>NC_059340.1:14655146-14957682 GCF_018350155.1 Leopardus geoffroyi
TTACCCAGCCTTCAGCACCCCTCTACCCTGTCCTACAGGAGGGTACTGAAGAAGAATTAATTTTTCCTCCCCCGTATAACCCTTCTAGGATGCCAGAAGAACACCATCCGCCTCCCCCGCTGTTCTGAGAGCGGGAGGCGGAAACGCTCCAGTGGGAAGCCCGCCCTTTACCAGACAAGGGGCTCAGAGGGAGCAATCCACCTCCGCCGCCGACTCCACTATTCTGCCCCTGCGAGCCACCGGACCCCCAGGCGCAGACAGGAATCCCACCACCAACCAGGCTCAGATAGATGCCTCCTTCCCCTTAACTCGGCCCCAGTGGGATTTCAACACGGCAGAAGGTAAGGAGAGGCTCCGGGTCTACCGCCAGACTCTAATGGGGGGTCTCCGAATGGCTGCTAGAAAGCCAACCAATTTGGCCAAGGTAGGAAATGTACAACAGGGAAAAGATGAATCTCCGGCTGCCTTTTTAGAACGGATCATGGAGGCATTCTGTACCTACATCCCCATGGATCCAGAGGCTCCAGAAAGCAAGGCAGCTGTTATCATGGCCTTTGTAAACCAATCGGCCATAGACATTAGGAGAAAATTACAGAAAATAGATAGACTAGGAGAAAAAAGTCTGCAGGACTTACTGGTGGTAGCCGAAAAGGTATATAATAACTGGGAGCCTCCTGAGGACAAGCAGGCTCGCGCCATGGCGGCTGCCAGCAGTAAGCAGACTCGAGACCTGGCCAGAATACTACTAGCTACCACTGCTGACTCCCCCGAGGAACGAGACCGCCGTCTCCGGCAGCTGGCAGACGACGCAAGAAAAGGTAAAGGAACCACCAAGGGGGGGAAGCAGAGGCTGCAGAAGGATCAGTGCGCATACTGCAAGGAGATAGGGCATTGGGCCCGAGATTGTCCAAAAAGGGCCGGCGGGAAGGGAAGCAAGACTGATCGAGTAAAAGTCCTAGAGCTAGATGAACTAAGTGATTAGGGGAGTCGGGGTTCGGACCCTCTCCCCGAACCCAGGGTAACTCTTAAAGTGGAGGGGACCCCTGTTGACTTCCTCGTCGACACCGGAGCACAACATTCGGTCCTCTGCACCCCACAAGGAAAACGAGCCAGCAAGAAGTCCTGGGTACAAGGGGCAACTGGTATGAGCCAGTATTCATGGACTACCCGAAGAACGGTAGTTTTGGGAACGGGCCGGGTATCCCACTCCTTTATGGTAATACCAGAATGCCCCTACCGGCTGTTAGGACGGGACTTACTGACCAAGATTGGAGCTCAGATAACTTTCAGACAAGGGGGGCCTCAGGTCACCGATGGCAAGGGCCACCCCATCCAGGTCCTGACCATGAAACTGGAGGATGAATACCGCCTCCACAAGGAGGTGCTCCCGAGAGAGGATAATATAGACAGATGGCTACAAGAATTCCCCTCGGTTTGGGCAGAGACGGGGGCGGGGGGGTGGATGGGACTAGCCGCTCACAGGACCCCAGTCCTGGTAGAGCTCAAGCCAGGAGAGAGTCCGGTAAGGATCAAACAATACCCCATGTCTCAGGAGGCCCGGAAGGGGATCCAGCCACACATCTGGAGACTACGAAGCCTAGGGGTATTAGTTCCTTGCCAGTCTGCCTGGAACACCCCCCTACTGCCGGTCAAAAAGCCTCACACAAATGACTACCGACCGGTACAAGACCTCTGGGAAGTAAATAAGAGGGTCGCGGACATACACCCAACTGTTCCCAACCCATATACTCTCTTGAGCTCCTTGGCGCCCTCCAGGGTCTGGTATACTGTACTAGATTTAAAGGATGCCTTCTTCAGTCTGCCGCTGGCACCCCAGAGCCAACCCTTGTTCGCCTTTGAGTGGCACGATCCGGAGGAGGGCTACAGTGGGCAACTCACCTGGACACGGCTACCTCGGGGATTCAAAAATTCACCCACCATCTTCGACGAGGCACTACACGAGGACCTGGGTGAGTACAGAAGGGAGCACCCTGGCCACACCCTCCTACAGTACGTAGATGACATCCTGATTGCTGCCGACACGGCCAAAGACTGTGAGCGAGGGACCCAGGACCTGCTGGCTACCCTGGAGGCCTTAGGGTACCAGGCATCCTGGAAGAAGGCTCAGATATACAGGGAGAAGGCAAGTTACCTGGGATATATCCTGGAGGGCGGACATCGGCGGTTATCAGATGCCAGAAAAGAAACTGTCCTAAAGATCCCTACTCCCACCTCCCGAAGAGAAGTGAGGGAATTCCTAGGATCAGCCGGCTACTGCCGCCTCTGGGTTCCAGGTTTTGCTGAGATCGCCAGGCCCCTATATGAAGCTACCAAAGAGGGGAAAACATTTAAATGGGCTGAAAAAGAAGAAACTGCCTTTAATCAGTTAAAAAAGGCCCTCCTAAGTGCCCCAGCCCTGGGCCTACCAGACATTACGAAGCCCTTCCACCTCTTTGTAGATGAACATAAGGGAATAACAAAAGGGGTTCTAACTCAATCCTTAGGCCCCTGGAACCGCCCAGGGGCTTACCTGTCCAAGAAACTAGACCCAGTGGCTGCCGGCTGGCCGCCATGCCTAAGAATTATTGCGGCGACAGCACTCCTAGTCAAGGACGCAGACAAACTGAACCTAGGACAGGAGATCTGGATCACGACCCCACACGCCATTGAAGGGGTCCTGAAACAGCCTCCGGATAGATGGATGAGCAACACACGTGTGACTCATTACCAGAGCCTCCTAGTCAACCCTCCACGAGTGCGGTTCCACCCCAGTGCAGCCCTCAATCCTGCAACCCTGCTGCCCGACCCAGCCCAAATACTCCCAGGAGGAGTTACAGCGGATCAAGAAACTCCCCATGGCCCAGGAGATAAAGGGATGGTGGTATACACCTAACAAGGAGCCCATGCTGCCAGACTGGCTCGGAGTCTCAATATTAGAGCTCAGGAATCAAGATTCACCAACAGGACACCAAAATAGAGCAAGTTGTATCTGCCTGCAAGACCTGCCAACTCACCAACGCGAGAGCCACATCAAATAAAAAAGGAACCAGGCTCAGAGGCACCAGACCGGGAGCCCAATGGGAAGTCGACTTCACTGAAGTCAAACCAGGAAAGTATGGTTATAAATATCTTTTAGTATTTACAGACACCTTCTCTGGCTGGGTGGAGGCATACCCAACCAAGCATGAAACGGCTCAGACGGTGGCTAAGAAGCTACTAGAAGACATCTTACCCAGGTATGGTTTTCCTGCCATGGTAGGATCAGACAATGGACCAGCTTTTATCTCGCAGGTAACACAGGCAGTAGCCAAGGCGGTGGGGGCAAACTGGAAATTACATTGTGCTTATAGGCCCCAGAGCTCAGGACAGGTAGAATGAATAGAACCCTAAAAGAGACCCTTACCAAATTAACCATGGAGACTGGCAGGGACTGGGTGACTCTCCTACCGTACGCCCTTCACTGGGTTAGAAACACTCCTTATACTCTGGGCTTTACTCCCTACGAGATCATGTTTGGCAGGCCACCCCCTGTTATTCCCAGCCTTCGAGCTGAACTTATTGCTGAGTTTAAAGATCAAGAACTTTTTCTTTCCTTGAGAGGGCTCCAGAGGGCTCACGAGGACATTTGGCCGCGCCTCCGTGCCATCTACGAGGCTGGCCCCACCCCGGCACCTCATCAGTACAGGCCGGGAGACTGGGTCTGCGTCAAGAGGCACCACTGAGAGACCCTCGAGCCGCGCTGGAAGGGACCCTACATCTTGGTGTTGACAACCCCCACCGCTCTCAAAGTAGATGGCATCGTGACCTGGGTCCATCACACCCACGTTCGGCCAGCGGACCCCTCCTCGATCCGGAAGGACTTCATCACGCGATGGGCCATCAGTCGGGACCAACACAACCCGCTCAAGCTCAAGCTACAGCGCATTCGACCCACCTAATATTGGTAACTCTGTTAACTCTGCTTGTCATTGCTCATGCTGCCGGGAGTCCCCACGCCCCCCAAAACATCACCTGGCAGATCACAGACACCAGCTCGGGGACAATACTTAATCAGACCTCCCAGAGCCATCCCAGGGACACTTGCTTCCCAGAACTTTGTGTTCCCCTTGTCACCATAAATGCAGCTGGTCCCATGATTGGGTCCCTAAGCTACATGACAAGGGGGGAATGAAAGGGCGGGCCTACGCCGGCCAACTCCATCTTGTTCTGTGTCCTTCACCTAGACCACGCCTCCTCCCCTTGAGTAACCTTCCGCTCACCCGTTCAAACTTCCTGATCAAAACACACCCAGCGACCTGCGTAACAGGACTCCGACCCTTCCCCAGCCAATCGGCCGAGGCCACGACCCTTCTCCAGCCAACCGGCTGAGGCCACAGCCATTACCTCACCAACTGCCCCTAGACCCCTATAAAACCTTTGTGCTTTTGAAACTCACTCTCTCTCCCCCGTATCTCACCTCTGTGTTGGTGCAGGTAGGGGATTGAGCTCGAGCTAGCTCGAATAAAAGCTCTTTTGCTTTTGCATCGGACTCGGCTCCCTGGTGGTCTTTGGGGATCACGAATTCTGGGCCTAACACCATTCTACCTCATCGTCCCATCCCTAAAAGGCTCTAGGACAGAATTTGGTGGACAACAGTGACGTGAGATACCCTGTGACCTGGATGAGCTGGCAAGAATGAGTGGGCAGATACCAGCAAGTTCTAAGGAATAAGCCATCAGCAGAGACAGCTGTGACTTGGCAAATGTCGGAGCAGATGTTCTTTCCCTGGCCCTGCTGTCAGCTGGAAGGAAATTTCCCCGGCATGCGGGGCGGGGCGGGGGGGGGGGGGGAGGGGTCACAACCTGGTCCCAGCTCTGCTAGCAGCTCTGCAGCCCCTGCCTGGACGGGGCCAGTTCCACTTAGATTAGCAGTTAGGTAGGAAGCCAGCACAGGCTCCATTTGGGCAGCACTTCTGGGAGCTGGGACCAAAACTCCTGAGAGATGCTGGTGCCCGTTCCCATTAACCTTCTGTCCGGGGGAGGGAGTTCCTGTCCTCCAGCCAGGAATCCACGCTGGGACTTCACGTCCGCTGGGCCTTCCATGGAATCCAATCAGTCTCTGGCTCAGTGTCGTCTCAGCAGAAAGAAGACCGCTGTGCACATGTAGACGTGCTTTTCTGGGCAGACCCACCCCAAATAAGGAGGCCCAGAGAGAGCACCACCGCGGAGGGACACGTTAAGTAGGGAGTTTGGGCCATGTTTTCGCCTCTTCTGCCACCCGTCTGACATTGACCCCTCCGGTCGGTGGCATCTGTGTTCTAGGTCATTGAAAAGGGTGCAGCTGAAATGCTAGTTCAAAGAGACACCTTCGCCCCCACGTTTCCTGCACCATTGTTTACAACAGCCAAGACATGCAAGCAACCTGAGGGTCCATTCTTGGACGAGGGGATAAAGAAACTGTGGTATGCTGGGGCGCCTGGGTGGCGCAGGCGGTTAAGCGTCCGACTTCAGCCAGGTCCCGATCTCGCGGTCCGGGAGTTCGAGCCCCGCGTCGGGCTCTGGGCTGATGGCTCAGAGCCTGGAGCCTGTTTCCGATTCTGTGTCTCCCTCTCTCTCTGCCCCTCCCCCGTTCATGCTCTGTCTCTCTCTGTCCCAAAAATAAATAAACGTTGAAAAAAAAAAAAAAACAAAAAAACAAAAAAAAAAAACTGTGGTATGTAATTATATATATATATAATGTAATTATATAATCAATTATCTAATATATATAATTATACTAAGTATAATTATACATATTATACATAATCATATGTATAATTATACATATATTATAATTAATTATATTATGTACAATATGTATATATTATATAACTAATATATAATTATATTATGTAATTACATAATGCAATTATGTATATACAATGTAATGTAATGTATGTAATTATATATCTATAATTCAGCCATACAAAAGAATGAAATCTTGCCATTTGCAGCAACATGGATGGACCTTGAGGGCACTACACTAAGTGAAATATTGAAAGACAAACACCGCATGATCCCACTTAAACGTGGAATCTAAAAACAAACCAAAACCCAAACTCATCGATACAGAGAAGAGAATGGTGGCTGCCAGAGGTGGGGGGGTGGGGGGGAGGAAATTGAGGATCAAAAGTTACAAACTTCCAGTTGTAATTTTAAGAAGTCGTGAGGACGTAATATGCAGCATAGTGACTATTGTTAATGATACTGTATCGTATACTTGAAAGTTGCTAAGAGGTGAGATCTTAAAAGTTCTCATCACAAGAAAATAAAATTGTGACTACGTGTGGTGATGGAGGTCAATTAACTAGATTCATTGTGGTCTTGTTGTCTATATTGTGCTGATTTCACAATATGTACAAATATCGAATCGTTACGTTGTACACTGAAACGAATATAATGTCGTAGGTCAGTTATATCTCAACTTAAAAATTACCCAAAAAAGATGAAGTTTAAGTCCAACATCAGAACCAGTGTTTCTATTCTCTCTTCCATCCATCCTCCCTTGTTAATTTTCCTGACATGATCTACACCCAACGTCTACCGTGCGCTTCACGGGAAACACCTATAATCTTGTAGGCTCTGTGCCTCTTGGTCCCCCCTCTTACGCACTAACTTTCACACCCGTTTGCTCCTTCACCTTCTCTTTATGATATCAACTCCAGTATGAAACACCGTATTATTAGTTACATCGTGGTGTTTCCATTTGATGTCTTGGGTACCCCCCAATTACACCAGACTTAGTGCTCCAGGAGAGACCATTTCCAACTACGCACAACTGATTTAGACGATTCTCAAGATAAACCTTTTTCGGTGGGGGGAGACAACCGGTGACTTGGGACAATGATTTCAGTTAAGAACAACAACAACAACAAAAGGCATCCTAGGACAAAGTGTGCACACGAGGGTAAAGAACAAGGTTGCCCACTTGGTCATGGCGGGACCTCAATGGTCATGGACGCTACAGTGTCTCTCTGAGCAGGGCTGACCAGGGAAGCAGAGGAAAAGGCAAATCTGGCAGCTGGACAGGCCATCCGAAGAAGCCCTTACTTCAGAGACGTAAGTGCAGGGGATGGTCTAGGACCACACACTCCTAGTGCTGAGCTCTGTTCTTCCTCCCAGAGCGGCCCCCTCCCCAG
Source organism: Leopardus geoffroyi (assembly GCF_018350155.1). Classification (NCBI taxonomy): domain Eukaryota; kingdom Metazoa; phylum Chordata; class Mammalia; order Carnivora; family Felidae; genus Leopardus; species Leopardus geoffroyi. The sequence goes on from NC_059340.1 coordinate 14,662,303, forward strand.
ATGCAGAAATAGCAGAGGATTTGGTCTTTGAGCCATGGTTAACTCTACAGATTCCTGCATTTAAACTGGCCCAGGCTCCCATCAGCTGGGAAGAAGGGCCAGGTAGGGGAAGGGCTCAGGTGTTCCCAGAAATGAGAGGGTGAACTGCCTTTGACACTTATCCTATTTGAAGAGATGTGCCCTTGAAGAGGGCTTACAGCCAGGAAAAACCTGCTTCCTCCCACAAGATTTTACAGTCAGAGGGGCTGGTATATGGCACTCAGCCTGACAGGCCTGTCACGTGGATGATGGATACCTGCAGGGGCTTACCTGATAGATGCACGTGCCACAGGGCTCACAAAAAGCAGTGAAGACAAAACAAAATCATCCGTCTTCATGCCTATCATGAATCGCAGCAAAGCAAACTAATACATATATTAGCTGCTACCAAAGGTGTATATTAAAGCAAAGCACAGGCTCAGGATCCGAATTTGCTTCTTGTGTCTGGAAACTTCCCCAGCATAAGTGTCTTGGTGAGAATCTGAGCCCATTCATTCCTCAGAATAAATCTTCAAAAAGTCAGCTCCTCTGCCTCAGGCTTGTCGAACCAGACATATTCACCCAGGATCTTGGATCCTGAGCCAGTGTTGCAAAAGATCAGGGACTCTAGAAAGTTCTTTATGGAGTTGGCAGAGGCACAGCAGTGGCCCAAGTACGGAGGGTTGGAGGGGGCACCAGCTATGCCTCCAGGGATGACAGGCAGAGGCTGTGGGGTCCTCTGGGACCCATTCTTGACAGGCCTTTGCCAACCAGTCTATCCTCCCAATGCAGAGACCAAATTCTCCCCGCATACATTGCTGTTGGCTCCTAGAGCTGCAGGCAACACTAAGATCCTCCCTCATTGCAAGGACTAGTCTGCTTTTTCTACACCACCATTATCATAATGTGCATCATGATGGAAGAGAACCATCATGCATTGAGGAGAAGACTTTACTGAGCAGCCACCTGCTCAGAGACAATTCTCCTTGGGCCTTTCACATTTCTGCACGTCTTACAGCACAACCACCAACTGCCTTTGCTTAGGACTATCTTCTCAAGGGCATCTGCAGAGAGAACAGCCTTTGAAGGGATGATGTCTTCTCCAAAGGGCAAGTTAGATCATGGTCATAAACTCGCAGACCTATAACATTCTCGATGTTATTTTACGGACCCAGCGCAGGGCTCCTAATAGAGACACAGAAATTAAGGAAGTAGTTCTTGCCCTCAGGAAGCCAAAAATCTGGCACGAGTGCACCAGTCAAGTTGGCACCAGAAAGGCGCGCTTGGAGCATCCCGACCCCACTCCAATATGTGTAAGGAAAAGGAAAGACACGGTCCCGCTAAAGAAGCAAGTTATCATTTCTGTAGCCAAAACCTGAGCCAAAATTGAAGGCAGAAAATTGCATTGAATGTGCGAGCCTGCTGGCTGCAGGTACAGTGACAGACAGAGGAAACAGGGAGGCTCCTCTCCTGCTGGGAAAAGAGGACTGAACCTGCCCAGGTGAAATAAGGGGGGTGGGGCCCCCTGGCACTGAGACCAGCCCCCCGCCCTGCTCAGGAAAGGCCATCAGGCTCCAACAACCCCTGGGCTCACACACAGCTAACCCCAGGGAGGCCAGAGGAAGCAAACAAACGTCACCCCAGGGCACGGGCCAGGACGTCCTAGGAGTCACATTGCGTCTACACGACAGCATCAGGGTCACCCAAATTCCAGACAACAATCATCAAGGACACGGAAGTGGCGGTCGCTGTCTTTCTTAGGAGGGTCACGGAGATACTGAGTAATTTTGAACTTTGTAAAAAAAAAATGTTAAAACATGTATTTAAAAAAAATTTTTTTTTTTAATTTTTTTTTTCCACGTTTTTATTTATTTTTGGGACAGAGAGAGACAGAGCATGAACAGGGGAGGGGCAGAGAGAGAGGGAGACACAGAACCGGAAGCAGGCTCCAGGCTCCGAACCATCAGCCCAGAGCCCGACGCGGGGCTCGAACTCACGGACCGTGAGATCGTGACCTGAGCTGAAGTCCGACGCTTAACTGACTGAGCCACCCAGGCGCCCCAAAACATGTATTTTAAAATGTAAAATAACAGAAATGTGGAGCTTCCAAATCAAGCAGGAAAAAAGGTGGGTGTGTGGGGGGAGCAGTAATCTATTCAACAGGTAAGAGAATGCAATCTATCCAATGGTGAACAGACAACACAAAATAAAGGCAGAACAAATGATTCCTAAAGTGTCTATAATGTCCTGCCCGACCCCTACACATAAAGTGTACATTTATTTCTTTAAAGACGGACTATTGGTTGGAATTTTTAAAATTCAGCTATCTGCTGCTTATAAAGACTGACCCCCCCCCCCCAAACACACGCACACACACACACACACACACACACACACACACAGAAATGTTGAAAAGAAGTCAAAGGGAACTATGTCACAGAGCAGACGTGAATAAATTATGATCTAAAAGCTAGGGAAGGTAAGAAACCAAACCAGAAAATACTAGTTTGAAAAGACTAGTTTGAATATGAGTTTGAAACAGATGGATCGCTAGCTAATCTCAATTTTTTTCTATAAATTATTAATGATAAACAATTCATCAGGGGTGCCTGCGTGGCTCAGTCGGTTAAGTGGCCGGCTCAGGTCATGATCTCATGGTTCATGAGTTCGAGCCCCACACTGGAAAGCCTGCTTGGGATTCCCTCTTTCCCGCTCTCTCTTTCCCTCCCTTGCTTGTACCCCCCCCCCCAAAGAATAAATAAACTTTTCTAAAAAGTTAAAAAAAAATCCAAAAAACAATCTCTTACAAGGAGGTCAAGATCAACAACCTGGCTACCTAACCAGCACAGTTAATAGATTCAGGTGGAACAGAATAGGTCAGGCCTTGCAGAAAGAGTCAGATCTTATTGGAGGGTGCAGGAGAGAGCAAGAGAGAACAGGCAGAAGTGTGACCGTGTAAATGAGGGGACCGAGCAAACAGTAGGAATCCAATCAAGTAGAGTTAAATGCTTCAGCAAGGCTGCAAGGCGTGTGTGTGATCCACTCTGGTTTGCCCTGGCACCGGGACCCACGCACCCCATGAAATAGTAATTGGAAGAGAGATTTAGTGAGCCCCCGTCAAGAGTCGCCGTAACAAAAAATGCGAGAATGATGTTATGAAGAGGAATAATTTGAGTTATGTATAGCAGGGTTCACTTGCCTGGGAGAACTCAGAAGGGTGCCTGGGAGAACTCAGAAGGGTATCTGAGTAACGCTAATGGGTCTCAGCCTCCAGTGATGTCAGCGGAGCCAGTCTAAGAAATCAACCACGGGGTTGCAAACCCTGCAGTTACCCAGCCACGCTAGCTTGTCTATTTTACTCATCTCGTCTAGATTCTTCTACGGGAAAAAGATGGAAGTTCTCTCTCTCCTGGGATTGTGGTGATTTGGCTGGAGTTTGTAGCCAGAGAGGCTTAAATTATTCTACTTTTGCTATTACCCAGAAGCACTGAGTCACCCAGAGGTAGGAGGAGAACAATGGGTCAAACAAATCAAAAGGAAACGACGCACCACCAAATTGAAACTCTGGCAAAGGATACCAACAGGCAAATCACAAAAGAGAAAACCCCAATGGCCGATGCACATGGGGGAAATGGCCACCCTCTCCAGTATTAAAGGCAAAACAAGCCAAAAGGACCACAAAACGTCATTTCACATCTTGGCCAAGATTTAGTTCCCAAGGATGCAGATAAGCGAGAAAGCATTGGTGGGGGGTGGGGGTGGGGGGAACCTGGTGGGGGGCGGGACCTGGGTGCCCGGTTAAGTGCTGGACTCCTAACTTCCACCCAGATCATGATCTCAGGGTCCTGAGATCAAGCCCCGTGAGGGGCTCTGCGCTGAGCAGGGAGCCTGCCTCAGGGTCCCTCTGCCCTTCCTGTGCTGGTGCATACACGCATGCGTGCGCACGCTCTCAAAGCGAGCAAGTGATCATCGGTGGGATTAAACATTGAAACAAGCACTTCCGGAAACATTTTGGCAACTCTTTTTTTTTTTTTTTTTTTTGTCCCCCCCGCCCCACACACACACACTATTCTTTTTTTTTTTATTTAATTTTTAATTTTTTTTGGCAACTCTTAATGGAGCCGATGTTGTGCCCACACCGGGGCGGTTCCGCTTCTGGGTGTCTGTCCCGGCGATCAAAACTTGCAGACCATCTAAATGACCAATGACATGACGCTGATGGCATCAGTGATAGTACAACGGGCTGCCCTTCGGCATTTAAAATAATCTCAACCTACACACAGCGACATGGATAAAGCTTAAGTAGCCTCCTGAGTAAAAATTAAAAAACAAAAACAAAACCAAAACCCAGCCAGTGGCAGTAGGGCACATTTTAGACGGAATTTTAAGAGGAGATCTTGTTCTAGGCACACGTAGTGTGTGGGAATCCGGCCGGGTAGAAGTGACAGTCTTGATCTTAAGGCCACAACAGTTTAAGGGGGTTGCAGGCATCACTTCCTGTTGGCCACGTAAGGGGCACCAAGTGTATAACGTTTAACTTCTCAAATTCTGAAGCAAATATTATCGTGTTACCGTTTGTTCAATTGTTCAATATACCACTTGTTATGGGACGTGCTGTCTAATTCGCTCTGTACTTTTCCGTATGAGTAAAATATTTAAATTCTTAAATGTCTTGTGGACCAAAAAAAAAAAAAAAGTTTTCATCCAGGAGCAGAGTGACACGGCTGTAACTGGATATATGTTCAAAGGGCAAAAGGGGACAAAAGTAAAGCTATGCTTTGTTGATGTCACAAGGTCACTTACTTATTCAGCGTTCTGTTGCCACAGGAAACCACGGATTTCAGGCAGGTGGCCCGTGTGCTGTTACAGCAGCTGACACAGGACACGGCGAGGACAGGGAGCAGGGCCGGGAGTGTGCGTCCTCGGTGAGGGCTGACGGAGACAGAGGCTGCGCCACAGGGTGGGGGGCACAAGGGTTTTCCAGGGTCTAGGGAGGAGGGTGGGAAGGGGGGGGGCTGTCCCGGCAAAGGTATGAGCCAATGGGAAGGTGTGGAGGCGTGGTCAGGACCACAGGTAATTCTCAGGGCTCCAGGGGCAGGCTTGTGCCCGTACTGCCGGGGACCGGACTGAAGTGGAGAGGACAGATGGTACAACATTTTGGAATTCGGACTCTGTCCTCGGGAAGCCGTGGAGTCTCTGAAAGATTCTGTGCAGAGGCATGACCTTGAAGGATCCTTCGGTTCAGTTTCTTGCCTTTAGGCAGATAAATGTCTAAGGCTTTCTGGAGGGTGAGCTTTTTCTGGACGGTGGGCTTGTTTCTTATTCTGTGTCTCCAAGGACAGGGACTCTGCACATCTGTCGCCGTGCGCGTGGAGAAGGTGACAGCCATGGGGAGAGAGAGATGGGAGGGGAATCAGACCCAACCCGCGGAGTCCAGCAGGCACAAAGATGCAGACAGCCGGGGAGGGGGAGGGTGGCAGTGGAAGGCTGAACCAGGCCGGCAGAACACAATGGGCCCGGATGTGGCAGTCTGCGGCTGGAGAGGCTGATGACAATGGTGGTGGCTGCCATCATCATCACCACCATCAACATCACCGTAGCAAACACTGATACTATGCTTACCCTGTGTCAGGACCTGTCCTAAGGGCTTTACACGGTTCAGCTAACTCTATGTGGCAGGTAAATCATTATCCCCATTTTATTTTAAAAATATTTTTTAATGTTTATTTTTGAGAGAGAGAGAGAGACAGAGACAGAGAGTGAGCAGGGGAGGGGCAGAGAGAGAGGGAGTCACAGAATCCGAAGCAGGCTCCAGGCCCCGAGCTGTCGGCACAGAGCCCGACGCGGGGCTCGAACTCACGAACTGTGAGATCATGACCCGACCCAAAGTTGGACACTTAACCAACTGAGCCACCCAGGCGCCCCTCTCCCCATTTTAAAGATGAGGAGAAGGAAGCAGAGAGAAGGAGAGGGAGTCTGACTGTGGTCCCACAGGTCTTAAGGAGCAGATCTGGAAATGACAGGCAGCCTCGGTTCCTAACCTTCCACTATTGCTGCCTCTCCACAAGGAATCCCGGGAGTATCCTGCCAAGCAGAGAAGGCATCCCCAGATAACAGTCCATGCGGAAAGCATCTCTAGATATGGAGCAGGCTCTGGCCGTGAGAGAACGGGGTCCAGACACGGACAGACTCTGAGTCAGGAGAGCAGAAGCTGGTTGACCAGAAGTTCAACTCAATGCTTGCTACTTCTGTGTAGAGTATTTGGAACAGGAGGGCGGGGGACTAAACACACCAGGTGCCACGCACCTCAGAGGTGGTATCCCATTTGACCCTTTGGGTGGATGTTCCTATTAGCTGAGGAAGCCGACGCTCTGAGTACCAGTGATGGGCTTATGTTCACACAGCACACACAGGCAGAGCTGGAGGGAAGACTACCTGCTCGGATGCCCTCTGTTTTTCCCTATTACCGCACACCGCCTCTCCGAGGACTTCCCAAGAACCCACCGACCGGGTCTGAGTGCTGGCCCAGAGTCATTTCCTCGCTAATTCCGCCAAAGAATACACACAGAAAGAAATAAAAAGGAAAGACACCCAGCACCAACTGTGAAATGGAGAACACAGGCCAAATCTTGGAGGAATTTCCATGAAGGGCCGCGTTCCTGGGGACAGATGTAGAAAGAAACCACCACCTATACCCTCTGAGCCACCAGAGGAAACACACAGGCCCAGAGAAGTTGGAAAACCACACTAAATTACCTCCGTGCTCTGTAACATATCCCAGGACACTGGGGCAATGTGGATTAGAAAAAAAAAAAAATGTTAACACAGTACTTTTGAAAAGATAACGAAGAACAAAGGGAAAATAAGCATTACCCTGATTAAGGGGGATAAAGATCACTGGGAAAAAAACTTAGTGTTCACACACACACAAATATGATGATACTTGAAAATATCTTAGGGCCTTCGAGACATCCAAGAGGATTTGGTCACAATGGAACAGAAATAGGGAGCCACAGGAGGAGGAAAAAAGTGGAGATAAAGAAACAGAGAAGGATTTCAGGAAGAGAAAAGAGAATGTTAAGGAGCTCAAAAACGCAGAGCAAAATTAAAATGATTTCAAAGGTCATACACAGCGGGACGTCCACCCCACATACCAGGAGTCACATGCAGCAGAGCGGTGTCAGAGGTTCTCAGATTGTGGATGGAAACAGAAGAAACAGAAAAAGAAAGGTTAACGAATAAGAAGGAAGAGGCAAAACACACACACACACACACACACACACACACACACCAAAACAAACAAACAAAAAAAAAAACAGGTCCGTCTTAGGGATTTTGTCTGTTGCACGGGAGAAAAAGTAAACAGAGCAAAAGCAGTAATTAAAAGTTTAGTTTTGGGAGGGACAGCTGAGTGGGGGTGATTCAGAGAGAGAGGGACACAGAGGGTCTGAAGTGGGCTCTGTGCTGACAGCAGGGAGCCTAATGTGGGACTAGAACTCAAGAACCAGGAGATCATGACCTGAGCTGAAGTTGGACGCTTAACCTACTGAGCCACCCAGGAGCCTCAAGAGCAGTAAAAAGAGAATACCAGAAAGTTGTACCGGGTGGAAAGGCCCGAGCTGATCTATCAGAAAAGCTCCCTGAGATCCAGGCAAACTAATAAAAAAAAAGATCTATTCTGCCCAACATGTGATTGTACATAAATAAGAAACATTAGAGGCATCCGGCCGAACAAAACAGGTTCTCTACAAGGAACATAAGCTGAATCAAGCTCCCCTCCAACTTCTCTACAAAGTACAAAAAACAATGAACGCATACCTGAAAGAATTTTTTCTTTCTTTCTTTCTTTCTTTCTTTCTTTCTTCTTTCTTTCTTTCTCTCTTTCTTTTCTTTCTTTCTTTCTTTCTTTCTTTCTTTCTTTCTTTCTTTCCTTCTTTCTTAAAGTTTATTTATTTTGAGAGAGACAGATACAGTTGTGAGGGGGGGAGGGGCAGAGAGAGAGGGAGAGAGTGAGAATCCCAAGCAGCTCCCCGCTGTCAGGAAGGAGCCCGACACGGGGCTCGAACCCACGAACCGTGAGAAACCAAGCGTCGACCGAGCTACCCAGGAACCCCACCTGAAAGTTTCCGATGCTGTATTCTGGCTGCCATTTTCCTTCTATCTTCCTTTCTTAAAGAAACCTGATCTGATTTGGGAGACCAATGAGTCAAGCCCCAAGGGTAGATAACACATCTAAGCTAGGCAAGCGACCACATCCCTCCTTTCCAGGTATCCATCTTCTCAAGTCCCCCTTGTAGCTGGGAGCGGACATGCCATTCTGTTTTGGCCGATGTCATTTAAAGGAAACACCTGCCGGGAGCCTTCTGAGAAAGCTTTCCCTTTACTGATAAGAAAGAGAACCATCAGGGCAAAGAAGGTCTTTGGCTGTCGAGATGATGATGGCTGCCATCATTGCCTTCATCATCATCATCATCATCATCATCATCGCCATCACCATCAGCATTACCAGTTCTGGTGCCTGAAGGTATAGCAGCCGTCCTTCAGCCGGAGGGCAACATGGACGAAGGTGAGGCTTCAGCAGGCTGAGCATCGTGGGACCGAAGACCAAGCTTCAGGATGACATCACTGAGCCTTTGCTTCCCGTCCTGACGGCCCACTCCAGACATCCTACTAAGTTAGATCTCTGTCCTTACTATTGAATCCATGGGTAGGTTCTCTTTGACTTGTAACGGAGAGTATTGAAGATATAAATGTTAATAGGCAAAGCACAGAAAGACATTCCAACATCATCACATCGTTTGAGAAATGACGGGCCACACAAGATTGAACGAGTTTGCCAAATGCAGGCTGTGTCAGAGTTTTCACGAACTAGTGTCTTTTATGGGACTCCAAGAGATGAACTGCATGAAGTAGGAGACATTCCTACAATTTATTGGACCATGGAACTTGAGGAAGCACGTGGAAGAGTCGGATTCTATGTAAAATACTATGAGAGATGATTATAGGACACCGAGGTTAGCATTTTGTGACCCAAAAACTAACCATATTTTTGTTTTGTTAGCAAAGTCACAGAAGGATCTTTTCAAATCTGCAAAGGGCTCGAAGAACATATCTCTTACATAATCCCCTGGTCCCCACTATGAAAAATTGCAAACACACACACACACACACACACACACACACACACAAACCAAGTTCTCCAGCCAACTGAGAGAATTGTAATTAACAATTCAGACATAAGAAATTTAGAGTATAAAGAAAACTTTTTAGAGATAAGTACAATGAACTGTTGTAAATATGGATAGAAAACTAAACACAAACACTGAAAATATTCTGAAAAAAGAAGACTTGATGGAAAAAAGAGCTGTTTAACAATGATGGACACCTAGCCCAGATAACATGGTATAGACCCCTTTCTCCCTGCTTCTTCACCAAGTACCACGATAAGCCGTGGAGATAAGGTAGGAGATAACCAAAGGAGAACTCTCAAAGGTGCTAAAAGGAGGAAGGTGAACCTGTTAGGGACCTAGCACCAGGGAACAAAATGGCAGCAGAACATCTTATATTCTCCCACTCAGTGGAAGGAGGTAACACAGATGCAATGCATCCCGTCCCTCAAACCGAGCAATAGAAAGAAGCATGGGTAGGCACTTTCCTCCCTCATACTGAATGGGAGCTCCTCAGACAACACTGGACAAACCCACGGTGGACCATGGGGATCTACTGGGGGCCCCACTGATGATAAACAGCTAAGGGAAGTGCTCTCCTTCCCTGGAAGCCCTGAAATGTCCCTCCCCCCCACCCAGGAATTTAATACGGAGGCCCCAGCAAGAGGGACCTCCACCCAAACAAATGGCCCAGCCCAAGAAGACTTTGTCCCTGTGGGCCTGAGACTCTCCACCTCTGCCCAGAGACTGGGGGCAACAGCGATATGGATCTCATCATGGCTCCAATGGATTAAGTGGATCTCAATAAGCACTTGACCTTGGAAGCATTCTTTGTTCCCCACAGTTAGGGGAGAACGCCATCACAAGATGTGCCTGGCTTAGGAAAAGTCTCGCCTGAGGACCCCCTCCCCCACAGAGAGACACCCATCATCCTGACCCAAGGAAACCCTTTCCACTCCACAAGTAGCATGAGGAGGGATGAATAGGAGACCCGGTAGGACCAGATAAACCGAGCAGACTAAAATATCACCACAAACGCTGTGAAATGAAACTGTCATTTGGAAGCATGGCCCACAGAAGTAAGCCAGGACCTGCATGTAATCCTACACAGGGTGACTACCTACTAAAAATAAAAGATTTAAATAGAACCCAGCATCCACTAATATATTAGGCAAAGTGTCCAGGATACGATAGGAAATCGCCAATCATCTCAGGAACTGAGAAAACCACAACTTGAATGAGAAAAGAGATTTAGTGGACACCAACATGTATACGAATTAGACGTTGGAACCATCTGGCAAGGATTTTAAAGAAGGCATCATAAAAATCTGTCAACAATCACACGTTCTCTTCACACAAGTGAAAAACAAGAAAACCTTAATGAGGAAATAGAAGTTATTAAAAAGAACCAAATGGAAATTACAGAACTGAAAAACACAATTGCAGAAATAAACAATTCGTGAGCTGGGAGAGTAGAGATGACAGAGGTTAGAAAAGGTGAATTTGAGGACAGATCAAGAGTTTACACAATATGAACAACAGAAAGAATACAGACATATATAAATTACATGTGTGTATATATGATTGCATAATAAACTTATGTAATTTATATAGCCATATGTATATATGTACAGATATATGTAATATATATATATGTCTATATATAAAAATTTATTCCATATAAATCATAGACTTACATGTACAATTTCAAACTATATAAGGGCACCCGGGTGGCTCAGTTGGTTGAGTGTCTGACTCTTGGTTTCGCCTCAGGTCACGATCTCACGGTTCGTGGAATTGGGCCCTGCACCGGGCTCTGCTGAGAGTAGCACTTGCTTGGGATTCTCTCTCTCCCTCCTCCCTTCCCCTGCTTGTGCTCTTTCTCTCTCTCTCAAAATAAAGAAATACACATTAATTTTTTAAATGAACTTTTTAAAATTTTTATTAGAGAAAAAAGCAGGAAATTTTTGTGATCTAGGCCGAGGCCCAGAGTTCTTAGACGTGAGACCGAAAGCATAATCCGTAACGGGAAAAGCTGCTAAGTTTGGACTTTCCCAAAATTAAAATTCTTTTGTTCGCCAAAGCCCACGCAAAGAGGAGGGAGAGATGCGCTGGGTACTGGGAGAACATGCTTGCAAGCAACCTATCTCACAAAGGAGTGGCACCTAGAATATATAAAGAATTCTCAAATCTCAGCAGTAAAACGAAACCAAACAAAAACAACTATCTAATGAGAATATGGGCAAAAGACAGACACAGATACGAAGGGGTGACGTAGAGACGGTAAATGGTAAGTAAACACTGGAAAGGATTAGCCATCGGGGAACTACAAATCATGCAGTGGGCTATCACTGCACACCCACCAGAAGAGCTGAAGCAGAAATGGCAACAATACGAAAGCTGGTGAGGACGTGGAGAAAGGGGACCACTCGCACGTTGCTGGGAAGAAAAACATGGCTGTCATGCTGGGAAACCGTTTAGCAGGTTGTTTGTGGTTTTGGGGGTTATTTTTTAGAGAGCGTGTGCGAGCGGGGAGAGGGGCAGAGGGGGAGAGAGAGAGAGAGAGAGAGAGAGAGAGAGAGAGAGAGAGAGAATCTTAAGCAGGCTTCATGCCCAGCACAGAGCCCAACACAGGGCTGGAGCTCATAACCCTGGGATCATGACTTGAGCCTAAATCAAGAGAAGGATGCTCAGCCGTCTGAACCACCCAGGCACCCTAGCGTTTTTTTTGGAAAACCAAACACACAATTCACAGGCAGATGGTTAAATATACTATGGTACGTCCATAGCATGATCTATTATTCATTCAGCAGCGGAAAGGAGCAAACTCCTGATACACACAACTTGAGTGAATCTCGAGGATACAATGCTGAGTGAAAGAAAAGTCATTCCCAAAAGGGTAACAAAGTGTATGCTTGCGTTTACAAAAAAATATTCTACACTGGCAACATGTTAGAAGTGAAAAGCAGGTTAGTGGCGGGCAGCAGTTTGAGACAGGGCTGGGGGTGGGGGTTGCGAGGAACTGTTCACTGTATCGATTGAGGAGGCAGACGCACAAACTTACACATATGACAAAACTGTACGGCAGTAAACATCTATACACACAAATACGGGTACAGGTAAAACTGGGGAGGGGCGCCTGGGTGGCTCAGCTGGTTGAGCATCTGACTCCTGATGTTGGCGCAGGTCATGATCTCACAGTCTGTGAGATTGTGTCCCGTATCAGGCTCCATGCCGAGCACGGAACCTGCTTAAGATTCTCTGACTCCCCCTCTCTCTGCCCCTTCCCCCGCTCACAAGTGCGCATGCCACGCTCTCTCTCTCTCTCTCTCCCCAAAAAATAAAACAAGTAAAACTGGGGAAATCTGAAGAATACTGGTAAGTTTCATCAGCGTCAAAATCCCATTTATGATATTGTACCGGGACTTTGCAAAAAGTTACCATTTAGGGGGAAATTGGGTGGGGTGTACTTGAGATCTTTCTAAATTCTTTCTGAAAACCGCATGCGAATCTATAACCATTTCAATAAAAAATTTAAGAAGACAGAATGTATAATGCCAGATTAACATAAGTGCAAAGTGAAAGAGAATAAATATAAGCCGAATTTTGTGTTAAGGAAAAGTCAAAAGTTATTTATTCTTTTGACTTAAATATTCAGACAGATATCATTTTAACTACGTATTTCATAAAAGTCAAAATCAGTACAAGGAGTATAACAAAAAGAGCCACCTTTATATTGAATTTAAAAGATAAAGCATATAAAACAATCTGTATAGCAACAGACAGAAAACAAAGGACATGGCTTAAAATCAAAAAGAATAATATAGGCCCATCGAACTGTGAACAAACACCGGTTATAAAAGGATTGCCAAGGGATTAAGGACAAATTCTATTAAATTTGTCTATTAAAAGACAAATTCTCTCTGGCCCATAAAAACCAATCTGACACCATGAGTCTCTTAAAGAGAAGGCTACCTAAAAAGAATTTTTTGAAGGAGGAGGTTGGATAAGGATATACCCAGTCACAACAATAAAATGAAAATGAGATGAGTTTGGTATTAATATCAGAAGAGGAGCATTTAAGACAAAAATGGTGGATGGGCCAAGAAGGCTCTCTGTAGGTATAAATGGTGATAACGGGTCCATACTGGGATTGCCACATTTTAATCTGGTGACTAGCTTTCCCTCTAGAATAACACCTGTGCCTGTCTGCTTCTCACTACCTCAGCTGCTGCCACCCTAGTACACGCTATCAGCCTGTCGCTTGACTCCTGAAATAATTTCCTCACTTCCCATTTCCGTTCCAGCCCCCGACAACCCTACGCAGCGGTAGTTTGCATGTAAACCAAATCATGCCACTGTATTGCTTAAAACACTCCGGTGAGTACTTTTCTATATAAAATTATATCCAAACTCCTTGTCTTGCTGGGACCTGAGACAAAGAGTTCTTCCCTCAGTGTCAATTCATGCTTCCTTAATAGCAACAGGTTCCTCGATTTTCAAATCTGGGAACATGGCTGTCCAGAGGAAAGACTACATTTCCCGACATCCCTTGCTGCTGGGCGTGGCAACACGGCCATCTCCCAGCCAACCATGTGACTAACTTCCCACCAATAGGACATAAATAGAAGGGATGTGGGCAACTTCTTGAAAGACTTGGCCTCCCCTTTGCCTTCCATTGCTTTCGGGTGGCTGAAATGCAGATGGGGACAGAAGCCATGTGGGTAGGACGACACCCTGGCACTTCGGGGCAATGAACCAGCTGGAGGCTGAGCAGTACCGCACCAGGCCCGAGCGCTGTGCGGAACAGGAGCACGTGGCCACAGACTTACGTGCGAGTGTCTGCACCACTGTGAGGTCGTCTCAATCATCTTCCTCTGAACCTATGTCCCCACACAAGGCCTGTGATGTCCCACAAGAGCTGGTCTCCGCCACATCTTCAACCTCATCTCCTACCATCCTTCCCTTGCCTGCCAAACTCGAGTCAAGCTTGTCCCGTCTCAGGGCCCTAGCAATGGCCGTCGCCTCCCCCTGGCGAGCACTGTCCCCGGAGCTTGACAAGCGAGAGCTTTCTCTCGATTTAGGGCTAAGCCCAAATGCCACGTCCTCCTCACCTTCTCTTCACACGCTGTTGAAAGTTGTAGAGTAGGCACCCTGACTGCCCCCTACGGTAATATCCTGTTGTATGTATGTCACAGAATTGAATATTAGGAGATGAGTATCTGTTATTGAGTGTCTATCTCTCCCTACCTCTTACACTAGAATATCAGTTCCACGAGGGCAAGACACTCATCTACTGTTCACGACTATATCCATGCTGGCCCAACAATTAGCCTCTCAGTCAGCATTTGTTGAATGGGTCAACCAACCAAAGACTGAACGGCAATATCAAACACACACCACACCACACGCCCCACAGAGAAAATGAAACAGCACTGAGATCCTCAACGCCATCAGTCTAAGACAGACTGAGTAGATACAAAATAAACCAGGCCATTCAAGATTTTCATGTGAGAGTATATAGTTCTATTGCCTACAAACTGAAGGGAGTCTCTGCAATTAGCAAATCACATTGACGCAAAGTGAACACATACTGAGCCACATTAAATGGGCACAATAAATAGGATAAGAAGAGATTACATAAGTGGTATTCTATGGCTGCCATGTAATAATAAAATGAGAAACGAATAACAAATTATTAAACGAGGTATCCACTAATATTCTTTGAACAACTGTTGAGTGACGAAAGGCATTAACTACAATTACAGACCCTATAGTAAATGATAACACTATCTCAGCATGGTGATAAAGCTATACTAATAGAAAAATTCATATCCAAGTTCTTTCATTCATAAAGAAAAACTAAATAAAATAATCCTTGAACACAGATCTGATAAATAATAACAGTAAGGAGGGAAAGCAGAGAGGAAATGAAGATACAAGTTATAAAGACCTGAATAGAAAACAGGAAAACAATCCTATTAATTAAATAAAAGAGTTTCTTAAAAAAAAATCAATGAAATAGATAACTTTATGACATACATTAATTGAAAATAAGAAAAATAAAAATTACAATTAAGAGAAGCTACAACAGGGGCGCCTGGGTGGCTCAGTGGGTTAGCGTCTAACTTCGGTTCGGGTCATGATCTCGTAGACAGTGAGTTCGAGCCCCGTGTCAGGCTCTGTGCTGACAGCTCAGAGCCTGAGGCCTGCTTTAGATTCTGTGTCTCCCTCTCTCTCTGCCCCTCCACCGCTCGCACTCTGTCTCTCTCTCTCAAAAATAAACACACATTAAAAAATTTCTTTAATAAATAAAATAACATTAGAAAAAAACAGAAGCTATAACACCACACTTGTGGTGAGCACGGCCTACCGTATAGAAATGTCAAATCACTTTGTTGTAGGCCTGAAACTAATGTAACATTGTGTGGCAACTCTGGTCAGATAAAGAATTGTTGTTTTAATTTTTAAAAAGAGGTACAAATTTCCATTCATACGATCAATAAGTACTAGGGATATAATGTATAACATAATAACTATAGTTAACTCTGCTGTATGGCGTATTTGAAAGTTATTAAGAGAGTAGATTCTGAGCATTCTCATCACGTGGAAAAATATTTTTCTTTTTTTGTATGGCAGATGTCAGACTTATTTTGGTAATTAATTCACGACATATGTAAGCCAAATCATTGTGATGTATGTCTTTAATTGATACAGTGCTCTATGGCAATTATTTCTCAATAAAACTGGTCAATAAGAGAAAAAGAGAGAAGCTATAATAATGGTAAGAAGGTGCTTTTGAAGAAAGTTTTAGGGCACCCGGGTGGCTCAGTCAGTTAAGTGTCCGACTTCGGCTCAGGTCATGATCTCGCGGTTCGTGGATTCGAGCCCCATGTCAGGCTCAGAGCCTGAAGCCTGCTTCAGATTCTGTGTCTCCCTTTCTCTCTGCTCCTCCCCGACTTGGGCTCTGTCTCTCTCTCTCTCAAAAATAAAATAAACATTAAAGAATTAAAAAAAGAGAAAGTTTTAAACAATTGTGTGTACAAGCCGATGCTCATAAGTCAAGTCCTTTTGAGGACCTGGAAACTTCCTTAAGACAATATAAATTTTCCAAATAGACTAAAGAACAACCAAATGTTATAATCAAAGAAATACCTCAAAAAAAAAAAAAAAAAAAAAAAAAGAAGAAAAAGAAAAAAACCCAAGCAGTTTTATGGACTAGCCTGCTCAGATTTAAGGTCTTAAATAAATCTATACCATATGGAACTTATTGCCAAAAACAACAACAACAAAAAATGACTGAAACTGGACAAATTGATTTTATCATGCTAGAACAATTGTTTCAAAACCTAACAAAGACACTTACATTTCTGTATAAACTATAGGCTGCTCTTATTGATCAAGATGGATGAAGAAATCACAGTTGGTGTCAACTCAAATTTTAAAATTTCATTACAAAGTCAAATTACATTGGGGCGCCTGGGTGGCGCAGTCGGTTAAGCGTCCGACTTCAGCCAGGTCACGATCTCGCGGTCCGGGAGTTTGAGCCCCGCGTCAGGCTCTGGGCTGATGGCTCGGAGCCTGGAGCCTGTTTCCGATTCTGTGTCTCCCTCTCTCTGTGCCCCTCCCCCGTTCATGCTCTGTCTCTCTCTGTCCCAAAAATAAATAAACGTTGAAAAAAAAAAAATTAAAAAAAAAAAAAAAGTCAAATTACATTAAGACAATGACCTACCATGACAGCAAATGTTAATCTTAGGAGTGTAAACATTGTTTAATGTTGGGAACTTATTAATCATTATATCATATCAATAAGCTAAACGTGAATACTCACGTGCTCCTATAACGAGAGATTCGAAGGACATTTGCTAAAAGCTATCATATATCCATATTAAATAAACCGTTGGTAAGTAAGACACATCAACATCGAATCTCACCCTCCTCATGTATAACTAATCGTCAGGTTTCAGCCAATATATGAGGGACTAAAATAGACAGTGTCAGATGGGGCAAACAAAATGGCGGCGATGTGGAGACAGAGTCACATACAGAACGGAAGAAAATCAACTGAAAAGCACATGACCACTAACGAGAGAATCCAGTAAGGAAGCCAGATAAAAGTCAAAATTCCAAACCCACAATACCGGCAGAAAGTGGTGAGAGACATACAATGACAACATCAAACGCTTATTCAGAATAGCAAAAGTGGAAAAAAAAAATACACGGTTGTACCTCAGCAAGAACATGTGGGGACTACGACCCAGAGCCCCAAGGGGCGGGAGCTCGGTGAGAAGGGCCCACGCACCAGTCGGCAGGTGGCTGAGATTTCTTCTTTCCACCTCCCTGACCAAGTGACCCTCAGAAACTCTGTCTTATGGCAACAAGATCTCTGGAACTGTGGTCAGAAAGTGTCTCCAGCGAACACCGAATGATCCCACTTATATGAGAAATCCAAGAGTCAGACTCATAGAAACAATAGAACGTGGTTGCCAAGGGCTGGGAGGAGGGGCAAGTGGGTAGGTCATGGTCAAAGGGTACAGTTTCAGTTATGCAAGATCCACGAGTTCTAGAGATCTACCACACAGCACGGTGCCGACAGCCAACAATATGGGATACTTAAAATTTGCTTAGAGGGTAGATCTTGAAGTTATGCATTCTTAATCACACACACAAAACAGCCAACACTAGGTGTCTGGCCTCAGGAATTTGCATTTACCTCCAAACTCTGAGTTGTGTATATTACATATGGACAGGGTCTCCAGGGCACCGACCATGAAGCACAGGACCCCCGTTCTCTACAGAAGCCTGCCTTTGGGTGCCGCTTGTGGTGGGTTTTCCATGATCTGTCTGCCTGGCCCCGGGGAGGTCCCCAGCAGCTTTCACGCCTGCCTTGTTCCTTTCTCTGCTTCTGGTGCACTTTCATGCAAGATTCTACCCTTCACAGAATCAGCCAACCACTTTTCCTCTTCTCCAGTCCTCTGTATTTAGGTAATTGTGAATGAGAATTCTACACTTGCCCAAGAGTCTATAATGTCCTTATTATGGACACTGTTAGACCTCTGAGGTTAAGCCGATTGAATAAAAGAAAATGATCTTGCATCAAACTTGGGAAGATTCTGTTTGGCTATCAGAATTAAGTCAGTGGTGCCAGGACTTTCCGGATAATGTGACCAGTGACGTTCTCTTCCTGCTGAAGTCACTTGTCAGCCCACCCCAGCCACAGACTCAAGAACCAGTCATGAATTTACTTAGCAAGGGCGTGAAAAATTATGTTCAATTTTTTTTTTCCTGAGTATAAAAACGTGCTGGGGGTGGGCAACAGTCAGCCTTGAGTTTTGGGTAGGGGGGCCACCATGCAGAGGCTTCCATGAGTTTTTCCTCCCAGGGGCTGGTGGCTGAAATTCTGATGATCTGCTTTCATACTCTCGTATCAATGTTGTGCCTTGTTCACCATGACAATGGGCACATATGTTAGAAACTCCAATCATCTTCTTTTGCCATCGAGAACACTTGCTTTATAATACGATTTTGTTAACTTGAGGTCTTGGTAATTTCACTGACAAGTAACAGAACAGATCATACAGCCTAACGTAGAAACTTCAGGAAATAGAAACAAAGATAAAGAAAAAAATTACATTCACCTTGATCCCAAGCCATAATAACTAATATCGTCAGGAAGATTGCGTTTTCTCCAGTGTTTGTCCATGAATCTAAATGGATGGCTAACAGATGGAGAAACGCAATGTAATTATCCTGCCTATGCAATCTCTACGGACTGTAACATGGAAATATTATTTCAAATAATTGTATAACGCTCCATCTTTGTAAGCGCCTCTCCTACCTCTCCGACTAATTTCATACGACAGAGTCTCAGACATAGAATTATTTTTAATTATAGGGTTTCACGTTTGAAGAGTTGTAGCTAAGTATCACCAGAGAGTTTTCGGGCAAGTTGTACAATTTACATTTCTACCAGCAGCATACGAGCGTGTCCATTTCATCCAAATCTTGGCTGCACTGGGTATTATCCTAGTTTTATTCTTGTCCAATCTGATAGGTGAAAGCTGTTGCCCAATTACTATTTTACATTTCTCAGATTTCTAGTGAGGGTGAACTGCTTTGACCTGTATATTGAAAATATTGACCAGTTACTGCTCCTTATTCCGTTGCTCTACCGTCAAGAGATTTTCACATTGCTGTCGCAATGTGCTTCACATATGCTTTTTTCTGTCAGTTACCATATTTTTTTCCTTTTTTCGTTTTTAAATATGCTTTCAAATTTAATTTTTAAATATTTTTAAATTTTTAAATATTAAATTTAATATTAAATTTCAAAATTTAAATTTTTCAATATTCTTTCAAATTTAATAGTTTAATACTTTTATTTACGATTCTTCCATTGGTTTAATGCTTAGAAAGCCATGTCCTGGAGGCACCTGGGTGGTTCAATCGGTTAAACGTCCGACTTCGGCTCAGGTCGTGATCTCGCAGTTCATGAGTTCGAGCCCCACGTCGGGCTCTGTGCTGACAGCTCAGAGCCTGGAGCCTGCTTCGGATTCTGTGTCATCCTGCCTCTCTGCCCCTCCCCTGCTCACACTCTGCCTGTCTGTCTCTCAAAAATAAACATTATGGGGCGCCTGGGTGGCGCAGTCGGTTAAGCGTCCGACTTCAGCCAGGTCACGATCTCGCGGTCTGTGAGTTCGAGCCCCGCGTCAGGCTCTGGGCTGATGGCTCAGAGCCTGGAGCCTGTTTCCGATTCTGTGTCTCCCTCTCTCTCTGCCCCTCCCCCATTCATGCTCTGTCTCTCTCTGTCCCAAAAATAAATAAACGTTGAAAAAAAAAAATAAAAATAAACATTTAAAAAAAAAAAAAAAGGCATGTCCTACTAGAAAACTAGTTACTATTGGCATGTAATTTCTCCACCTTTTAAAACAGCTGAAACTTACAGACTAACAACCAATTACATTTATAAATATGGCTAAATAAAAGAAAACCCCAAACTACCAAGGTCTGACTCAGACCAGTAAGCTGGACGAGATGCCTGTCCCACACACCCGGCTCCCCAAAATCTCAGTGGCTCAATGTGTTTCAAATCTGAGCGAGCATCAGGGTCACCTGAAGGGTTTACTGAAACCCAGGCTGCTGGACGCCCTCCCCCTGTCCCCCTGTCCCCCTGCCCCCCTGCCCCCGCACCCCGCATTTCTGATTCAGTGTTTCTGGGGTGGGGCCCAGGCATTCGAATTTCTAACAAGCCCCAGGTGATGCCTGTGTTGCCGGTTCGGGAACCACACTTCAAGACCCACTGCTGATGCTAATGCTTTCCATACTCCACACTTCACAAGTCAAATCGCTTTGCGGATTCAGGCACTTGCTGTCAATCTAACAGGCCTCGTGATGGGCATCGCTCCTGAGAGCTGTCGTGGTTCTGTTCAATGATGAAGATCTGGGGAGCAGCAGTTTTGGATCTGACAGAGTGGCAAGTTGACAAAATATTGGGGAAAGAAGGAGACTGTTGGTGCCAGATTTGACGCGAGGAAAGACTCCGCTTGCTGGAACGCAATTTATCCTTAACGTTAAAAGAGGAAAGGTCTTGGTGTTTTCCAGGTCGTGGCCCCATGTAACAAATGCCTCGCGGGATCAGCTATGACTTCTCCTGTTTTTCCATTGGCTTGCCCTGCAAGTTTTACCAACGGTCCACCTCACGGGACTGATAATCTCCAGTGTTACGGATGAAAACGATGTAGATATTTAACAGATCCTTGACTAGCTAGGAACCGCATTTTCTTTCCTTCGTTTTCCTTTCTTCTGATTGCACAATTCATGCAGGCCCGCTGTTGAGATTTTTGGAAAGCACAGAAAGATGGGATCACTCATCATCCTACCACACATGACAAATCGCTGTGAATGTTCTGATGTATTTCTTTCCCGTACTTTTATGCACAACAGATCTGGATCATAATGTCGCTCTACATAGCGCTTTCTTCATAGGTCGTGAGCATAGAACATCAAGTGCTCTCAACTGCCTGTGAGTCAAGAATTGTAAGCACAGCTCCTTGCTTGTCTTAGCCACGGCCCTGGGGCCGGCACATAAATGTCCCCAGCAAAAGCCTGGGGCCTGGGCTGCAGAGGACTGGCCTCGGCATCAGAGCATAGGTCAGCGACCAGGACTCCAGGGCCATAGCGGAAACGGAGAGCCGGGGAAGACAGGAGACCAGAGAAAGGATTCAGAATGGAGGGACAGAGGCCAAGCCTGGAGAGATTCCTGGGGAGCAGCTGCAGGTACTTTACTACACCTGCTGTGTATTATTCTACCAGATGGGGAGGAGTGGACAGCTAGAAAGGAAGCCGAACAGACCTCAGGTTGGAGAAGTTGGCGTGGCAGCCGCTGATCTGGACCATATCCGGGAATGGGTGTCCCATGCACTTTTATGTTAGGGTAACTTACAGTGTCCTGAACATTGGACACAGCTGTGAGTTTCACAGAAGTGGTGGCTGGACCCTGGGGCCGGGAGAGCTAGTTGATTTCCTATGATCCTTGCCATGATCCTCGCCATCGTATGCTTTCTGCAAACTCACTGCAGAACAGTTCTGCCCAGCACCGGAGGTCAAGGGGGGAGAAAAAAGGTAAAGGGCTGCCCTTAGTGACTCAGGAGTGGGGCTCTATCCCCTGCCACCAGGGGCCATCTCCTGTATTGAAGACTCCTCTTCTCGGGTACAAGTGGAGTCATGTTTGAGGACCCCACTTCCCGGCAGGTGCCATCCACCCGAAACACTGAGCAATGAAAACCATCCCCTGTCCCGAGTCCCAGCACCTTTCAGCCCCACCCCTCCCTCCTCTCCACTGTCAACACCCACCAAGTCCTAACGCTGACTTCAAACACCATTTCGCATTTCCTCCCCAAGTAAATCACTGCAGGAACAGCAAACACACAGAAACCTGGTGAATGAAGGGTAAGAACACAATAAACATTTCCACCAGTTATTATCTACTTAAGAGAGAGGCTCTGAACTGGCTGCCAAGAAACCTGTGAGCCTCATACCCAGAGGACCCTGGAAAGGCAGAGATGCTGGGGTATGGCTCTCAGACCGTCCTCCTTGGGAAGGAGGCTGTGTTAGTAGCCAATTACATCCCCCTTCACGGATACCAATTTCCTGTAAGGAGCCAGGGGCTCATAACTTTTGGGATGAGTACCAATGGATAAATAGCTGTTGCTGCAGAATCCCGGCTGATTTTATGTTACTCTTGGCACTGTGGGCTGGGACGGTGAGGAAGGAGCCCGGGAGGACGGGTTTAATTAGCAAGACGAGCCTAGTGCCTGCTCCGATGGCTTCTCAGAACGCAGAGCCATGGTCACAGTTTTCCCCTGGGGTAGGAAGAAACCAAAGCCTGGGGAAAATGAAAGGCCATGGTGGCAATGTCGGATCAGAAGATAAGCCAATTACAGAATCTTTACCCTTGGTGGTAGCCAGTCTCCAAGATGTCCGCCCCCCCCCCCCCCCCCCCCCCCCGCCGCCGACAGTGACCATGGCCTCTGGGTATTCGCCAGGTGTTCCATTCCCACAGTGCCTAGGGATGCGCTGTGTAACCAAGATATTGGTTCTGGACATTCCAGAAACGATGGAGTTTGACTTCCAGGAGTAGGTCATAAATGACACCGTTGCCTCTGCTTTATACTCTCTTGGGTCATTTGTTTTGAGGGAAGCCAGCTGCCGTATCACGAAGACACTCAGGCAGCACTCTGGAGAGGTCCAGGCCTCCTCCCGACAGCCACCGTCACCTTGTCACCCACATGGCTGAGCCACCTTGAAGCACTTCCGCCAGCCCCGGTCAAGCCTTCGAATGATCACAGCGCCAGCCGGCATGTTGACCGCAACCGCGGGAGACGCTGAGCTGGAACCACTCTTGCCGATTCCCGACCCTCAGAAACCATGTGAGATTGTATACGTGTACTGTTGTTTTGTGTCACAATCTCTGGTGTCACCATCTATATTTTGTAGCAAATAGATCACTCATACGCCCCCGCCAAGTGTACCATCCTATCTGTTTCCACAAGAAGCTGACTTTGTCCCTGGTGGGAAGCCTTGTCAGAGTGTCTTTTTTTTTTTTTTAACGTTTATTTATTTTTAAGACAGAGAGAGACAGAACATGAACGGGGGAGGGTCAGAGAGAGGGAGACACAGAATCCGAAACAGGCTCCAGGCTCTGAGCTGTCAGCACAGAGCCCGATGCGGGGCTCGAACTCACGGACCGTGAGATCATGACCTGAGCCGAAGTCGGCCGCTTAACCGACTGAGCCACCCAGGCGCCCCCAGAGTGTCTTAAGTAAACAATCTTCTCTGTGCTAGAGTGTCTCCACCTCCTGATATCAATATCCCCTGCCAGAGGCGGAAAGCTGCCGTTCAGGTACTCTTCGACATCCGCCTCAAACACTGTAGCAAAGTAAACACATGCTTATACACACGCATATGCAAACGTTCACACGCACAGAGCTTTCTTTTAAGCCTGAAAAAATCACTCAAGCACTGGGAAAATGAACGTTTTTCCAGGAAGGACCGGATGCTCTAGATGTTTTAAGTACCATTTATTCATGCTGTCTCTGCAATAGACAGATGGAGGGGGGCAGTGTGGGAGGGTACAGCTGACTACTGAGAATTGATAGAGGTCTCTGTTCTCCTTTGCTAGTCACAAAATTCTGAGCTGTGTGAGGACCAGCAGGTGAGGAAAGCCACTGTCACTGAGCCCGTGCATTCCTGCATTCGTTTAAATATTTCAGAATGGAATTTCTCCCCCTTTACACACTTTTCTTCACCCTGTTTATCTCCCTGGGTGAGGAGGAGGGTCTTTAAGAAGACAAAAACACAGAGAACTTGTGAGCATAATGGCATGTCCGGATTATGGTAGAGGCAGTCAAGATACAGAGGGAAATATTGCCTTGCTGTGTAGACGCTCTACTATGAAGAACCTGGGAGATATGAGGCCTCTACTTAAGGTGCAGATTAAGAACCTAGAGCTCCTTGCCCTCCAGAATGGAGGTCAGAAAGCATGCTCAGAGCCTAGAAGGCTACCAGGGGCCACGAAGGCAGAGGCAAAGGGTAGAGAGAGCACTCAGAGTGGGGAACAAAGCAGAGCAGAGAAGAAGGGAAATCAGGCAGAGAAGGAGAATGTTCGTCCAGAGCGAATCTGCAGGGGCTGAAACACGGCCTTCTGGGAAACCATGTTCCCCCACCTTCTTAACTAGGTATTCATTTTTTATTTCTGTCAAGGGCCTCTACCTGTCTGTCCTTCCAAGTGTTGAGTCATATCTGAAGGCTTACATCAGCAGTGAAATATTCTCACCACATGGCAAGTAGAACCATGGAGGTCCTTCTCTAGGGAGAGTCAGCACTGATCATAACCACAGGCTGGGGAGTCAATGTGGGGATGCAGTTCTCGTGCCTCACTCCCCTGGATGTCCTCCAGAACCAGGTCCTGTCTCTGTGCTCATCTTCATTTGTGCAACCTCTCTTGGTGAGCTCATCCTTGCCTATGATTTCACCCACCAGCTCTGATGAATAACAAATCTGGCTCCTCGTCTGCCATCCATCCCCAGCCGTAGCTCCGTGTGGACCTGCCCCCCTCTCTTGGTTGTCTGACCCTCCTTGCACTCGACAGGTCCAGCTGAGAATTCAATTCCACACAAAGACTTCTTTTCTCCATGACCTTATCCCTGGCCTTGGGATCATCTCAAGACTTCTCGTTGCTCGGGTCCCAAAGCCATTCTGCCGGCGGGGCCTGAGGTCTTTCCCTTCAAACTATACCTTCGTTATGGACAATGACTATCTTAGGCTCACTGCCTCCACTCTAATCAAACACATCGTGACCAGCCTGGAATGCTCTTTTTACTTCTTTGTCTCTTACACCCTGCCACATTTCAAAGTTTTCATTTCCTGAAGCCTTATCTGACCCCTCAAGACCACATTTGTCTCCTTTCTAGAACTTCTATTCATCCTATTCAAAAATTGGTTATTGAAGGTCTACGGTATACAATGTGTGAGGTGCTGAGGGCACGAAGAGTGAAGTACCAGGCTTCAAGGAGATTAGACTAGTAACCATCACACCAAACATCTCTCCTTTGTTTTCTCTCTCTTCATTGTGTTTCCCCAGCCAAATTCTTAAAGATCCAGGACTGTGTCTTAAATGTCTTTTGTGAACCCCACGGTGACAGACTATAGGGCATAACATATTCATATCAAGTGCTTGTTCATTATATGCAAGATGGGTGGCAGAAAAAGACAAGAGATACATGTCGACTGCAGTGTTTTCCTAGATTAGAGAATTATCTCTGGTTAAGACAAAAAAAAGCACATCAAGAAATTAAAGAAACCAGACTGTATTGGAGTAGTGTTTTACAAGTCTAACCAACAATTCAATGTCATTTGACAAATTATTTGATTCAGAGCTTAGTGGTAGTTGAGAACCCCTTCCCAAATTCCATAATCATGACCTGATCGTCACATATTATGATTAAAGAACTAATATGAAAATGATTTGTAGCATTTTAATAATTTAAAGGCAGATGTTTGAAATGTCCGAAGAGATGTTACAAGATAGAAGTAAGAGCAAATCGAGAAGCAGCGAACACAAATTCTCAGATAAAATCATTCTGTGCTAGTAAGGACAAAGGAACCGATAGGATCTAAACACATGAGGCAATCCTGCCATCCACGCTGCAAGGTCCCTTGGAACCAGGGACAACACAGGGCTCAGGCAATACCAATGATGTCCTTTCTATGTGTCCCCAGGAAAAAATTTTTTGTGAATCACAAGTGGAGGAATATCATTTCCCCCAAATGTCGAACCGTTTCTAAGAAAAAAATTGGGAGATATTTCACTCGTCTAAATTTTAAGTGAGTATAGTTTTGATTCTTTGAGGACTGGTATGGACCTCTACTTAGACATCCAGTCCAAGGAACACATGTCACTCCATCCCAGAAGAGATCTTCACATGCTGAACAGAAGCTCAAGAATTCAGATTCAAAAGTTAGTCCCCGCCACATGTTTACTGTCAAATTTCATCTTTAAAAAAAAATGCGTACTCACCTGCCAGAATATGCTGTCTATTGTGTTTCCGAGAAAACCATCGCGACCTTCGGAAGACACGAGTTTGGGGCCAAGAATTGTCATGAATTCATCAAAGTCCACCTGGCCATCCCCTGGAAGGAGAAAATAGAAACATGAGTTGAAAAGTAGTTGAAACTGACCTACTGTCCCCAATGAAATAAACATCACCATGCTTTTCTTCTTGGCATGACCTCAGTCAATGAAGAGTTGAGAGCATTACTGAAAATTGTCCAGCTGTACATGATAGAAATTTCAGCTTTATCCTCATCACCCACATATAAATTTAGAGATCAAGTCTTTCCCTTCTTCCATGCCTGTGCCTGCTCGATCTTCCTTGTTCATTCAATCGCCAGTCCCCTTCTGAAGATTGTGGTAGGAAAACGTTTCCAAGAATTAACATTCCCAGTTATAATTATGTTACTATTGAGATGGCTGTCCGCCCTCACACTCTTACCGCCACACCGTCTCCCATACAGTTCTGAGTTTACACCCCCTCAAAGCATAAATGATCATGCTTTTTAAACATCAGTGGCATCTTTTTTTTTTAAACATTTTATTTATTTTTGAGAGAGAGAGAAAGAAAGACAGAATGTGAGGGAGGGAGGGGCACAGAAAGAGGGAGACACAGAATCTGAAGCCGACTCCAGGCTCTGAGCTGTCAGCACAGAGCCTGACGTGGGGCTCGAACTCACAAACCATGAGATCATGACCTGAGCCGAAGTTGGATGTTTAACCGACTGAGCCACCCAGGCACCCCAGCATCAGTGGTTTCCTTATCTTTGGCAAGTAACACAGTATGGCATTCAGGTCCCACTATCCCTTTCGCTGCCTTTTGTTCCCCACCCCTACACAAAATGCCATGCTCTCTCAGAACTTCATGCCCCTGTACATGCTGTTCCCTCTACCCAGGATGCCGTCTCCCCACTGGTCTACCTGATGAACGTCAACTCATTCTCTAAGACGGAGCTTAAATATCAGGTTCTCTTTTTGTTTTTCTTTCTGACCCTCATCTCACTGGACAGAGTTGGCCAAACTCGATCTATCATAGGCCCTATCAGTCCATGTCCCAGTCACTGGTTTGCATACCTATTTCCCACCTGCCATCGTGAGCTCTGCAAGGTCACGGACCCAGTCTGAAACTTCTTTGCATATTCCACATGATGGCGGGTACTCAGTATGTACTTACAGAGTGAACGAATATCTCTTACTTGTTTTTTCTTTGCTCAGTTCAGCATCTTTCATGCGAGATCTGACACTGTCCACCAAAGGGTGGACTTGAGCCAACTTAGACAAAAGCAGGCCTTCAAGGTATTGTCTGAGCCCCAGTGACTCATCAGTGTGGCATTCTGTGCCCTTAGAACTGCTCAAGGGGGCGTCTCCACCAAGAGCTCTCCACATGTTAGCCCAGCTGGTGCAGATGGCCCAGGTGTCTGCACACAAGTTTGGCAAAGTGCAGACACATCAATCCATTCCCAGAGTGCAATCACCTTCAAAGAGTCCTCGTTCAAAACCTATTTCAAAAAGCTGAGCAGATGTCATCATCAAGATGCCAATAATTCCGAAAAAGAAGTCCAGAAACAGATCGCGGTGTAGATACAACACCCTAGGGGGTAAGGGAGGCGTGGAGAGTCAGTGGGAAAGGAAAGATTTAGTACCAAACGGATAGGACAGTCACTGGGCTACTGGAGGAAACTGATTTCCTTCTCATGGTGCAACACGACAGAGGCATCTAAAATTCCACCCTTACTGGTCATCGTGAGAAGGCTAATTCAAGCAACGATGAGTTACCATCTTACCTTTCAAATTAGCAAAGGCTTCTAGAATGCTGGCAGAGATACAGAGAAGAGATGGGCTATCTTATGCCTTCCTGGTACACTCATCCCGGATACTGGATACGGACTGACAGTATTTTAGATGCTGTAGCATGCTGATTCCTTTTGATCTAATAACTTCACTTTTTAAAGAAAAATACAAGGCAAGGAAACTATCTTAAATGCAGACCAATATATTTGCCCTCAGGTAGTCCTCCAGTATTTGTGAAAGTGGGAAGTTGGAAGCGTAGGAAAAGAAGGGTCCAGTCTTCCTGGCAATCACACTGAGCTAGCTCCATGTGGCTCCAAGTCTCAGACAGAGGCACACTTGTTATCCACCGGCATTGACCCTCTGCTCACCCTGAGTCACCCTTGCTTGTCTGGTGCCAGATGGCCAAAAAATCTCAGACTAGAATATGCATTCTCTATAGATAGGGTATCACCCTTGATGAGGTGAAAATTGATTCCTAGGAGATAATCTTAGATATTGCAATGGTTTGTGACCCTCTTAGGGTCTTAGTACATAAGCAGATATACAAATCATCTGTGCTATTAATATCCCATGGGGTAAGGCACGAGGGGAACAAATGTCTTAAAAGTCTCCTTGTAGTGGGGTGGCTCTGAAGAAGGAGGAGAAAGAGATGGAGAAGGAAGAGCAAAAGAAAGGTCCAGAAACACTGGACAAGAAGATGCCCCAAGTACTATAGTTCCCCTTCCCCAGCCCTCCTTCTGGACTATTGTTCTATTAGCAGTGGGCATCATCCCAACTGTCTGTCACCTGAGGCAACATCTAACAGTTCACAAAGGCTTAGAAAGCTCAAGGGCATGGATCATTTTTTACGAAGCCCTATGACCTTAACTAAAATGTGTTTAGCCAGCCGGGTCCCTCAAGCCCCTAGCCATAGTGTAGTGAGAGCTGCTTTCTCTCACGTGGAAGCCTAATGGGGGGGGGGGGGGTGGCCCATAGGATGTGGCGGGGCACCTGATTCTCAGAGCCAGGAGAATCAGGGCTGTCTTTGAACAGTCCGCTTTCCAGGTAGGAGGACAGAGACCATTCACCTCTCTGAAACCTCCCCTCCCCCATAGGGGTGATGGGAGCGGGGCAGTGCAGAACTGGTATATGTCAAGGGTCCACACGGAATTGTGGCGAAAGTCCTCAGGGAGTGTTCACAGATGGTGCCCTTGGCTGAGAACACCAAGCCCGAAACTGACCAGCAGAAATGGCCTCTGCGGCAGGAGCAGCCCATCCACCGCTCAAATCCTTGACCAGAGAGAAAGTTCTGGGGAAGGGGTGAGTACGGTCCTATGGGCAGTGCTAACTGCAGTGCAGGAATACAGACTTTTTCAGCACAGACTTTCTGTGACTTGTAGGGGAGATCCAGTTCGTGGGAGAATTTGCTTCTACCTATTTAAGAGAAGACATTTGGGACTTCAGAGTTTTTTGTGATCAAAATATGATCCCCCTTGCCCCCCCCCCCCACCACCATTTTTTTTTTTTTACTGTTATGGAGCAAAGGGAGATTCCTGCAAGCCCACACGTGGCAGAAACAATCGAGGTGGGGCCCCGTCACCTCTCTTAGGATTTTCAGCTTTGGCTCCTGAGTAAGTGTATACGTAGCACATTTTCTGTAGACCTACAGTAAATGAAGACCCCTTCTCATAATGCACAGCTCAGCCCCCGTCCAACCAGTAGTACAAAGTTTTATTATGATTGAGACGGAGGAAAAGCTCTCTTCAGCAGATCCCAGTTTCCTGGACAAACAGAACTGGGAACACCCCACAAGCTATCAACGCTGCTCCCAGAAGGGTGGCCCCACATCGCCACCCACCCCCCCCCCCCACTCCATCCATCCCAGGAAAACTGAGACAAATAGAATCTCAGAGGGAAGTCTTTCATTAAGTCCCTTATGCGAAAACCATTCCCAGGCAGAAGCAAGGCCCGGAAGGTCTGATGACAATCAAAATATCTCCCTTTTACTGAGCACCCACTACGTGGTGGGCATCGCTTACAGAAATTTCCATACCCTAGTTCACTGAAGTCTTCCAGCAGCCCATTTCCACAGAGGGGGAAACAGAGGCACGGAGAGGTTCAGTGTCTTGCAGAAACTCACACAGGGAGCAGATCTGGGATTCCACTCTGGGAGTAGACTGACGTACCTACACTTTGACAAATTGTGTGCAGACACCTGGGCCTCCTCTGGGGAAGCAGGGTTGTGGTTGGACTCCGTCTGGAACATTCCTTTCCCTGACCCCGGCACTGCCCGGCAGGGGATGGCTACGGCTGCCTGGTACATAGAGGCGAAACGAAATCAAAATTGCTCCCTCTGGTCTAGCTAATGGGCTTCAGCTCAACGACTAAGAGATCTTTCTTAATCGTTGAAAAGAGTCACAATAAGTAAGAGGAAGCCTTTATTTAACACGTGCTCTATGCCAGATGCTGAGCTCAGGGCTTTGTGTTTATCATCTTGTCTGCTTCAACCCCAGCGCGATGAACAGATTCTCCTCTTCCACGTTTTACCCATGAGAAGACGTAGGCAGGAAGGGGTTAAAAGGAGATTGCGGCCACGCAGCTCGTGTGTGGCCGCAGAGGGGCTCCGCCTGGGCTCCGTCATATCAGCTTCCACATTGTCCAGCTGCCTGTGCATCAGAGACCCCGGGACAAGTCCCAGTACAGGCTCGTGTCTGCACGCTTGGAGAACACAAAAGGTCTTCCCAGCTGGCCACTTAGAAAGGAATGTAGTGGGAAATTGGGTGAGATGGCCTTCAGGGACCTTAATACAAACGAGCATTGCCTAAAAGCCATTTCTTCCCCAAACTGCCACTCGGCCTGCAGTTGGGGGTCTCGGTGATTCTCCTTGGATGGTCAACTCCCAGCGGACCCAGGCCTCTCGCATACAACCCTCCAGGCATCCGAAACCTCTTCCGCTGAAAAGAACTGCTCTAATAAAGAGGCCTGTCCAGGCCTGGCCCGGTGACATCGGATTGCCATTCTGGAGTCACCTGCCCCCAGAGACAAAGGTGGGCGGCTTCCCAGACCCGCCACATGTCATGGAACATGACAGACTGAACAAGCGCTCTCCCTTTGGTGAAATTATTTCACGAATCTCGAGCGAGAGAGCACTTGCGGGATGAGAAGATGGCAATCGCTCCTGGCCTCATCTTCCTTTCTCAGACTTCCAGATATCACGATGCGCTTAGTAAAAAGGGCAGGAAGAGAACCCTGCTCAGGACTGAGTCTTGTTTCGTCCCCCCGCCACGGATGTCAAAGCAATGCACTTGAAACTGGGGCAGGAAGCCTCAGGAGGGTCAGGACCACACATCGTTCGTTAAGACCAACCAGCTGAAAGATTCACAATGAGGCGAAGTTATAGTAAAAATCATTGCCAAATACAAGGAAGGAAAGGACTACACATGAAAAGGGGGTGGGCTCCGAACAGGGACACGGGTTAGGAGGAAGGCACAAATGTCTGACTCCACTGACATCAATTAACCACAGGGGCGCCTGGGTGGCTCAGTCGGTTGAGCGGACAACTGCAGCTCAGGTCACGATCTCGCGGTCCGTGGGTTCGAGGCCCGCATCGGGCTCTGCGCTGACAGTGCGGAGCCTGCTTGGGATTCTCTCTCTCTCCCTCTCTCTGCCCCTCCCTCGCGCCCCGTCGCTCTCAAAATGAATACGTGAACTTAAAAAAATAAATAAAAAAAGAGAGAAATCAATTAACTGCATTCCGAAAGCATGCCTGCAAAAGGCCAGGTGTGGGGGCTGTTTTCTGTGGGGCAAAAGAGAGAGGAATAAGGCACAGGCTTACCCTCCGGGAGCCTGCACTCTGTTACCCAGGACAGAATCAAGTGGGTGCTGTGATTGACCTAAAAATAATGTGCCAAGGCAGGACAAGGGCAGAAGTAAAGGCCCCAGTTAGGAAATTCTCAGCGGCTCGGCAGTGAGCCTCCACCGAGGAGAAGGATTCTAACAAGCTGGAAGGGGTGATGAGGTGTGCCGCCTAAGTAACGCGGGGGACACCGGAAAGGAGGCAGGATGGCCAGGAGCAGCGGCCTCCCTCCCTTCCTGCTGGGTTCCTGCAGGAGAGAAGCCCCCGCATGTCCCTGAGGCCAGTCAGGGGAACGTGTCCCAGTCAGGAAGAGGGAGCATGAGCACACAGCCCACCGTCGGTCAGCGGGAACAGTGCTGGCTGGAAGGGCAGTGCCGGCTTAGAAGGGGTGTTCCGTAAGACAACAGAAGAGGAAGGCCAGGGTAGAAATGGGGTGGGGGGGGGGGAGGTGGAGAAGACCGGAGCCAGGGGAATGCATTTCCAGTGCAACTGACAAGACCTGGAAGGACAAGAAGGGGAAGAGGCAACCATGACCCTGAGGTTTGAATCTGGGACACCTGGCAGACGGTGGAGCTCATTAGGAATGATGGAGAAGTCAGGAGGAGCGGGTCCCAAAGGACACGCTGGCTTTGCGGTGGTGGCGGGGTGGGAGGTGAGAGCCTAAAAGCTAAAAACGTGGATCTCAAAGACTTCAGGATCTATGGACGGATTACTAAGATCTTTAAGACAGACTCTCAAGGGAAAAGAGCAGGTGTGGAACTATTATCATAATATGCTACGATCTGGATTAACAAGGGGGTCAAGGAGGAGACATACTCCTATTTGCTGAAATATTTATCCCCCCCTCCTGCTGCCCCGCAAAAAAAAAAAAAATACTAATAATAGTTACTGGTTTCTTCGTGTGTGAGTCTGGGTAGACAGGCAAGGCACAGGAAAGGGACAGCATCTCACTCTATATTTTCTCATACCTTTTTGATCTTTGAACCACCTGCTCAAAGAATAATGAAACCATGAAGTCTGTCTTCAGTATCCTTCGGGATGAATTCATCAAGAGCAGAGGGGGAGGGAAAGAAGGGGGCAAAGGAAGACCAAGAAGGGCCTCGGGAGAGCCCACGCAGCTGGTGTCTTGGATGCCCTGGCCCCCACGGGAGGCAAGCAGGAACCACTTTACTTTCTCCCAATTCCCTGCCCAAGCTCCCCTGTCTTACAGCTCTCTCCCGGCTCTGGGGGAAGCCCTGGGCTGGTCCTGTAGATTTGTTATTGACTCTCAGGAATCAGAAGTCCAGTCCAGGCTACCGACCGTGTTGACTCCAGACCTGCCTTAGTAGAAAAAGCATCTTCCCCGCCTCCTTGGACTGGGGCCTGACCCAGCCTAGTGGTCTGCAACAGAGAAGAGGAATAGGTACATTTCCTCGGTCCTTTCTAGGTCCACCCTCCTCCCCACCATCCAGCTATGGTTTCTGGCCTCACCTGGGTTGGAAACGGCCCAGGTGGAGGGGGAAGGGAAAGAGGCATCTCAAGCTATAGTTCCTCCAAGTGGGCTATGCCTCTCTCCCCTTTGGCGGGTTATAAGCCCCCTGGCCTTCCGGTGGTCTCCCCCTCCATCGGGATGCTATCAGTCCCACAGATGGTCCTCAAGGCAACCCTAAACCGACTGCTCCTTTGCCGCTGCGTTAGGCAGCTCTTCCCAAGGCGGCCCGGCTGTCTCTGCTCGGCTGCCCGGATCAGGGAGCAGCTCCAGTCCAGGTCTGTAGGTGTTTCTCGTGGCGGGGGGGGGGGGGGGGTGCGTTTCCAGATATTCTCATGGAACGCAAACTGGTGCAGCCACTTTCCATACTGTGGAAAACAGTGTGGAGGTGCCTCAAAAAGTTAAAAATAGGACTGCCTTATCCAGCAATTGTATTACTAGGTATTTACCCAAAGAATCCAGAAATACTAATTGAAAGGGATACACACACCGCGATATTTGCAGCAGCACTATCTACAACAGCCAAACCATGGAAACAGCCCAAGTGTCCATCAACTGATGAACGGGTAAGGAAGATGTGGTACACACACACACACACACACACACACACACACACAGTGGAGTATTCCTCGGCCATAAAAAAGAACGCAGTCTTGCCATTTGCAACAACAAGTTGGAGCTAGAGCGTATTGTGCTAAGTGAGATACGTCAGTCAGAGAAATACAAATACTATATGGTTTAACTCCTATGTAGAATTTAATACATGAAACAAACGAGCAAAGGAGAAAGGGAGAGAGAGACGCACACACACACACCAAGAAGCAGACGCTTCACTATAGAGAACTAACTGAGGGTTACCAGAGGGGAAGGTGGGAGGGGGGATGGGTGAACTAGGCGGTGGGGATTAAGGAATGCACCTATGATGAGCACTGGGGAATGTTTGGAAATGTTGAATCACTGTATTGTACACCTGAAACTAATACCAGACTGTATGTGAGCTAACTGGAATTCGAAGAAAAACAAAACAATTGGAAACCCTAGGTTTGCAAAACAAGTTTAAAAATGTATTCGTTGTAGTTACACAAAGTATCCCATAATGTTTATTTCTTTTATATTTGTTGCTATATACCTTTACTCAGTTGTAATTGTATTTGCACTCTTCTAGACTTGATACGCCAGTCATTTATGTTTCATGGTTTTTCCCCAGAAATTTGGTCTTTTTTTATACACTGGTTACGATACGTATACAGGTATGTATTTTCCAATTAATTAATTCTGCCCTCACTCCAATTTTACTGTATCTTACCCCATTATTTTTATGTCTAACTTTTTTTCTAAATTTTTCTTTGAATGTTTTCTTTCGTTTTTTCCACAATCTTGTAAAATAATGAAATTATTTTTAATTTTTTTTTTCAACATTTATTTACTTTTTGGGACAGAGAGAGACAGAGCATGAATGGGGGAGGAACAGAGAGAGAGGGAGACACAGAATCGGAAACAGGCTCCAGGCTCTGAGCCATCAGCCCAGAGCCCGACGCGGGGCTCGAACTCACGGACCGCGAGATCGTGACCTGGCTGAAGTCGGACGCTTAACCGACTGCGCCACCCAGGGGCCCCTTATTTTTAATGCTTTGAGTTTACCTCTGGGGAAAGCTTTGATCAATACCTACATATTTGAGATATGTAACATTCTTGCCATTTTCTTTAAAATTTATCTTGAATTTGCATTTTTTTTCCCCCTAATTTGTATTCTTTATTGATCAGGAGAGTGTTTTCCAACTGCAGAGAGGTTTAGGGACTTCTGTTTAAATGTTGATTACTATTAAATCCTGGTTTCTTTGGGTTTGAATAGGAGAATGTGGCCTGCTAATATCAGTTCTAGAGAGTTAGGTGATGCTTCTTCTGTAATTTTGCATATAATCCTGTATTTATAAATGTTTCACAAATATTTTGAAAGGTACAACGTTTGTTAGCTGCAGCAGTCAGTATACGGCCGATGACTTACTTATTGTGATTGTATTGCTTGGATTATCATTTTGGAAGCCAACACCGCCTAACTCAAAGAGCAAATGTTGTGGAGTCAAGATCAACCAGGGTTCAAGCCTGGGTTTCGTCTCAATCAACGGTGCGGTCAGTTATGGGTGACGTTATCTGGACCTCCTTCATGCCTTCATGAAATGGACACACTCATCTCTACCTTTCAGTGTTGTTGACAGAGATAAATGAGGTCCCTTAAGTCAAATCCCTTAGCAATGCTCCTGGCCTGCAGTTGGTCACAATAAGTGGCAACTCTTATTAAGTTTTGTCTACTTGATCTGCTCTTAACTGACAGAATATCAGACAGTCTTATCTCTTTCAGCTCAGGAAGATGTCTTCTTATGATTCTTTTGAGTATTCCCATGCTATTCTTTCTTGTGAAATTCAAGTCTCCAATTTCTGTTATTCAACCCTACCATTTTCTCTTTCATCATTTTATTTTTCTCTTATTTCCCTCTGTCTTTACTTAGAGTAAGTGAGGGTAAGTTATTCATAGAGCTGTCTCTGCAATTGCTTCCCCACCCCCAACGTAATAGGTTTTCCAAAGAGCATTGATGTTCACCTACATAAAATGAATACACTAATGTATTACTTCTTACGTAACACATAGAGGAGTGTACTAAGTACAACTGCATTAAGTAGAACGCTGTTAGTGTTCTCATGTATTCTTCTCACTGAAGCTGGGTCTCTCTTTCTTCCATTTGTGCCTCAAGATCTTATCTTCTCACCTCATCCTCCAATGTCCTTGTCTGTGGAGGGCTGTTTTCACCTACCAGGTTGGGAATACAAAGCAGGTATTCCTTAAACTTTTTTCTTTCTCTAGAGTGAACAATTTTCGGAAGGAGATTTTTTTTTTTGTTTGGGTATCCAGAATAACGTTCCTCTCCTTTTTGTACCAATCCTTGTATTTTCTTCGCTTTCAATTCCGTGGGTCCCAATGTTGGCCAGCCATCAGCATGTATGGATGTCACTGACCACCTTCGAATACTCCAGTTGTGAGGTCAAAGTTTGCAATGCCTAGTGCAGTTTCTGGTGTCTAGTAAGTATTCAGTAAAAGAATTCTGAACAGAGTTTGTTCTCCTGCCTCCATTCACCAGTGCTCTAAATCTGGTGAGAAGTTATGGTTGAAGAATTATGATCAAGAAGCAGTATATTAAAAAATGACAACCACTCCCAAGACTTGTTACACTCTGGGTTTCTACTGTCTCCAGCCTGCTTAGGGCACTGCAGAGGAGACTGGAGCTTGCAGCCCCCACACCCACCATAGTGCTGCCTGTGGCTGGAGCTTTTGTCCATGTGATATTCTGGGGTCGTGCCTACAAATGGAGGACAAAAGGAGGTACCATGGAGGAAGGGACAAGGGAAAATAAGAGATGGGAACAAGATACCATGCTTTTTTTTTTTTAATGTTTAGTTTTTAGAGAGAGAGAGCAGAGGAGGTGCAGGGACAGAGGGGGTGGGGGACAGAGGATCCAAAGTGGGTTCTGTGCTGACAGCAAACAGCCCATGCGGGGCTTGAACTCACAGGCCGCGAGCTCATGACCTGAGCCGAAGTTGGACGCTCAACTGACTGAGCCACCCAGGTGCCCCTCTCATGTTGTTGATTTTAGCCATTCTGGCAGGTATGAGGTGATAGTCCTTTTGATCTGCATTTCCCTGATGATCGTGATATCGGGCATCTTTTCATGTGTCTGTTGGACATCTGTATGTCTTCTTTGGAAAAAATGTCTATTCATGTCTTCTGCCCATTTTTAATTGGATTATTTATTTTGGGGGTATTGAGTTTTATAGGTTCTTTATATATTTTGGATACCAACCCTTTATCAGATGTGTCATTTGCAAATATGTTCTCCCATTCTATAGGCTGCCTTTTAATTTTGTTGATTGCTTTCTTTGCTGTGCAGAAGCTTTTTATTTTGATGAGGTCCCAATAGTTTATTTTTGCTTTTGTTTCCCTTCCCTGGGGAGATATATCTAGAAAGAAGTTGCTAAGGCTGATGTCAAAGAAGTTACTGCCTGTGTTCTCTTCTAGGATTCTTATGGTTTCCTGTTTCACATTTAGGTCTTTAATCCATTTTGAAGTTATTTTTGTGTATGGTGTAAGAAAGTGGTCCAGTTTCATTCTTCTGCATGTCGCTGTCCAGTTTTCTCAACACCATTTATTGAAGAGGCTTTTTCCCCATTGGATATTCTTTCCTGCTTTGTTGAAGAATAATTGACCATATAGTTGTGGGTTAATTTCTGTGTTTTCTTTTCTATTTCATTGATCTAGGTGTCTATTTTTGTGCCAGAACCATACGGTTTGATAACTTGAAGTCTGGAATTGTGGTGACTTCAGCTTTGCTTTGCTTTTTCAAAATTGCTTTGATGATTTGGGGTCTTTTGTGGTTCCATACAAATTTTTTTTTTTAATTTTTTTTTTCAACGTTTATTTTATTTTTGGGACAGAGAGAGACAGAGCATGAACGGGGGAGGGGCAGAGAGAGAGGGAGACACAGAATCGGAAACAGGCTCCAGGCTCTGAGCCATCAGCCCAGAGCCTGACGCGGGGCTCGAACCCACGGACCGCGAGATCGTGACCTGGCTGAAGTCGGACGCTTAACCGACTGCGCCACCCAGGCGCCCCGGTTCCATACAAATTTTAAGAAAGTTTGTTCTAGCTCTGCGAAAAATGCTGTTGGTAGTTTGATAGAGATTGCATTAAATGTGTAGATAGCTCTTGGTATTATAGACATTTTAACAATATTTCTTCTTCCAATCCATGAACATGGAATGTCTTTCCCTTTCTTTGGTTCATCTTCAATTTCTTTCATCAGTGCTCTCTAGTTTTCAGAGTACAGGCCTTTCACCTCTTGGTTAGGTTTATTCCTGGCTATCTTAAAGCTTCTTGTTTCTGGTGCAACTGTAAATGAGATTGATTCCTTCATTTCTCTTTCTGCTGCTTCACTATTGTTTTATAGAAATGCAACATATTTCTGTATATTGATTTTGCATCCTGCGACTTTACTGATTTTGTGTATTCGTTCTAGAAAATTTCTGGTGGAGTCTTTCAGGTGTGAAACTAGTGCTTTCATTGAAAAGGGGCAGTTTGTCAGTAGTGATTTAAGAAAAGACTGAAAAGCAATGGAATACGATTTAAGAATTTATAAAGAAATTCTAATAAAATACCTGAAAAGCTTCTCAAATGGGAACAATTGCACCTTGAGTTTTTTCATATTGTTGAGAAATGATATTCTTCTTGTCATATAAACTGTTCCAGGATAAAGCAAAAGAGGAAAAGCAAATGTAACTCTGATACCAAAATACACAAGAGGAAAACTACTGACAAACCTCACTTACGGATACAGGTAAAAGTCCTGAAGCCTGAACTTGAAAATCTCATTTGAAATATACTAAAAGCACAGCTTACCACAGCTGCATACAGATGATTCCAAGACTTGAGTACAATTTAATATTAGGGAAATCAAGTAATATGATAAATCACATCGATAGATACAATTCCTTAAAGTGCTGGTCTCTATGGATCTGATTAAAATATAAAATCCATTCAGGACTTTTCACACTGGGCAAAGAATAAGACTTCCTAGAAAAAAAAAAAAGTAAGAGTGACGGATCTCAAGACAACAGCGGACATCCACATATGTGGAAAGAATCTGTGTTCAAATAAGCAAGGAACCAGGATGCTTGTTACCGTTTTCATTCTGATCATTCCCAATAGGCTGGCCAACAATAGGGCAGGAAACAGAAGTAAAACATATGACCACAGGAGTGGAGAAACCAAGATGATCACTATTCTGAGGACAGTATGATTGTCTGTCTAGAAAAAACAAAAGACCCAACTGTGATTCTGGGGAATGTAGTAACGGTGGCTAGGTACAGACAAACGTTTAGAAAATCAATGGTTTTCTTGTGTGGCGGCAAAAACCATTTAGATCTTTTTTACAGGAAAGAAGAGCCAAGGGACTTCTGGAGAAGGCAGCAGCAGGGGCTCCTAAATCATTTCCCTCCAGCCTCCTGGCAGGTCCCCTCTGTGGTGGGCGCAGGTCTGGGCAGAGAGGGCGCCTGG
The DNA here is from genome assembly GCF_018350155.1 of Leopardus geoffroyi. Taxonomy (NCBI): domain Eukaryota; kingdom Metazoa; phylum Chordata; class Mammalia; order Carnivora; family Felidae; genus Leopardus; species Leopardus geoffroyi. Next base: position 14,701,795 of record NC_059340.1, read on the forward strand.
AGGGAAGGTGAAGGCAGGTAGAGGGAGGGTGTGGAGGGTCCGGCTGCCTCACCTGTGAGGCCCCTGGGCAAAGAGTGGCACCCGTTCACTCCGGCAGGCTGGTGGGTGGTTCCTGACCCCACTGACTCCCAAAACACTTGGAGAAAGGCTGTTCTGTAGGTTGGGGTCTCCCCCTAAAGAGGGGCTTCCTCCTCAAGCCTCACTGGAAGAGGGACACCTGTTCTCTGCTCAGACACAAGATGGGCATCATGGGGTCCCCCTCTACCTGTGCGTTTCCCAATGCCCAAGAACCCGCGCCTTGGCAGAGAAGGAGGGCAGAAAACTATAGGCAGACAAAGAAATAGCAGCTCCCTTCAGGGAGGTGTGGTGAAAAGAGGGAGGGGACCCCACCGCTTTTGGTGCACTTGGCTCCCCCTGCACCGCGATGGGAGGAGGAAGAATTTACCAAGAGAAAGAAAACAAAAAGGAAGGAAATCTGAGCTCTCAGGGAGTGAAATCAGAGGACACAAAGGCTCCCAGGAACTAAAAAGTTTGATTTCCAAAGACGCAAATTCACAGGCACACTGGAATACTGGGTGGTAAGCATTAGAGATGACAAGGGGCCTGGACAGGAGGTTCTTAACCTGAGAAGGACAGGGACGCCAAAGAAAGAAGAGCAGAACAGATGAGTGCTTGGAATGACCTGAATTAACGCGTTCGACTGTTGATGCACACGGACGAGGTGGGTCTTAGTTCATGACCTAAAATCAGCAAGCAGAAACCAGCAGAGGTTAGGTCCCGTGTGCACTGGCCAGGCCTGGGCCAGCTGGGGTCTGAATGCCGGCAGTGTGACTCCAGCGTCCTCGATGTTAACCACAAAGCCAGCAAAGATGAATCAGCACTGATTAAATACATGTTAGAGAAAACGACCATCATCCAAAGAGAAAAATCTCTATGATCGCACAGAAAGGACAAAATAACCAGGAATAAACTCGAAAGTGATTATTTAGGACTCAGATGAGGAAACCTATACAACTTTAGTGAGATATTTTAAAAAACCTTTCAGAGCACCCAGTTGGCTCAATTGGAAAAGCTTGCGACTCTTGATCTCAGGGTCGTGGGTTCGAGCCCCACGTTGGCTGTGAAGATTGCTTAAATAAATACAAAAAACAAACAAGCAAATAAACTTTAAAAGAAAAGCCTTTAAAGAAAACGGCAAATGATACTATGCTTCGTGATGGAAAGGTTACTGCAAAGATGTTCATTTAGATGTTTAATTTCAATAAAAATCCCTATGGAATTTTTTTGGCAAGCTTTCCCAATGACTCGGAAGGTCATTTGGAAGAATGAACAGGCCAAGAAAATCTTTAAAGATAATTAAGAACAGTAATGCCATATCTATTAATAAAATGTATTACACAACTACAATAATGGAAAAAAAAAAGTACTGATGTAAGAATGGACAGGAAATAAAACAGGACTGTCCAGAACTAAGTCCTTGTAAATATGGGCAATAAATAGAAATAATTGAGTAGAGAAAAGGCTTCCTTGTCAAATGGTGTTAGGAAGAGAAGAATTACAACGGAAAAAACCAATTTGCTCTTCCTATTTTACTATAAAACACTAAAGACATAAATTAGAATACACAGGTAAAATAAGAAAAACGTTTCTAAGCTGCAAATCAATAAAAGAAAAGCAGAAAAGTAAAGACTCACAGAGACGCCGACCTCCTCTGTATGGTAAAGATGTCAGAGACTAGATTAAATATTTAGCAATGAACTAGGAAAACTGTATGCAATGAATATGGGAACAGGATAATACTCTTCAAATACAAAGGAACTCATGAAGGCGTAAATGCTAGAGGATGTGAACAGGTAACTCATAAAGGAAAAATACAAAAGTTAAACATGTGGAAAATGCTCAACTTTCAATAGTATGAAAATAAATGCAAATTAAAAGCAATAATGAGATAGCATTTTCCACACCCCCAGGATGCAAAGATTGCATTTTTTTTAATGTTTATTTATTTTTGAGAGAGAGAGAGACAGAGCGTGAGCAGGGAAGGGGCAGAGAGAGGGGGAGACACAGAACCTGAAGCAGGCTCCAGGCTCTGAGCTGTCAACACAAAGCCCAACATGGGGCTCGAACTCACCAACTGTGAGATCATGACCTGAGCCGAAGTCAGAGGCTTAACCGACTGAGCCACCCAGGTGCCCCAAGACTGCATTTTTAAGTCTGATTTTAAGATCGAGTCCGCAGTTCGCCACGACTTCGCATTCACATTGATGGGAACAGGTCTTGGCACAGTCTTTCTCGACACTAATTTGGCAATACCCCTGAGATTAAAAGCCCCTTTTTTAATACTATTTTCCTTTGATTCAGTAATTCCTTTTCTGGACTCCATCCTAAAGACTTCCATCAGAAATTTGGAGAAAGATCCCCGCACTATGTTGCCTATCGCGGCATTATTTGTAACAGTGAAAAATGGAAACGAATGAAGAATGTAAATATTAAATTAAAAATCAACCCACCCCCCAGAGGTAACATTACCGTATTTTCTCCTCAGCGAATAAAGAAAACTATGGAAGTAATACTTTCCTGTCCTTTCTCCTTGAGGTTCTATGGTGAACATCTCCCGTGAGATTAAAAATCTTTAAAACGTAATGAGCCCCATAGCACTCCACAGAGAGCTAGAGTTTTCTCAATCAGTCCCCGATTTTTGGAAGGTCCAATTGTTTCCAGAAGAGCACATCATAGGGTTATAATACAACAGTAAGTCATTTCTCTTTTTTTAATGAGTTACGTGTCCATCTGAAATAGTTCTTCAGGGGTAACGGTTCTGCAGGACCAAGAGTGTAGCCGAATCCTGAGGACGTCCTCCGTGGAACTATAGCTTTCCAAATTGTACCGAAGTAAGAGTTTGCTCGGCACCGACCCATCTTATACAGAATGTTAGGCAATCACCACCCATATCATTTCACATGAAATGAGAATTGTATAGAAAACTGCTCTTCTGAGGCCCTATCGCCATGACACATATTAAGAAAAAAATCACAACACAGTAAACATCTACGTCTCGTCCCCATGAGTCCCTGGATGATGATGAGTCCAATTATTCTCCCTCCAGTAATCATTAGCTTGCTTGAGTGCAAAGTGGGAGTAAATATTGCATGCTGCCTGCCGGGGCTGTTGAAAGCTGAAACTACCCAAAATCTTTAGAGCACCCCCACTAGTGTGTCTGTCATACGGGGTCCACAAGCTGGGCAGAAGGCCAAGGGTTTGGGACTTTGAAAGATGACTTCTGAACCGAAATAGTTGAGGACAATAACTTCACCAAATCCCCTACGAAAAAAAAAACAAAAAACAACACGTTCTGTCCCGTGAAGATCACAGGCACCAGGCACCCTGAGAAACAATGCAACACAAAAGGACAGTGATGTACAAAAGCTAGGATGCTGCCTTAAACAAACGGAAGTTGAAAACAACCTCTGGAACTGTCTGCCTTTAAAACCTGGCTGTCGCCAGGGGGAGACAGAAGCATCTTTACCTGTTTCCATTTCACTGAAGATTCAAGGTTTTAAATGTGGACTTAGACCCAAACGTGATGCTTCCTGGATTGTGAATACCCAATTTCATTTACACTTTTAAATGGAAATTCTAGAAGTGTATGAAACAGCTTTAAAACTTCTAGGATATACAAGACATGTGGAATTTCTTTCTTTTCAACGGTCTCTTAAAACAATCTTTATCAAGGAAAATGAAGGAACCACGTGTAGAAATGGCGTCCAATCTATGGTGTGCAGGGTCATTCTCCGTTTCTTTCTTCCCAAGAACTAGAGCCTCAAACCTCAGTCAGGAGGGACAACTTCCTTCTGCCACTAACCCTGTCTCTTCTTAGCAATGCAAGGATGATGTGTAAGAGCAATGCGCAAGCGAGAGTGTTAGGGACACTTGCCAAGGGGTGCCTGGGTGCCTCCGTTGGTTAAGCATCTGACTTCTGATTTCGGCTCAGGTCATGATCTCATGGTTCATGAGCTCGAGCCCCATGTTGGGCTCTGCACTGAGTGTGGGGCCTGCTTAGGATTCTCTCTCTCCCTCTCTCTCTGCCCTGCCCCCACTCCACCCAGACTTGCACGCTCTCTCGCTCTCTCTCAAGATAAAAAAAATAAAAATTTAAAAAATAACATCTGCCAAGTAAATATGTACAGACTGAACCAAAAATCCTGACATTATCAGTACTTAGTACTCCTGCACTGTCAGAAGCTTCCTGAAGGGAAAATTCAGTAAAATCAGGACTCTAAGCTAAATTTATTTTAAAAAACTTTTTTAACATTTATTTATTTTTGAGAGACAGAGCATGAGCAGGGGAGGGGGAGAGAGAGAGAGAGAGAGAGAGAGAGGGAGACACAGAATCCGAAGCAGGCTCCAGGTTCTGAGCTGTTTGTCAGCACAGAGCCCGATGCGGGGCTCGAACTCATGAACTGCGAGACCACGACCTGAGCTGAAGTCGGACGCCCAACCGACTGAGCCACCCAGGCGTCCCGGACTCTAAACTAAATTTAAAGGAAACTATTTGGGGATTAGTTTACTCTGAAATCTTATTGTAAGCACAACATTCTAGAAAACAAACCGAATTCTAATAGATTTCAGAGCTTGGCTCTCAAGATGGCTGTCAATCATGGACCCAGGCATTCATAGTATACCAACAGTGGAAGACTCATAGCAGCCTATATCCCTATTTCTTGGAGAGTCCTGCAGCATTCCCTCAGTATTTTATTTTATTTTAACATTTATTCATTATTGAGAGACAGAGTGTGAGTGGGGGAGGGGCGGGGGCGGGGGGGGGGGGGGGACACAGAATCCGAAGCAGGCTCCAGGCTCCGAGCTGTCCCCACAGAGCTCGGGGCAGGTCTCGAACCCACAGACCGCAAGCTCATGACCTGAGCCGAAGTCGGACACTGAACCAACTGAGCCACCCAGGCGCCCCTCACTCAGTATTTTAGAGACACCTGATTCTCCATAGCGCAGGTATAGTGACTTAGTTTATGATACAACATTTGATTCACCACTGAAGCCGAAGAGACCTTTTGCGAACATTTTCCGAGAGTTTCTGGCTATGGGTAGATGGAACAACATTCTACCCTGTCTCTCGCACTGAACGTGGCTATGAAACCCAGACAGAACGTGTGCAGCATCTACGTGAAGAGTCTGAGAGGTAAACATTAGCAGGAGAATTGGGGAAGAAGACCCGAATGTGACGCACGACAAGCCAGCAAAGAGTTTACTGTATTTCCCTTCCGGCACGCCCAAGCTAGGAGCCAGCCTGAGAATGGGCCCTGGAGTGGACAGCAGGAGCTCCAGAAAACCCTCTAATTCTGACTTCACGGTGCAAAGGGGGTCTGTCAATGCTCAGAGAGAGTGAGGGAAATACTTAATGCTTTTTTCATGTCTCCAGTCCCTCGGGCCCCAACCTGTGGGCACCGAGAAGGTCTGAGGGAGAAGAACCTTCCCCTTGGATCAGAGGAGCCATCGTCTTCGGACAGGGGAAATCCCTGATGCTTTTTTTCTCTTTCTCTTCTCTTGTCATTTGGATCAAGAAGCTGGCACAGCCACGGAAACTGTGTAGCAGAATGGGGCAATTATAAAGCCCCATATTTCTGGCTGTACGAATAAAAAGGACCAGAACTGGAAAGGATCAGGAAGATCTGGGACAGCGAAGGGCTTGGCAAAGCTACCCCATAATATCGTTTATGAAACCCTGGGCTCACCCACAAGCTGTTCACTCAGCTGACCCTGAAGAGTAGCCCATAGACTTTGAGCAGAAAAACAGGACTGACTTCTACTCAGGTCCCAGGATGGCAGACTAGATCTGAATCGCAGCGCAGAGGCTCTGAAAACTGACCGGGCACTAGACTCACAACCCAAAGAAAGCTGGTCGGAATTTGTGGCTTACACCCAACCAAATCAACTCCTGCTTAAACAAGAATATCAACATTCTCCGTGGGATTTTGAAAGGCCGAGAGTCTCATAACAAAACCTTCAAAATGTCCAAGGTGTAATAAAAAATTGGTCAGCCTATGAAGAACCAGGGAAGTCTCAACCTGCGTAAGAAAACACAACCTAGAAATGCCAATGGCACGTGTTGGAATTATCTGGAAAAAAAAAAAAAAAGCTTAACCACAATAGCGATACTGCAATGAGTCAGGGCAAATGCTCTTGAGAGGAATGAAAAGATAGAACGTTTCACCAAAGACATAGATGATATAAATAAGAATCTAACAGGTACTTTAAAACTGAAGAAAAAAGCCACTCTCAACAACATCTCTGTAGAGAAGGTCAACTACAAAATAGGAGTGATAGAAGAGTTAGTGAACTTGCATAGACATCAATAAAAATTATGGGTTATTCCCCTCTCCTCTTCTGTGATTAATGTCCATTCTATAAGAGTCCCAAAAGGAAATGAGAAAGGCTATAAAGAAAAAAATATGTGAGGGAATAAATGACTGAAAACTTTCCAAGTTCGTTGACAGAAATAAACAGTCAGGTTCAAGAAATTCAGTGAACCCCAAATAGAATAAATCTTAAAAAAAAATGCTCATGCTCATATAGACCATAATCAAATTTCTGATAAATAAAGATGAAGAAAAAAATCCAGAAAGCAGCCAGAGAAAAAGGAAGCATTAGCAGTAGGGAAGCGATGATGTGGATGACTACAGATTTCTCATCATGAAATACGAAGGTCGAGTAGAAGTGAGACAACAGACTTAATGTGCTACGAGAAAAGCATAGTCAACCCTATTCTAGATCTGGTGAAAATATGCTTCAGGAATGGAGGTGAAATGAAGAAATTTCCAGATGAAGAAAAGCAGAGAAAATCATTGTCGGCAGGCCTACTCAAACATAATTTTTAAAGGAACTTCCTCAGAGAGAAAATGAAACTCAGGACCTCAGGAATGAAGGACTGGGTAACTGCAATAGCCTATTCTTACCCCATTTTGTTCTTTAAAACCGCTTGACGGCTGAGGACAAAAATTGTAACATGTCTGATGGAGCTGTCAATGTAGGTAGAGCGATATCAACTCTGAGCAAGGATGACAAAGGAAATGTACTGGTTCCTCAAACAACCCAAAACTCGCCAACGATGAAAGACATGACGGCATAAGCTGAATAGTCCTACTGAAGAAATTAGATTCATAATTGAAAATTTTCCGAAAAACAAATCTTGAGGCCCAGATGGCTTCATTGGCAAATTCTACCAAACATTTGAAGAGGAAATAATATCAATTCTACACAATCTCTTCCAGAAAATAAGAGAGGAAGGAACACGTCTCGACTTATCTTATGAGGCTAACGTTACCCTGATACCAAAGACAGTCAAAGGCATAAGAAACAAACAAAACAAAACAAAAAAACTAGAGCCCAATATCTGTCATGAATTTAGACACATGAGGAGATATTTTGGCGTGATCAAGCTGTTCTGTATGGATCAGTGGTTACATGAACCTACACAGGTTAAGATTCATAGACCTGTATGTTACTTTAAAAATTCTACTGTATGTTAATTAAAAATTAAAAAAATAACTCTTCTAGGCTGATAGCTCTCAGCTTGCATGAATCGGCAGGCTTGAACATCTGCAAAACCATGTAATAATCTTTCAAAATGGTGTGGCGCCTGATGTCCTATAAAGGAAGAGAGTTGGGGGTTGCTTGGGAAAAGCTGCCCTCTCTTTAAAAGGGGGACACACCTTGCTTTGGATGTTGTCCTGTGAAGATGAGATACATAGCAGACGTCTTGTATCCATGAGGAGAAGCTGAGAGAACTGCAGAGTTCTAACTTCAGATTCCGACATCCCGAGTGGCTGAGTTAACCAGCCAGGAACTCATCCTACCTCTAGATTTAATGGGAGCGTCAATCAAGCTATGCAATTTCATATAGTGGCAGCTGAAAAAGTCTGCCTTGGATGGTATACCCGAGTATATATTTGAATTACTGTGCCCAGCTTTTATAGAATGGGATACATGCCTTCTTAAGAGCAAATAAGAAAAAAAAAAGTTTTACTCTATGAAGATTCTATGAACCGTCAAGGTGCAATTGAACTTTTTACTGAGAAAACTATTCAGAGCCAGTTAAGGTAAGATAAAACTAATTGCTTTTGGCAGGCACTTTTGTTTGCCAGATGGGCAATTCTAAACAACTCTATCGGATTGGGTAACTCAGCCAGGGAGGTGGGGAAGGCTTTTGTGGCCAGCTCGTCCGGACACTCTACGGCGATGTAATGCCACTGAAAACTGTCTATTTTGAAATAACTATATTATTGTAACATAGGAAGAGGTGCTTGCAGGCGCCCGGGTGGCTCAGTAGATTAGGCATCCGACTCTTGATTTGGGCTCAGGTCATGAGCTCAGGGTCATGAGATCAAGCCCCACATTGGGCTCTGTGCTGAGCATGGAGACTGCTTGGGATTCTCTCCCCTTCTCTTTTCTGCCTCCCCCGTACTCTTGCTCTGTCTCTCTGTCTCTCTCTCTCTCAAAATAAATAAATAAAAATTTTTTAAAAAAAAGGAAAAGAAAAGGGGTGTTTGCAAGCCCCGGCATCAAACCTTCGAACTCAAGGTCATCTCCTTCATGCTCTGTGAGGCAGGACCCCTGGCTGTCTCGTCAGTACTTGGTCAGGCATTTAGTTGATCCCAACTCATCTGGGGCGGGGGGCGGAAATCCTGGCCCCGCTTTTATGTGGTTCTGGGGTTACTACATTTAGGCACAAACAAACACCAGGGTATTACACTTAAATAATCTTTGTCACTGGGGCGCCTGGGTGGCTCAGTCGGTTGGGCGTCCGACTTCAGCTCAGGTCATGATCTCACTGCTCGTGAGTTTGAGCTCCACGTTGGGCTCTGTGCTGACGGCTAGGAGCCCGGAGCCTGCCTCGGATTCTGTGTCTCCCTCTCTCTCTGCCCCTAACCCCCTTGCATTCTGTCTCTGTCCCTCTCAAAAATAAATAAGCATTAAAAAATTAAAAAATATAATCTTTGTCACTTATACATTTGATTTTTTAAAAAGCACGAACCGCCTTTAAATCAACAACACGATATACCCTTAAATCTTGACTATTAATCTCAACTCTTAACTACTAGTTCTAAGGCGCCCTCCCACACAGCCCAGTCACCTGTAGCCTGCTGGACATGTTGCCGGTTATGGTATTCCTTATTTCCCCTCAAACTCTGCCTCCACAGCATCGGCTTCCACCCACTGGGCCTTGTTCTGGTCCTGAGGCCACTCAGAACGTCTGATTCCTCTTCAGCATGACCGCCCTTCAGATATGCAGTGACACCCTAAAGTGCTTGAAGACAATTATCACGTCTTCACAGAATCTTCTCCATAGAGCAAACATTCCCAACCCCGTGTGTGATTCATCGGAGAACGTGACGTGGAGTCAGGCTGGGACCCTGGTTCTCTCCGTCACAGGTCCTCTATGGGATCTTAAGGTCAAGAGGCCAGACCTGAGCCCCATACTTCATCTGTGGTCTAAGCGGCAAGGACAGAGGGGAAGAATTACTTCCCTTGTCGCAATACCGTACTCGTAACAGCACGGTCTAGAAGTAAAACTCTGTTGTTGACAGTCCCGTCGTCCCGTGGATCCACGTCGAACCTCGTGCCAAGCACTGGAACCCTGTGCTGAAAGTTGTCTTCCTCTTGCCATGCTTTTCGTCTCCTAATCTTGTAGGGCGGGTTGTCTGGGTCCAAGGGCAAGACCTTACGACTGTTTCTGAGAAATCGCAGCTTGTTGGACTCAGCCTAATTGTTCCAGCCTGTCAAGACCTTTTTGGATCCTGATTCCATCATGCACTTGCCTCAGCAAATCACTGCTCAAATGCCAAAGCAAAAGGAAGCTGGAGACAAAGGCCTGTGGCAGGTTACGGGGAGCCTTTCCTGGAGCACAGTTACTCGCCCAGTTATAAATCCACCTAATTTAGTAGCATCCAGCCTCTTTTTGTCCATCTTGGCTTCAGTGCTTTTATATATCAAAAGTAAATTGGTCAAATGCTTTAGTGAAAACCAGATACCCTCCGTCTAGGGTAGCCATTTTCCCCACTTTTCTCTGTGTGTGTGTGTGTGTGTGTGTGTGTGTGTGCACGTGCGCACGTGTGTATTACAATAAAAGCAAAGGTTTTCAGGGACCAAAGGTTTTCAACGGTCTTTTCCACTTATAACTAAATATAACCATACATGAGCTGATCTGCCTTTGGTAACAATCACTCTATGAATTTTAACAGTGATTTGAATCTTCCATAGAAACAATACTACAACTATAATGGAATTCTGAGATTTGACTTCTGCAGAGGCCAAGGAGTGCCAGAAATCAGGAAGGACCAAGCTTTGAGAAGCCCCTATACCAAGGGCACCAGTTTGTCCTGGGGAGCTGATGACACATGGTAACATTTAAAACATTTTTTTAATGTTTGTTTGTTTATTTATTTATTTATTTATTTTTAAATTTTTTTAATGTTTATTTTTGAGACAGAGAGAGACAGAGCATGAATGGGGGAGGGTCAGAGAGAGGGAGACACAGAATCCGAAACAGGCTCCAGGCTCTGAGCTGTCAGCACAGAGCCTGACGCGGGGCTCAAACTCACGGACCGCGAGATCGTGACCTGAGCCGAAATCGGCCGCTCAACCAACTGAGCCACCCAGGCGCCCCAATGTTTATTTATTTTTGAAAGAGACAGAGTGTGAGCAGGGGAGGGCAACACAGAATCTGAAGCAGGCTCCAGGTGCTGAGCTGTCATCACAGAGACCGATGCAGGGCTCGAACTCATGGACCGTGAGATCATGACCTGAGCTGAAGTCAGACGCTTAACCGACTGAGCCACCCAGGTGCCCCGACACATAGAAACTGTTTAAGGGACCCCAAGAGTCATTACAGACATCACAGTTGTGGGAAGGGGTGGGAGGTCTCAGTGTCCGAGGAGCTCAGGTTCAGAGGACTCTGGGAGCCTATTTCAAAGGGCTCCCACCTGACATTAAGGGTTAGTCCCATGTCAGTATTAGATCTACCCCTTTCTTGGTCACTTTGATAACACCAGTAAGAATATAAGCTTATACCTTTTGACCACTTATGTGACAGGCATTGTTCTAAGAAATTTAAACATCCAATTCACTTAGACATCATAACAGCCTTATGAAGTAGGTACTATATTTTTAATATGAAATTTATTGTCAAATTGGTTTCCATACAATACCCAGAGCTCATCCCAACTGGTGCCCTCCTCAATGCCCATCACCCACCCTCCCCTCCCTCCCATCCCCCGTCAACCCTCAGTTTATTCTCGTTTTTAAGAGTCTCTTATGGTTTGGCTCTCTCCCTCTCTAACCATTTTTTTTTCCTTCCCCTCCCCCATGGTCTTATGTTAAGTTTCTCAGGATCCACATAAGAGTGAAAACATATGGTACCTTATTCTGTATGACTTATTTCACTTAGCAAAACACTCTCCAGTTCCATCCACATTGCTACAAAAGGCCATATTTCATTCTTTCTCATCGCCAAGTAGTATTCCATTGTGTATATAAACCACAATTTCTTTATCCATTCATCAGTTGATGGACATTTAGGCTCTTTCCATAATTTGGCTATTGTTGAGAGTGCTGCTATGAACATTGGGGTACAAGTGCCCCTATGCATCAGCACTCTTGTATCCCCTGGGTAAATTCCTAGCAGTGCTATTGCTGGGTCATGGGGTAGATCTATTTTTAATTTTTTGAGGAACCTCCACACTATCTTGGAAGAATAAATATTGTTAAAATGTCAATACTACCCAAAGCTATCTACACATTCAATGCAATCCCAATCAAAATTGCACCCACATTATTCTCAAAGCTAGAACAAGCAATCCTAAAATGTGTATGGAACCACCAAAGACCCTGAATAGCCAAAGTAATATTGAAGAAGACCAAAGCGGGAGGCATCACAATCCCAGACTTTAACCTCTACTACAAAGCTGTAATCATCAAGACAGCATGGTATTGGCACAAAAACAGACACATAGACCAATGGAATAGAATAGAGACTCCAGAACTTGACCCACAAAAGTGTGGCCAATTAATCTTTGACAAAGCAGGAAAGAATATCCAATGGAAAAAAGACAGTCTCTTTAGCAAATGGTGCTGGGAGAATTGGACAGCAAGATGCAGAAGAATGAAACTAGACCACTTTCTTACACCATTCACAAAAATAAACTCAAAATGGATGAAGGACCTGAATGTGAGACAGGAAACCATCAAAACCCTGGAGGAGAAAGCAGGAAAAAACCTCTCTGACCTCAGCCGTAGCAATTTCTTACTTGACACATCTCCAAAGGCAAGGGAATTAAAAGCAAAAATGAACTATTGGGGCCTCATGAGGAGAAAAAGCTTCTGCACTTCAAAGGAAACAATCAACAAAACTAAAAGGCAGCCGACGGAATGGGAAAAGATATTTGTAAATGACATATCGGACAAAGGGCTAGTATCCAAAATCTATAAAGAGCTCACCAAACTCCACACCCGAAAAACAAATAACCCAGTGAAGAAATGGGCAGAAGACATGAATAGACACTTCTCTAAAGAAGACATCCGGATGGCCAACAGGCACGCGAAAAGATGTTCAACGTCGCTCCTCATCAGGGAAATACAAATCAAAACCACACTCAGATATCACCTCACGCCAGTCAGAGTGGCCAAAATGAACAAATCAGGAGACTATAGATGCTGGCGAGGATGTGGAGAAACGGGAACCCTCTTGCATTGTTGGTGGGAATGCAAACCGGTGCAGCCACTCTGGAAAACAGTAGGTACTTTTTATCCCCTTTTGTTACAGGTAAGAAAAGGAGGCACAGAGAAGTTAGAGGTCCTGAAGAGGGAACTACTTACGTTACTTATGCCTCCAGGTAGGGCCGGTCTGAAGTGGAAGGAGAAACTACTTCTGTGTTTTAGTCCGGTGATGGGGACAGGAAAACAGGGGCAGAAATTTGACCTGAGCCTGACATCTACAGAGACAAAATGGATCTCTCCCCTCCAAAGAGGTACAGGGGAATTGGTGAAAAAATTGCTTTGCTAAGATAGAGTCAGCATGGAATGCCCAGCGAGCTAATGAATGGCCTGCCTCTGCTATGTGTCCTTGATAGCATGCTATCTGCACGGGCCCTGGTCCAGCAGGAGGGACCCCAGGCCACCTTCTGCTGCCTCCCTAATCTGCATCAAGTGGCAGATACAAACCATGGATCAAGGGCAAGGAAGAGCAGCTGATTCTATCCCATCTCACACAAACCGTGGAGTAATCTTAATTTTTCAAAAGTTAATCCCTCCCGCCCCCCCCCACCCCCACCCCCACCCTCCACTCCTACCCGCGAGGTATGTGAGTCACTGTTTACATATCTGGTCCCCTCCTAGACGATGAGTTAAACCAGACTAATTTAGTAATCTCATTATCACCAGCCAATTTGTGTCCACGTGTTCATGCAAAAATATCATTCTGAATCAAATCTCTCATCATCAGTTTTGGCTAAAAAGGACAATGGTGGGGGAGAACAGCAAATCTCTCTACTTTCTTAAAAGCATACACTGCTATCAGTAAAAGATTTTAAAACACACATGACATTCATTTATCCATAAGTTATATGCACATACTGTTTACTTCTAAAATATTAGCAAAACTCAGCTTTATTCTTAATTTTGCATACAAAAAAATTTTTTTGTAAGGTTTATTTGTTTTTGACAGAGAGAGAAAGTGAGCGTGAGCTAGGGAGGGGCAGAGAGAGAGGGAGACACAGACTCCGAAGCAGGCTCCAGGCTCCAAGCTGTCAGCACAGAGCCCGACGCGGGGCTTGAACTCAGGAACTGTGAGATCACGCCCTGGGCCGAACTCGGGCGCTTAACCGACTGAGCCACCCAGGCGCCCCCTTAATTTGACATTTAAAAAGATATGAGGAAGTTCTGGTATTTTCTTCCCATGCCTCAGTGCATTTTTTCCATAGCCTTTACAGTGTCCCACGTTGGATACCTGTGATATAGACCATGATAAAATTAAAGGAATACTGAATTATAATCATGGCTTTGACATTAATTACATAATGATCTGGGGCCAAATTATTCTTCCTTTTTGTGTCTCATTGTCCATATTTTTCTGTTGGGCTAATAATACTTAGCTGCCTTGCACAGATGGTAATAAAACCTCCAAAAAGGTTAAACCGTATGTCGACACAAAACAGTGCTATTTTTACGATTGTGACTATTGTATTGATGATTGTGGAAAAGCTGGGGAAAGACACACTGCAAACTCGCAGAAGTAGACTGATTCTAAGTTCCAGTAGGGCTCAGGACCATAGCTGAGCACAGTGAAAATCACATCCCTATCAAGGATGATTCGGCTAGTCAACCAGAGTATTAGAAGTCAAAGCACATGAGGAAAGGACTCTGAGGAGTGGCTGAGGGCATAGGTATTGAATTACAGATCTCCTGAGAACCATCAGAACTCTTAGATCATGGGATGGGCTGCCACAGAAAGTACTAGATACAGGAGGGAGTTGGGCAGGCACACATCCATCACGGACCACTGTAGGGGGACGTTTGCCTGGATGGGTGGCTGTACCATGACACCCTGTATCTGCTTCTTGTGGCTGCTATCACAAATTGTCACACCCTTGGTGGCTTAAAACAAGAAGACTCTTCTCCCGCAGTTTTGGAGGCTAGAAGGCTGAAATCAGTATCACTGGGTCAAAATCAAGAGTACTCCCTCTGGGGGCACCCGGGTGGCTCCGTCGGTTAGGCATCTGGCTCTTGATTTGGGCTCATAGGTCGTGATCTCGTGGTCATGGCCTTGAGCCCTGCATCGGGCTCTACGCTGGGTGTGAAGCCTGCTTGAGACTCTCTCTCTCCCTCTGCCCCTCTGTCACTTGCTCTCTTAAAAAAAAAAGTACTCCCTCTGGATGCTCTAAGGGGAGAATTCATCCCTTGCTTCTCTCAGTTTCCAGCGTTTGCCGAGTTCCTTGGTTCGTGGCCACATCGCTCCCATCTCCGCTTCCATCTGCACGTGGCCTTCTCTGCGTGTGCCAAATAGCCCTCTGCTTCCGCGTCATTGCATTTAGGGCTCACGCTGATAATACACGATAACTGCCCCAGCTCAAGGTCTTTAACTTAGTCCCATTTGCACACTCTTTTTTCCAAATAAGTGGACACCAGTTCCAAGGGTTAGAACCTGATATCTTGGGAGGCCCCTTTTCAGCCTACCATACTCCTCTCTGGTTTCCCTATACCCTGAGATCCTATGACCCCATAGTGAGGGCATAGGCAACAGCACAAATAAAATAAGGTATTGTAGGGGCGCGTGGGTGGCTCAGTCGGTTAAGCGTCCGACTTCAGCTCAGGTCACGATCTCACTGTCCGTGGGTTCGAGCCCCGCGTCGGGCTCTGTGCTGACTGCTCAGAGCCTGGAGCCTGTTTCAGATTCTGTGTCTCCCTCTCTCTGACCCTCCCCCGTTCATGCTCTGTCTCTCTCTGTCTCAAAAATAAATAAATGTTAAAAAAAATTTTTTTTTAAATAAGGTATTGTATAAATGGCATGAGTGTGAAAACAGCGGGCGATGGAAGGAGGGCCCAACCACGGCCTCTTGGGGGATGTACAGAGGCCCCTAGAGCATCAGACCCAGAAGCACATGAAACAGAGAGGAAAATCCCAGTGCCTGACAGTCTCCAGGCAAGTCCCCCGGCCCTGGCCCGTCCTAGTTTCTTCTCCCTTCCACCTGATATTTTCTAATTGCTTTAGGAAAAACTCTTGTCACTACGAAGCAAACAACCTCTCTGTCAAGACCGGTTTGGTCAGTCAAGCACATCAGCACATATGAAGGCAGAGGGCAGATGAAGGTGAAGGGCTGTCGGGGATGCAGAGCACTTCCCACTCTCCTCTGTTCCTTTCCAGAATGTCAGAAGACTTGCACCAGGCCATCATTTCTACATGGCCTCCTGGGGAGGCCGGGCCAGAACAGGGAAGGCGTGTTCTGGGACAGAGACTCCGTCCGGCTGCCTCGGGCCCTCGAGGCTCTTCCTGGCCCAGCGTTCTGCTGCTCACGGAGGCCTCGGGACTCAGCCCGGTTCTCCTCCCTGATGGCAACCTCAGACATTAAACGCATCCCGCCTGCTCTGCACAGCTCTTTGTGATCTGTGAGTCTGCCTGCGTCCCTTTGGAATCTCTTCATAGCCCCTGCTTCTGTCCCCTTCAAAGGGGTAAGAGATCCCTGAGCTTATTATGGGCCTATAGAGTAGGACTTACTTTCCTGTATCCCAAACTTCTCGCTCGAAATAAAAAAGATCTCGAAGGATCAATTTCAAAATGTCAGGTACAATCCTGGGTTAGCTCTCTACAATTATAATATTACAGATCTTAACCTTGTCCCCCTTAGCGTTTGCATCTTCATTTGCAGGGGACCAAACTTTGTCATATGTTCCCAGAAGGCCTCCCCCACCCGCCATGGCTCAGTGTTTTAAGTCCTCTTAGAAGTTTGGCTCCTAAAGCCTTGCTGTGACATAAAGCAGAAGCACTTGCAGTCCTCAGGCCTGACTGAGCTCACCCAGAAGGCTAAAACACAACCAGGTGGAGAGACTCCAATGGGTCCTGCTTGTTTTTATGGTTCCCTGTGGTTTAAGAAGCTACAATTCCAGATCCGTGTGGCTGCTGAACCTTAACGAGGGGAGATGAGGGTATCCTAACAGTGTTTCTCTAGGATCGCAAGAGGTGGGATTCGGGTTGCATTTAGTCCCTCCTTTAAAAAATATTTGTTGAACACCTACCAGGTGCAAGGGGTCAGTTAAGAAGGAAGGGAATCAAATCTCAATATGACAGATCCCTGCCCCTAAGAAGCTAACTGTGCTGGGGCACCTGGGTGGCTCAGTGGTTTATGCGTCTGACTCTTGGTTTCGCCTTAGGTCATGATCTCCTGGTTCGTGAGTTCAAGCCCTGCATCGGGCTCTCTGCTGTCGGTGCAGAACCTGCTTCAGACGTTCTGTCTCCCTCTTTCTCTGCCCCTCCTCTACTCACACTCTCTCCCTCTCTCAAAAATAGTTTATTAAAAAAAAAGAAGTGGGGTGCCCAGGGGGTTCAGTCTGTTAAGCATCTGACATCAGCTCAGGTTAGGATCTAACCGTTCATGAGTTCAAGCCCAACCTTGGACTCTGTGCTGACACCCTAGAGCCTGGAGCCTGTTTCAGATTCTGTGTCTCCCTCTATCTCTGCCTCTCCCCCACTCACACTGTGTCTCTCAAAAATGAATAAACATAATTAAGAAAAGAAGCTAACCATTCTGAATGGATAAACAAAATGTGTACATATATGTGCACGCACACACACACACACACACTCACACACACACTCAGAGTAGGATATTATTCAGCCATAAAAAAGAAGGAAATTTTGCCATTTGCAACAACATGAAGGGCATTATGCCAAGTGAAATAAGTCAGGGAAAGACAAAACCCATATGATCTCACTTACATAGGAATCTCTGGGAAAAACAACAACAACATGGGGAACAGATTGAAGACTGCCAAAGGCAAGGGACATTGGGGAGTGGGGATAAAGGTGGTCAAAAGGTACAAACTTCCAGTTACAAGATAAATTAAGTCCTGGGGATGTCACGTACAGCACGGTGACTGCAGTCAAGTATATCGCATCGTATATTTGAAAGTTGCCAGAGGAGTAGATCTTAAAAGTTCTCATTACAAGAAAAGAGAAAAAAATTAACTACGCGTCATGATGGATGTAAAACAGACTTATTGTAGTAATCGTTTCACAATGCATACATATATACATTATTATGTTGTATACCTAAAACTAATATAATGTTATATGTCATTTATATCTCAAGTATATGCAGATATAGACATATAGATATAGATAAAGAAGCTGACCATCCCACAGGGAGCATAAACTGTGAATACAGCTACCAACCACATCAGCCTTTCTGGATGAGATGTCAAATCCAGCCTTTGGCAGGCCGAGAAAATGAATCAGAAAGCAGGTATCAAAAATCATGTTATGGGCTCAGAAAAGAAAAAGATCACATTTGGAGGCCTAACCAAAATTGAAGAAACAGTCCAAGCTGGATCTCAGAGACCCCTAGTCAGAGGAGTAGGACCCCTCAGGGTCCACATCTTTGAGTCTGTGTGGCCTGTTCCCCTTCACCCCCCAAATAGATTGGCATGGCTGCCCATTTTATGGAAAACGTGGCATTGGATTTGGTTCCCTGACAACCTGCTGACCAAGTCCATGGACATTCATCAATCCCATTAATCGACAAATATTTATAGAACGTCTATCACCTGGAGAGCACCGTGCTAGGAGCCAGGGGGAGCCAAATGTAAATTGGAGCAGATCATACCTGGAAGAAGTTTCTAGTCTCATGAGATAAAAGTCTACAAAGAAACAGATGTGGAAGAGTCATCAGTTAAATGCTATGAAAACTGAAGGAAGAAGATATTACTTCTAGCCAAGCAAGAAAGGTTTACAGAGAAGAAAAGGCACCTGAAGATCAGAGATGGATACAACCAAAAATGTCCTATAACCTGTTTCCCAGAAGAGGAGGTAAGACCTTGAATGATGTTTAGTCTCCTTGATATCCAATACTACAAATACTACAAAAGATTTTGATATTTGATATACAAATACTACAAAAGAAAATTAATACTTAAAGACTATGATATAAAAATCAATAAATCTTATGTTACATGATAAGGGAATATGGAAACAAAGGTATTTATATATATATATATATTTTTTTTTTCCAACGTTTATTTATTTTTGGGACAGAGAGAGACAGAGCATGAACAGGGGAGGGGCAGAGAGAGAGGGAGACACAGAATCGGAAACAGGCTCCAGGCTCTGAGCCATCAGCCCAGAGCCTGACGCGGGGCTCGAACTCACGGACCGCGAGATCGTGACCTGGCTGAAGTCGGACGCTCAACCGACTGCGCCACCCAGGCGCCCCTATATATATATATTTTTTTAATAACAAATATATTCATAACAAAACGAGGAGGGAACACTCATGACAACTACAGTTCTCCTTTCTGTAACTGGTCACGTAGTCAGAACAGGTAACCTTCTTCTAATGCCAATTCTGTTCCCCCTTTGCCTTCAGCAACCACCTCCGCCAGCTGCGATTCTCTCCATCGTGGGGTGACCCACATCTTCATTCCCGAAGGGTTAGGGCCAATAGTAAGTAGTCCTGCCTGGATGGTGCTGTTATGGCTTTCCATGGACTTTAATCACAGGGCACGGTAACACCAAGAGAACCCTCAAGGATCTCCCGCATCCAGACATACTCTTCCTTACCTCCACCGTGGAATAGCAGTCTGATAATTTTGCCATGGTAGTCAGGATCAAACACCCCAGCCAGCACAATCAATCCCTTCTTTGCCTTGTTGGTCAAGAAGCATGAGGAGGCCATAGTGGCCAGCAGCCATCTTAACTTTCGGTTCAATGGAACCATTGTCCTGTCTCCGGATAGAAGCATTCCTCTATTTGTAGCTAAGGCCTCCAGGCCAGCAGAGGACAAGACCACGGGGACAGGAAGCAACAGTTTTGCCAGCGAGTCCCTAGGAGTAAAAATGGAGTGGACTACTCCTATTTTGAACCCATGAATCCTGGATATAAGAGAGACGGAGCCTCACACTGTATACCTACGGATTCAAGTATATATTGCCTTCTAGACAACCCTGCCCTGGCCCTGAAAGGTGTTGCCACCTAGCCAGCCCTGTAACAGAGTCTTCAAAAGCTTTTTCCACTGTCCCACTAAAGCCAGCTGCTTCAGAACGGTGGGAAGCACGGTGAGACGGGTGAATTCCCAGGGTGTCTGGGTGGCTCGGTCGGTTAAGCACCCGACTTCGGCTCAGGTCATGATCTTGTGGTTTGTGGGTTCAAACCTTGCGTCAGGCTCTCTGCTGACAGCTCAGAGCCTGCTTCAGATTCTGTGCCTCCCCCTCTCTCTGCCCCTCCCCCACTCACACTGTCTGTCTCTCTCTCTCAAAAATAAATAAATGAACATTAAAAAAAAAAAGAATATCGGTGAATTCCTTGAGCACGGGTCCACTGCCATACTTCATTTGCTGTGAAGGGAGTTCCTTGATGAGAAACAGTGCCATGTGGAGCGCCGTGAGGGTAGGTAAGGCATTCTGTAAGTCCACAGATGGTAGTTTGGGCATAAAGGGAAGGCAAATCTGTACCCAGTGTCTACTGAAGTTAAGGACAAACCCTGCCCCTTCCATGATGGAAACAATCCAGTATAATCAACCTGCCACCAGGTAGCTGGCTGATGACCTGGGGAAAGCAGCCGTAACAAGGACTCAGCGCTGGTCTCTGTGGCTGGCAGACTGGGCACTCGGCCATGCCTGCAGCCCAGTCAGCCTTGGTGAGTGGAGGTTCAGGTCTCTGAGCCCACGTATGACCTTCGTTCCTGCCACTGTGCCCACCTTTTTCACGAACCCATCGGGCAATGCCGGGGGTGGCTGGGGAAAAAGGCGGACTGGTATACACAGAACAGGTCGTCTTATCCACTTGATTAGCAAATTCCTCCTCTGCTTGAGGTCACTCTGTGATGAGCACGCACTTGAGACACACATATTTTCATGTTGTTTACCCACTCACATATCTCTCCCCCAAGGTTCCCTGTCACCAATCTTCCCATCACGTTCCTTTCAAGGCCCTGACCATCTAGCCAAACCACTGGCCACGGCCCGTGAACTGGTGTATAATCATATGTCTGGTCCTTTCTCTTCCCAAGCAAAGTGAAAAGCCAGGTGTGCACTGCTTGAAGTTCTGCCCAGTGGCCGGTTTTCCATTCACCATGGTCCTTCAGGGACGCCCCAGAGAGGGGCTTATAGAGCTGCAACTGTCCATTTTCAGGTGGCATGTGCCTACTGTGTAGAGCCATCTGGAAACCAAGTCTTTTCCTTCTCTGCCAACCAACCGTAGGGAGCTCCCCATGGGGCCACAGGTGCAGGCTGCAAGAGAGAAGTCAGTGTAGCAGAAGTGGGGACCATGGGCATTTGGGCCACTTCATGTAACTTACTTGTATCTTCAGGGAGTGTTTGGGCCCGGTCACATACGTACCACTTCCATTTGATGATGGGCTGCTACTGTGTGCACCCAACTTTATGGCTTGGTGGGACAGATAACACTCAGCTCATGATGGGCAGCTCAGGTTGTACAGTAACCTGGTGGCCCATGGTCAAGTATTCAGTCTCTACTAAGGCCTAGTATCAGGCCAAGTGCTGTCCACACCACTGGACCCCTAGAAATGTCACTGAGGTAGAAGACCCCTGAAAGTCTCACGTTCATTTCCCATATTCCCGCTCTGGCATGCAAACGTCTCACCAGGAAGTCCAGACCAGCTGCTACTTCTCGCTCACAAGGTCTCACTGGCATAGTGTCATTGACATAATGGACCACTGTGATATCGTGTGGAAGCCAAAGACGAGCAAGATTCTGTAGACTAAATTGTGAGGAGCTGAGGAGTTGATACACCCTGAGCTGGGACAGAGAAGGTATATTGACGGTGTTGCCAGCGGAAAGCAAACCGCTCCTGGTGGTCCTGCTCGACAGGAATGGAGGAAAAGGCACTTTCCAGATCACTAGCTAAATACCAGGGAACAGGGGATGTGCTGATTTGCTCAAATAATGAAACCACATTTGGTCCAGTGGCTGCAATTGTTGCCACCACCTGGTACGTTTAGGAAAATCCACTGTCATTCTCCAGGATCTATTTGTCTTCTTCATAAGCCAAATAAGTGAGTTGAATGGGCATGTGGTGAGTGGGAATCATCACCCTTCTATCTTTCAAGACGCTGATGGTGGCACTAAGCTCTGCCATCCTTCCAGGAATCTGGTATCGCTTTTGGTTCACTATTTTCCTCAGTAGAGGCGGTTCTAGTGGCTTCCACCTGGTTCCTTTCACCATAATAACCCTCATTCAACAGGGAACAATAGTGGGGATTTGGCCACCATCTAAATACATCTATTCCAATTATTCATTCCAAAACTGGGGAAAATAATCACAGGAGAGGTTCAGAGATCCATTGAGCCACTGGGAAACAGACCGGACCCCCATAAGTCCCCACTCTAACTGGTGGACCACATACCATTTGGGTTCTTTCTTGTGGAATCAGTGTCAGTGCCCACTGTTTCTAAAGGATTGGTTATCTCCTTTCCCCCACTGCATGGTGGCCCTGGTAGAAAGCTTTGCGTCCACGTCCCCCTGGATTAAGGATTAACAAGTATAAACTTGGTCAGTGTACTGAGGCCTTCCTTCAAGAGGACCTGACCTCTCCTTCATTTAAGGGGTCTAGGTCTGTAAATTGGCTCAAGTCTGGGAATTGATAGAGGGACCATAACTCTGTTTTTATGATTCAGGTTAGACTTTTGTTTACTTGATCTAGAACTTTTCTGATCACACAGATCAAGTGAGAATTTAGTAGGCTGCCCATCTATTTCACTTTCATGATCAACTAGCTGTGAGAGTCAGACCATACTGATTGCTTCTTTGACTTTACTGTCTATCACAGCAACCATGTCCCCCTTGCCTTGGTAGGTGAGTACCACCACTTTGCCCTGCCACCCTAGGTTTCCCAATTCAGTGACTATAGTTGCCACTGTAAGGTTTGGTCCACAGAGAAGAGGTGCCACAGAGATCTTCAAGGATGACAGGGATCCCCTCATAAATGTATTCCTCACAGTATAGGTGAAAGGTATATCTTCTGGACCCCCACCCCGTGCTGGTGAGTAGGTCTTAAATGACAAATCCACTGTAGCATTCCAATATCCCTGTCTTTAAGTCCCTTCCTCTACATTAAATCAACGGAGGTCCAGCATTTCCATCTCACTCACTGTGGGCCACCTTCTGGTCCATATTCCAGCCAACAAACCAAATTGTTAGAGTCCTTTCTAACTCCCAAGCTGCAACATTAAATGCAGAATCTCTGCTTGGTGAGCCTAATCCAACTTTCTGTTCCTTCCACCATTTTTCTGCACCCTTAATTTCCATTCCCTTATGTGTTCCCAGATTTCTGTCCATAAATTAGAAAACTCTAGTTCTTTCGGATTGTAGCACACCTCCTCATGGGTCACATTGTGTACATTGTCTTTAGGGTGCTGTTAGGACTCAAGTCTAGTTAGCAAAGAGGGATGGGGGGGATGGTTCCTGAGGAGATTCGGCATCGTCTTGCATGACAACTGCCTCAAGGGAAGGCATTATAGTTTCCTCAGAAAATTCAGGGTTCATCCCCTAGATGGAAATACTGCTCCACAGGGGTCGGGTAACTTCTTCCACTGGCAAAGAAGATTCATCAGAATTTGGGGGCTCAAAGTCTCCAGCTTCATCAGGATGTTCCCATATATCCCCATTCCACTTTGATGACCCCATTCCTTCCAGTCGATGTCTTTCAATAGTAGGCATGCTATGAGGATGGAAATTCAACTTGCATTAACTCAGCCAGTTGGAGGATGAGATTCTGGGTTTGATTTTCAGTAATCTCAGCCCTTCAGCGACAAGAGATAAGGTTCTCCTTCAGGGTACGCATGGAAACTTTCAGATCATTTATGTGGCACTTGAGCTGAGAATTTGAATTCCTGAGCACATCCTTCGTTTCCTTGTTCTGTCCGGCAACATGAGGAACAAACAGTCAATCTCATTATATTCGTTAGTTGACCAAAAAGGTTTGAAGGTTTCATATATACAATCAGCCAGATCCATGCCTCTTATAAGTGGATGATTAGAAGGATCCAGTGGTGATTATTTTCCATATCTCCCATTGCCAGATCACCCCGCACACCATCAGTGCTCTGTTTATCACTGGAAATAGTCATTAGCATCTTTACATCTAATCAGATTAGAGAGCCAATTTAAACTCCAGAACCAATTCAGAAAGCTTATCCTTAAAATTCTATTCCTCTAGAACCATCTTTGGTATCTGTACAGTTAGGGTTCTCCAGAGAAACGGAAGCAATGGGATGCTTACATAGAATATATATACATCATGAGAGAGATTTATTATATTTATATGTACAAGGAGATTTATATCTCTCTCTATAGACAGACATATAAAAAGATTTATTATAAGGAATTGGCTCATGCCATTACGGAGGCTCGAGAAGTATCAAGATCTGCATTTAATCAACTGGAGTCCCAAAAGAATTGATGTTATAGTTCCTATCCAAGTCCAAAGGCCTGAGAACCAGAAGAACCAATGATGTAGTTCCTGACCAAAAGCCAGCAGGCTCAAGACCCAAAAAGAGCTGATATTCCAGCTCGAGCATACTGCTGTTCCAATTCCAGCAGCAAGCTGGAGGAGGTCTCCCTTCCTGATGAGAGGGTCAGCCTTTTTGTGCTCTTCAGGTCTTTAACTGACTGAATAAGGCCCACCCACTTTAGGGAGGGCAGTACGCTTTACTCAGTCTACTGATTCAAATATAATCTCATCCAAAGACACCCTCAACAGGCACCCCCCCAAAATATCTGGTCGCCCTGTGGCCCAGACAAGTTGACACATACAATTAGCCATGATAAGTAGGAATAAAGACAAGCAGGTTGGAAGGTGAACAACACGCACCGGAAACATCCCACACTTTAGTTCAGCCGGAGCAGTTCCTCATCTTTAGAATAACTTGGAGCTCTACTATTTTATTATGGTCTCTTGTCTTCTTGTTGAACCTGTGCCCTAACAGTCCACAGCCCATCTTGAAGGGGAATGGCTACAGAGAAAGTACTGAGTAAACACCGGGTGGGGAATTAGTGCTACCCCTCCTCCCCACCTGACAGCATTGTCCCTGCCTCTCCTGGGTAACCTTGCCCTGGTCCATCCCCAGCCCCTGACCAGCTCTGTGTCTGCATCAATTCATTCAGACACCCTGGGACACTGGCAGGGTCTCACTATGGAGTATATTCCTCCATCAGACAGTTTGATCAAGTTCTCTCGGGTCTTTCCGGCCCTACATCCCTGGCTCCCCTGCCACGTCCCTAAAGGCCCCGGAGCCGTCACTGAGGCCTCAAGCCATCAGAGATGAGATCTCAACAGAGAAATCTGAAAGCGAAGGAGGGGAAGCTAAGCTTAGCAGAGAGAACAAACTGAGGACGTAAAAGGCAGAGGAAGTACTCACGGATCTTTCCAGGGCACAGGGCAGAAGCGCTTAGGGCCAAAAGAGAGGAGCACGCCCAGGTGCGGTGTCAGGAGGAGAGGAAAGAAATGCCCACCATCCATAAAGCCAATTCATCCATTCCATGAATACCTTCTGAGCACCCACAAACAGAGCCAGGCTCCGCTCCCGGCTAGTACGTGATCAAGCTCAGTGGAAGTCCTCAGGGATGGAAAGCTTAAGGTGGCTGACAACCTCCCTGTGAAGCACAAACCTGTAGCAGCCTTCGTGTCCAACTAAAGCAGAAATGGTTCTGAGCTAGGTCTCTCCAGCTGTCACTCCTTTCTCCAGGACGACAAGGAAGCCGGCATCAGGCAGCTGCCCCTGGAAAGCTGTTTCCTATGCCTTGGAAAGTTCTTATTTGCAGAGCCAGGCCATTTCCAGGTGGGGTGAAGGACGCTTCAAGGTCCTTGCCATGGGCCAGGATCCTGGGCCGGCCGGAGGTGGAGAAAAGTTTAGGACACACCTTCAAAGTCTCCAGCTCCTCCCTCACTTTCTCCCTACTCCCAGCCCTCTTTCCTGCCACGCACCCCCCCCCCCCCCCGCAAAGAAGTCTTGTCCTCCCTGGAAAAATCTCTAGGGGGGTGTGTGTGTTTGTGCACATGTGCGCGCGTGCGTGCGTGTGTGTGTGTGTGTGTGCCAGATCTCACACAGATAGGGAAAACGACACCAATGAAATAAGAGAGTACCCACTGTGTTTGCATCGGACTATCTTGCACCCAGGGACAGGCACAGGCAGGGAACCAAAGCCAGGGTTCTGCCGACTGTCTTCCAGAAACATGCTGTCCTCCCTATGCCCACTTACAGACTATCGGTAATGATCACTTACAGACCCCTGGAAACCTCTAGGCTCTTGCTCCCCCAAAACTCTCTGCACCCGTCAAGTGCTGGGAGAGTAGGAGTCTTCCAGACTGTTTCCCAAATGAAGCGGTGCTGGGCCCACAGGTCTGTGTCTGGAAGGCACAGTTGCCATGGCAACCCTAGCTAATGAATAGGTATGTAAATGAGGGAAGAATTCTATTCATTATTAGCTGGAGGTGCTAAGTGCCTGCCCTTTCCGAGGCTTGGGGGGAGTGAGGCGCAGGCAGGCTGTTAGAGAAGCATTTGTTAAAGCAAAATTTTGGTGAAGTGTTTGTTTGCAGAGCTCACCTTAAGAAATGATTCTTTTTGGGGGGCACCCGCTGGTTAAGCGGCCCACTTCAGCTCTGGTCATGACCTCAGGGGGTTGTGAATTCGAGCCCCGCGTCGGGCTCCGGGCTGACAGCTCGGAGCCCGGAGCGGGCTTCGGATTCTGGTGTCTCCCTCTCTTCCTGCCCCTCCCCCTCTCATGCTCTGTCTCTCTCTCTCAAAAATAAATAAACATTAAAAGAAACGTTTACGAAAAAAAAAAAAGAAATGCTTCTTTCCGGTGGTAGCCTCATGAAGTGATTTTTATCTGCGGCTCTCCAACCCCAACCCCCCGTCCCCGCCAAGAAGGAAACCGGGGTTCCACAAAAACACACGGAATAGGCCACCTGGACTTGTGCGCCTCAGGAAGAACCACAGCACACACTCGTATCGCAAGCAGAGAGCCCCAGCTTTGGTCCACGTCGGTAGTTTGTGTCGTAAGTAAGGCTTAAAAGACTCCCAAGCTGTCCCAGAGCAGCCTAGCAGTGTTGGCTTAACCCTCCCCTGATTCCCCATTAAAATGCCCTGAAAATCCATAAACACACCAGAACTGGCAACAGCGATTCACCCTGAGGACCAGAGGAAACAAACCAGAGCCCAGATCCGAGGACCTTCGGGCAAGAGGTGGACCCTCTGGACCCTCTGGGGGAGAACACTCCGGGGGGGGCCACGATAGCTGGAAGGAGACAGTCCCTCTCGCGCCGCCAAGAATTCTGTTCTGGCCTTTTGGGGACACCTGGGGCAATTTACTTAATTTCTCGGTGCTTCCATTTTCTCATCTGGAAAATGAGAGCAGTAAAAGACCTACCTCATAAGGCTGTTGTGCGGATTAAACGAATGAAAGTAGGTAAAATGAGTAGTTTCCCACTAGGAGGCAAACTCCACACAGGCAGGGAGTGTGTGTGTGTGTGTGTGTGTGTGTGTCCCAGATCTGTGCCAAGTGCCTACAACAGGACAGGGCGCGTGGAGGGTGCTCAACCAACAGCTGGCGGTGGAATGAATGAAATGGCTGTCAACTGCGAATGTGGAGTGTGGAGGGGGTGAGGGGGGTAACAGGCAGCCTCCCCGGGGGCATCTGGCCCGGGAGGAGAGATGTCAGCAGAGGGGTGAGAAAGGGCCTGCTGGGGGTCTCCGGGGCAGGCAGGCGTCATGCACACTGTTTGCTCTGATTTGGACAGAAAACAGGACAGGGGTACCAGGAACTGGAAAGATGCTCACTCAGACCAGCACTGGATGCGTTCTGACTTGCCTGGGGACAAGAGGAGAGCCTTGCTCAGTAGATCTGAGACACGATTAGCACGGGCTAAGGGCAATCCACGTAGCCTCTCATTTGGCCAATGGTCACTCGTTTCTCACTCGAGGACCAATTTATGGCGGTGGTCCTGTTCTATCTGTAGGATGTAAGAGAGGGGTTTCCCCTGAAAACATAATCTGCAGGAACAGCATACTCTGGAAATGAATTTTATGTCAGAAACCACAAGAAATGTTGAGAAAGAATCTACTTCATATTCTCAGAAACTCCTAGAAAATATCAGCTCTCAAAGACAAATGAAAAGAAACTAGGAGATTGCCCTTTGGGCTGGGATGCGGAACGTCACAAGAGACCATCCTCCTCGCCTAATAACGAGAACAGCGGAGAGAAGTCACAGATCGTCCTTCCTCCCTCTCATCAGAGAGCTAAGGAATCCAAGACATCTACATGAACTGAACTGCAGAAAGTGAGGAGCCCTTCTGGGAGCGAAGAGAATCACAGCTCCTTTCGCTCATGGCAGATGTGGGATGAAGGAGGAATCAGCCTAACTTCTCGCACCCTTGTCACCGCTGTGACAGGGCGGCAGAGCGCTCTGTCCCCATCACGACTCCATCGCATGGACTGTCCCTGAGTGAAGGCAGCGAGCAGAGCAAAGGCCGGGGGTAGGGCCGGAGGGCTGAGCGAAACCCCTCGGAGCCTCCGCACCTGCTCTCCAGTGACCAGAACAGGGGGCAGAATGGAGAGCTCCTAAAAACTCGGAAAAAATCCAGGGTGGAACCGGAGTGCGGAGACAAGTCCCCATTGAACAAAAAGCTGGCTGCCTCCGGAAAGCTTGGCAGCTCAGCTATGAAGCCTAAAGACATCTGCAGGGTCTTGTCAGCGCTCAGATCGCAAGCCCTGGTGAACAGAAAGTCCTGACGCCTCCCTCAAAATCTTTGAAGTCACTGTGAACTAAATCTAACTCAAGCTGTACCGAAGCCCCCGACCGGCTCAACCGCGGGTTACATTGACTAAGACCCCGACACAAAGGCCTGGCTAAGAAGAGTCCTGCCAACTTCTCTGGGGGTAAATTTTCTTTATTTCAGTCTTCTAGGTTCTTTTACACACAATATCTAGCATTCGATAAAAATCATGAGAAGGAGCGCCTGGGTGGCTCCGTGGGTCAACATCTGACTCTCGATCTTGGCTCAGGTCATGATCCCAGGGTCGCAGGACCGAGTCCCACGCTGCGTTCTGCGCTGAGCGTGAAGCCTGCTTGATTTTCTCTCCCCCTGCTGCATTCCCGCTCACGCATGCACACTCTCTCTCTCAAAATAAATAAATAAATAAACAAGTTAATTAATTAATGAATTAATTAATTAAAAATGAATAAAATAAAAATTATGAGAAAAAACAAGAAGGTATGACTGATAGTGCAGAGAGGAAAATTCAAGACGCACACCTAAGAGACGGCCCAGGTGTACTCATGGTCTGACTTTAAAATAACTGTATAAATATGTTAAAAGATCTAGTGGTAAAGAGAGAAAATAAGTGAACAAGTGGGGAATTTCCATAGAGACATGGGAACTACAAAGAAGACACAAATGAAAACGCTAAAAATAGAAAAAGAATAGACATGAAAAACTCATTGGACAGGGCACCTGGGTGGCTCAGTTCGTTGAGCGTCTGACTTTGGCTCGTCGTGATCTCACGGTTCGTGGGTTCACGGGTCTGTGGGTTCACGGTTCTATGCTGACAGCTCAGAGCCTAGAGCCTGCTTTGGATTCTGTGTCTCGCTCTTCTCTCTCTGCCCCTCCCCCACTCATGCCCCGTCTCTCTCTGTCTCTCAAAAATGAATAAATGTAAAAAAGAAAAAAAAAAAAAAAAACCTCATTGGATGGGCTTAAAAGCAGACGGGACCAGGCAAATAAATGGATCTGTCCATAAAAAGTATCTGCTGAAACAGGCACACGCAAAGGGGAGTGGAAAAAAATCAAAGCACAGCACTGACGATTTGACAAACAGTATCAAATGGGATAACAAGCACATCACTGGGCGTGCCAGAAGAAAAGATAGGGAATAAAAAAGAAGAAATAGTCCAAGTGATAATGACCATGGGTGTACCAGAATCGATGAAAGATATCAACCCACAGTCCAAGCAGCTTGACACACATCAGTGACATTGAATGCAAAGAAAATCATGCCCAGGCACAGCATCAACTGCCAAAAACTTGCAAAAAAATCTTCAAAACAGCCAAAGGAGAAGACACAGCAGCTGACAAAATAACTGTGGATGTCTCATCAGGAACAATGGAGGCCAGAAGATAATAAAATGATATGTTCCAAATACCAAAGAGGCCCCCAAACTTTAATCTGGAATTGTCTATTTTTTACATATCATCTAAATGTGAAGATAAAATAAAGGCATTTTCTTCAAGCAGATAGTGATCACCAATGCTCATTCCAGCATATTCACAGAAGCCAAAAAGTAGAAATAACCCAAACGTCCACCAACAGATAAATGGATAAACAGAATGTGCCACAGACATACGATGGAATATTATTCAGCCATCAAAAGGCATGAAGTTCTGATTCCTCCTACAACGCATGAAACTTGAAAACGTTAAGCTAACTCAAATAGGCCAACCACCAAAGGGCAAATATTGTATGATTCCACATATATCTAGAATAGGCAAATTCATTGAGACAGCAAATTATAAGTTACTAGAGGTTGGAGTAATATGAAAGTATTGCTTAATAGTTATAGAGTTTCTGTTTAGGATGATGGAAAAGTTTTGGAAATAGACAATGGTGACAGTTGTTGACATCATGAATGTACCTAATGCCACTGCATTCTCCCCTGAAAAGTGCTTAAAGTGGTGAATTTTACAGTATATGTATTTTATCACCATAAAAGAGACAAAAATGGAAAAAAAAAAGGCATTTTGTCAGCGAAATGCTGAGAGTATTCTTCTCTGATAGAAACGCAGTGGAAGAAATGCTAAAAGGACGTCTTTAGGCTGAAAGGAAATTAAGCCAGAAGAAAGCTCAGGTATGCAAGAAGGAAGAAGCAGAAAAGGTAAAATGATAATAAATACAATAAAGTATATGGGGAAGCAAATACATGGCAATGTCCATTTATATGTTGTAAGATTCTTACATTGCTCATGAAGTAGCATAAGATTATTTGAAGAAATAATGTAAGTTATTGCATATTGTAATTTCTAGAGTGACCGCTAACTACACATATACAAAGCAAAATAATAAAACGGTAAGAGAGACCAAATAGAATGACTGAAGCCCCCTCTTTTCAACGGAGAGAAGGCAGGAAGGGAAAAAGAGAACACAGAATACATGATTCTAACAGAAAACATGTATCAATATGGCTGACTTACACCGAATCTTACCAACAACTACATAGATCGTAGATAGACGCTAAGAAGATCAGTTGGCTAGATAAAAAAGAGACCGGTTATTTGCAGCTTATAATAAATACAAAGACAGTAACAAGTGGAAAGTAAGACAGTTGAAGAAGTAAGCCATATATGTGCTTAGCAATGTCACCAAAGACTTCAAGACAAAGAATGTTATCCAACATTTCATTACAGTAAAGGCTTACAGAGAAATGTATAAAGAAAACACTTTATGAAGAAAGTATCACAATTTTTAACGTGCGTGCGTCTCGTAAGAGAGCATCAAAATACACGCACCAAAGTTGTGGAACTAAAGGGAGAAATCACCAAGCCCGCATAGTTGGGAGGACTATGGATGGAACTGACATTTATAGACCACTACACCCATAACACAAAATACACATTCTTTTCGAGCGCACAGAGAACCAAATGCTGGGCCATAAAACAAGACCTGGCAAATGTCAAAGGACCAAATTCATTCAAGATACGCCTTCTGATGGCAATGGTAATGAAATGGTAACCACAACATACCTCGCTGATATTTGCTAATGGCAGTAAGATTTCTATACAATCTCTGTTATTTAGAAACTAAGCATGGGGTTTCTAACCAGCCTAGGAGTCGAAGTCAAGAAAAACGCACAAGGGCATTAGAAAATAGTACACACTGACCAGGAGGAAAGCAAGGCACTGTGACCTGTGGAGTGAGAAGCACCTTGAATGCCTGGAGAAGACAACGCAGCGTTCTTTATGCAGCCCTGGAAAAGCAGGTGTGGCCTCCTGTCTCCCTGTTCCTCTTTTCTCAAGACGCATCCGGACCATGCAGCCCGACACCCACACATACTGGTCATTACAAGAATGCTGGGAAAACAGAGGCGAGAAAAGAGGTGAGGACGCTTTCCAAACTTTAAAATACTCTGCAGAAGTAAATAATGCATGTATTTAATGTGCTGTTGCCACTCATATTATTACAACACTCCAGGATTTATCTTGTCCGGGTGGCAGCAGCAGGGAGTGGGGGCCGAAAAGGCTGGAAGTGGAATCCCTGCCCCATTATCTACCAGCTGTGTGGCTTCTTGGGCAACAGAAACTCATCTGGCTCTTGGCTTTCTCATCTGTAAAATGGGTACATGCTGCCTTCCTTACCACGTGCAAGAAGCTAGCCATCAATGTTTGTCGGCCTCACTTCTGTCCTATTCAAACCAGGCCCGATTCCTTGACATGTAATAATGTTTACTCTATATTTTTTAAAGGATTTATAGAACGTGGCTGAAGGCTTTAAACAGACTTGTATTAAAAAAGAGGTTTAAGGGGGCGCCTGGGTGGCGCAGTCGGTTAAGCGTCCGACTTCAGCCAGGTCACGATCTCGCGGTCCGTGAGTTCGAGCCCCGCGTCCGGCTCTGGGCTGATGGCTCGGAGCCTGGAGCCTGTTTCCGATTCTGTGTCTCCCTCTCTCTCTGCCCCTCCCCCGTTCATGCTCTGTCTCTCTCTGTCCCAAAAATAAATAAACGTTGAAAAAAAAATTTTTTTATAAAAAAAAATAAATAAATAAATAATAAAAAATAAAAAAGAGGTTTAAAATCAACGATCTGAACTTTCACTCTAACAAGTTAGGCAAAGAAGAACAAATTAAATAGGGGTAACTTGAAAAAGATAATAAAAAATTAAGGCAGAAATCAGTGAAATAAAAACCAGCAATAGAATTATCAAAGTCGAAGCTAGTTGTAAAATTTATTAAGAAAATTGATGGCTGCTGAAGGGAAAATGGAGTGAAAGCAATTAACAATATTAGGAATCAAAGATCCTACGGACATTAAAGGGATAATCTCGAAATATTAAGAAACACTTGGGTCAAAACACTGATAATTTACTAAAATGAACAAATTTCTTAAAATACAAAAGTGACCAAAAATAATGCAAGAAAGAAATAGGAAATCGAGGGGCACCTGGGTGGCTCCGTCAGTTAAATGTCTGACTCTGGATTTCCGCTCAAGTCACGCTCTTGCCGATTGTGAGATCCAGCCCCGGGTTGGGCTCTGTGCTGACAGCAGGAAGCGTGCTTGGGATTCTCTCTCACTCCGCCCCTCCCACACTCACTCTCTCTCTCTCTCAAAATAAATAAATAAACATTAAAAAAATAGAAAATCAAAATAGCTCTATGATTTCAAAGAAAGAATTTTATAATCAAAAAGTTTCCCATAGAGAAAGATGAATAGGTCTATGATAAAGCACTCAGCATTATAAGATCAGTGTCATGAGTATATAGGCGTTGACTTCGTTCAACTTTTTTGCACGACTGAAAATTTTTATGATATAACATTCGAGAAAAAAATCCTTCTAACAAAGAAAATTCCAGGTCCAGGTGGCTTCAAATAAACATTTAAGGAAGAAAAATGCCAATCCTACAGAATTCTTTCAGAATATAGATGAGGGGTAAAAAACACTAACCAGTTCATTTTAGGAAGCCAGCATAAACCTGATACGAAACCTTGACAAGGACATTTTATAAGAAAATTACAGATCAATATACCTCATGAACACAGATGCAATAATCCTTAACTAAATAATGAGCAAATCAAATCTAGCACTACCTGAAAAGGAAAATACAAACTGACAAAGTATGGTGTAATTGTAGGAATATGAGGTTTGTTCAACGTGTGAAAATATATCAATGTAATTTACCACACTGGCAGAACATGAGGAAAAAATGATCATTTTAACAGATGCAGAAACAGTATTTGAAAGAATTCAATACCAATTCAAGACGAAAACTTTCAGCCATCGCAAGTAGAGAGAACGTATTTAATCTGTTGAAAGCATCTTCGAAAAGCCTACAGCTAACTACATGCTACGTGCTGGAAGATGTTCCCTGAGATCAAGACAGAAATGAAAGCGTCTCCTCGTATCACTTCAATGAATCCTAGCTGGTGCAATAAGGCAAGAAAAGAAATATAAAAGGCATAAAACTTTGAAGGAAAGAATTGAAACTGTCAGAGACCGCATCTTTGAGTCTGTAGAAAATCCTGTAGAAGCTATTAAAAACTCGTAGAACTGGCAAGATAAAAGGCTGTAAAATCAATTGCAAAAGCAACAATTGGTCTCTACATAATAGTAGCAGATAATCTAAAAGTGAGATTTAAAAACAATGCAATTTACAATGGCAGCAAAAATCACCCAGAACCTAGGAATAAACCAAGTCATCCACAATGAAACATACAAAAACACGATGAGAGCCAAAGAAGGAATGAAGAAAGTACCCTTTGTAGATCACAAGTCAACTGTCGTCAGTATGTCTGTTCTGTTAAAATGTGTCTATAGTTTGAACACAATTGGAATACAAACCCCAGATAGTTTTGTTGATAAAATTGACAAGCTGACTTTTATTTTTTATTTTTTTAAATGTTTATTTATTTTGAGTGGGGGGGGGGGTGTAGAGAGAAAGTGAGTACGTACAAATGGGAGAGGGGCTGAGAGAGAGAGACAGAGAGAGAGAGACAGAGAGAGAGACAGAGAGAGAGAATCCCAAGCAGGTTCTGCACTGTGAGCACAGAGCTCCACTTGGGGCTTGATCTCGTGAACCATGAGATCATGATCTAAGCTGAAATCCAAAGTTGGAGGCTTAACCGACTGAGCCACCCAGGCACCCTGACGAGCTGATTTTTTTTAACTCTGTGTGGAACCATAAAGGATCTAGAATAACCATAACAATTTGGGAAAAATGAACAGTTTCAGGATCTATACTTCCTGATTTCGAGAGAGCATAATACTATAGGATTTAGCACAATATGATGTTACTGTACATAAAGGAGGAAATCGATCAAAAGAACAGAGAATCCGGAAACTGTCACAATCCAGAAACAATCAATATCCAACCAAGGTTTCAGGTCAATTCAAAGAAGAAACAAAAGTCTTTCACAAACTGTGCTTAGAATAACCAAAAACTAATGCAAACAGAATCTCAACTTGTACCTTCCTCCATCCACTAAAACTAATTTCATATGGATCACAGACCTCAATGTGAAAGCCAGAACCATCAATCTTCTAGAAGGAAACATAATCAAGTATTTCTATAACACTGATACAGGCGGGGGCCCCTGGGTGACTCATTCAGTTGAACATTTGACTCTTGATTTGGGCTCAGGTCATGATCTCACAGTCGTGGGATCGAGTCCCACATCGGGCTCTGCACTGACAGCACAAAGCCTGCTTGGGATTCTCTCTCTCCCTTTCTCTCTCTCTGCCCCTCCCCTGCTCACAGCCCTTCTCTCCCTCAAATAAAGAAATAAACTTAAAAAAAAAACGAAACATTGATGCAGGCTAATTTTTTTTTAGATGGGAATCAAAAAGCACTGAACTCCAAAGGAAAAAAAAAAAGTGATAAATTGGCTTTAATCAAACTTAAAATGTCTGCTAATCAAAAGACACTATTAAGAAACGAATACATAAGCCACAGAAGTAGGAACAAATACTTATCAAGGGATTATTTTGTTCAAATCTTACGCTGGGGTATGAGTTACACTGCTGTATGTAACTGTCAAAGCTCATCAAACTGATCACTCAAGAACTGTGCATTCTATAGTATTTGAATTGTGAATCAATTAAAAAATAGAGATCTGTTGAGAACAGGCTGCGATGAAAAGGAAGCTGGGGAAATGATTTAAAAAAATACAACAAAACTAGAAAACACTACAAGAAAAAAAATACAAATCAAATAAAAACTCCTAGCAGAATTAAAATCTACAATGTAAACCCCTGGTCCCAGAACTGAACTAATCTCACTGCTAATCAAGACAGTGATAACAATTCTTGGAGGAAAAAATACATATTTGCAAGGAAGATCATCTGGAAATCATATTAAGATAAAAGAAATAAAACAAGCATATGTGCAATTATCACAAAGATGATATATTTACAGAATTAAAAGACAATAAAATATGAAGAATGACAAGCAGACATTATATTAACACATTTGAAATCCAAAAGAAATGAGTAATTTCTGGGAACAAAATCAAATTTACTAAAGAAAAGGATCATTTGAATAGGTTCATAAATATGATATAAACTAAATACTGGTAAAGAACCATTCAAAACTGTTTTATGCTTACATGACTTTGTAGGAATGCGTTCAAATATTCAAAACTGATTATTTTATAATCTCTTCCAGTGCATAAAAAGATGGAAAACTCCCAAATACCTTTATAAAACCAGCAAAAACTCTGATACAAAACCCTGCCAAATGGAAAGGAAGGGCAACACGTCAATTATTTTTTATGGATGTAGATGCAAAAACCTAAATAAAAAATAAAACACAGCTAGTCAAACACAATAGGATATTGAGAGAGAAACTCATTTTAATGAAGAAGGAATCTTCCTGAACTGCAGGCGGTTTTTTAATTTTAGTAAATCCAATTAAATAATATATATCATCAACAGGCAAAATAATAAAAACTATGGATTATCTCAGTAGATGCCAAAAAGATACTGAGTAGCTACTACTAATTTAAAGAAAAAAAGGTAAGCCAAAAATAGGATGTTGCCCTACCATTATAACTAATATCCATCCCAAACAGCAATCAAGGCCATTTGCAAGTTTAAGTTCAAACTCTGGGGACATTTCCATTAAAAACAGAAACCAGAGGGGCACCTGGGTGGCTCAGTTGGTCAGCATCTGACTTCGGTTCAGGTCATGATCTCATGGACAGTGAGTTCAAGCCCTGTGTCGGGCTCTGTGCTGACAGCTCAGAGCCTGGAGCCTGCTTTGGATTCTGTGTCTCCGTCTCTCTGCCCCTGCCCCGCTCACATTTCATCTGTCTGTCTGTCTCTCTCTCAAAAATAAACCTTAACAACAACAAAAAACAATGAAAACAAACAGAAACAAGAAAAAATGTCTGAAGTTACTATTATTTGATCTAAAAGTTATACCCACAGAAACAAGACAGAAATGGGAAAAAAACAGGGACCCCCACATAGTGCAGATCCAGAAATTTCAGGGAGAATTTTTATAGGGATCCCATGCATACCCAGACCACAAGAGACACCTACTCCGTTTCTCTTCAATTTCCCTAGGCTTATAATAATCTGCTTATAGTTCCCTCACGTCACCCCATTCTCTGCCTGGTGCTGGAAGGGGATCTGACTGCTGCCCGCACCCATCTCTGCTGGAACCTAGTCCAGCTTGACCCTGAGTCAGCCTTGGGCAAGATAGATCTGCCTCTACTCTGAAAACTCAAGAGACCCGTGTGCGCATTTCGTGGTTCGAAAGTCACCAGCAACCGTCTCAGAACTCGGCAACTGCCTCACTGCCAAATGGATTTACCAAAGAATGTTGGGGAAGTATCCGATTTATTTCCGCAACCACACTGAGAGGATGCCGCCTCATCCAAATTAGAAAAGTGACAGGAAAGATGGCACAGACCTGAGAAAGTATGGTTGCAGAAATAAAACCCAGTGATCAGTACACGGTTCACAGGAAAGCCTCAAAGTAGGGAAGAAGTCAAGATAGGTGTATGATATAAATGTATATATGAGAAATCCAGAAGACGGAAGAATGACAGAAGGGACATCTGTGAGGGGAAAATATGGAGACCACAGCCCAGGATCTAACCCGCACAGAAGGCTAAGAGACTAACATCTGATGAAGCAAAAACAGAAAACAAAAGGGGCAAAAAAAAAAAAAGTTTCCTAGGGAAAAACAAAAAAAACAAAAAACCTCAGTCTAAACATCCAGAGTGTGAATCACATCATAAAGCCCTAAGAACAGCAAGAACCAACTTACTAACCAGCATGAACAGTGACAAGCCAGAGAAGCAGAGAAGGTGAGAAATTCACACTTCGCCAGTAATAGGATGCGCCCCGCCCCCACCACAATTAGGTTGATTGCAAGAAATAAACAGCAGGATTGCAATGAGCTTCTTGATGTCAAAAACCCAAAATAATGGAGTAGAAATCACTGAACTTTAAAAGAGGCCAAAACCCAAGAATCTTGTACCCAAATCGAATTGTGTGTGTCAACAGAAACACTCTCAGGCAGAAATAGTCTCAGGTAGGTATAGGGTTGAGGTAAACCTCCTGGAAAAAAAAAGAAAAGAAAAGACAGAAATTTTGGAAAGTTTATGCCAGAGCAGATGTATATTAATTTTTAAAAAAAGAAACAGAAAGCGTGGTAAATGTGGCTGCGTGTAAGCACTGAAATTAGTTAAATGTACAGGCAAAATAATTGTTTCAAAAATAGCTGTAAAGTTGATAATACTCTTTAAACCCAAAAATTATTTTTAGAAAGGGAAGGGAAGCACATTTATAATAACCATATGTTGAAATTAACAAAGAATAGAAAAGAGAAAGGAAGGAAACATTTCATTTCTCATCTTCCATAAAAAAGACTGTTACTAATTTGTAACTGATGTTAGAGATCAGTTCACCAAACCTTTACTAGAAAAAGTGAAATCAAGAAATCTACCTTCCAAACAACCGCAAGAATACTTAGAGAAGCAAACAAACAAACATCCTTTGTGCCCAGCAAAGGAAACCATGAATAAAATGAAAAGGCAACCAACAAAATGGGAGAAAATATTTGCAAATTATATATCTGATAAGGGGTTAATATCCAAAATATAAATAGAACTTATATGACTTAATAGCAAAAAAAAAAAAAACACACACACACACACAAAAAAAAAACAACCAAACAATCAATTAAAGAATGGGCAGAGCATCTCAATTGACATTCTTTCAGAGAAGACCTACAGATGGCCGGCAAGTACATGAAAGGGTACTCAACATCACTAATCATCAGGGAAACGCAAATCAAAACCACAGTGAGACAGAACCTCACACCTGCTAGAATGGCTGTTACCAACAAAACAAGCAGCACTGGCCAGGAAGTGGAGCAAAGGGAACCCTCACTCTCTGTTGATGGACTTGCAAATGGTGCAGCCACTATGGAAAACAGTATGGAGGTGCCTCGAAAATTTTAAAATAGAGCTACCAGATGAGTCAGCCATCCCACTTCTGGGTATTTATCCAACGAAAGCAAAAACACTAACTTGAAAACATACATGCACCCCCGTGCTCACTGCCGCATTATGTACAAGAGCCAAGACATGAAAACAACCCAAATGTTCACCAATGGACGAATGGATACAGAAAATGTGGTGTGTGTGGATAGATGGATGGATGGATGGGCAGGTAGGTAGATGGGTCAATTGATCAATTAATCCAGGGAACAGATTGG
The DNA here is from genome assembly GCF_018350155.1 of Leopardus geoffroyi. Lineage (NCBI taxonomy): Eukaryota > Metazoa > Chordata > Mammalia > Carnivora > Felidae > Leopardus > Leopardus geoffroyi. The sequence goes on from NC_059340.1 coordinate 14,741,022, forward strand.
TGGTTGCCAGAGGTGGGGGCTGGGGGGGGCTGGGTGAAATGGGTGAAGGGAGTTAAAGATACACAGTCCCAGTTATAAAATAAATAAGTCATGGGGACATAACATACATCATGATGACTGTAGCTAGTAGTACTGTATTACATAATTTAAAGCTTCTAAGAGAGTAGATTTTAAAAGTTCTCATCACAAGAAAAAAAATTCTGTAACTATGCATGGTAACAGATGTTAACTAAACTTACTGTGATCATTGTATCGTGATAGTGAAATATCGAATCATCATGTGCACTTGAAACTAACATAATGTGGCGTTACATGTCAGTTATACTTCAATTTTAAAAAAACACACTGCAGTTTAAAAAGACAAAGAAAACAGTCAGTACACATGGAACCAGCCTAACGCAAAATAACGAATTAAGACCCAATGTAAAAGTTCTGAAATAAAGGATAGGTAAAGGTTGCCCATAAAAAGGCTCTCAGGATAATTAAAAATGAAAACATCCTTGGCACAAGAGCAGACACTCAGATCCATGGAACAGAATAGAGAACCCAGAAATGGACCCACAAACATATGGCCAACTAATCTTTGACAAAGCAGGAAAGAATATCCAATGGAATAAAGACAGTCTCTTCAGCAAGTGGTGCTGGGAAAACTGGACAGCGACATGCAGAAGAATGAACCTGGACCATTTTCTTACACCAGACACAAAAATAAACTCAAAATGGATGAAAGACCTAAATGTAAGACAGGAAGCCATCAAAATCCTCAAGGAGAAAGCAGGCAAAAGCCTCTTTGATCTTGGCCACAGCAACTTCTTACTCAACACGTTTCCGGAGGCAAGGGAAACAAAAGCAAAAATGAACTACTGGGACCTCATCAAAATAAAAAGCTTCTGCACACTGAAGGAAACAATCAGCAAAACTCAAAGGCAACCGACGGAATGGGAGAAAATATTTGCAAGTGACATATCAGATAAAGGGTTAATATCCAAAATCTATAAAGAACTTGTCAAACTCAACACCCAAAAAACAAATCATCCAGTGAAGAAATGGGCAAAAGACATGAATAGACACTTCTCCAAAGAAGACAGCCAGATGGCCGACCGACACATGAAAAAATGCTCAACATCACTCATCATCAGGGAAATACAAATCAAAACCACAATGAGATACCACCTTATACCTGTCAGAATGGCTAACATGAACAACTCAGGCAACAACAGATGTTGGCGAGGATGCGGAGAAAGAGGTTCTCTTTTGCATCGTTGGTGGGAATGCAAGCTGGTGCAGCCACTCTGGAAAACAGTATGGAGGTTCCTCAAAAAACTAAAAATAGAACTACCCTACAACCCAGCAATTGCACTACTAGGTATTTATTCAGGGGATACAGGTGTGCTGTTTCAAAGGGACACATGCACCCCCATGTTTAAAGCAGCACTATCGACAATAGCCAAAGTATGGAAAGAGCTCACATGTCCATCGAGGGATGAATGGATAAAGAAGATGTGGTAGATATGTACAATGGAGTATTACTCAGCAATCAAAAAGAATGAAATCTTGCCATTTGCAACTACGTGGATGGAACTAGAAGGTATTATGCTAAATGAAATTAGTCAGTCAGAGAAAGACAAATATCATATGGCTTCACTCATCTGAGGACTTTAAGAGACAAAACAGATGAACACAAGGGAAGGGAAACAAAAATAATATAAAAACAGGGAGAGGGACAAAACAGAAGAGACTCATAAATATGGAGAACAAACTGAGGGTTACTGGAGGGGATGTGGGAGGGGGGATGGGCTAAATGGGTAAGGGGCACTAAGGAATCTACTCCTGAAATCATTGTTGCACTATATGCTAACTAACTTGGATGTAAATTTAAAAAATAAAATAAAATAAAAGCCCTTCAGATACTAAAAAAAAAAAAAAAGAAAAAAGAAAAAAGAAAACATCCGGGCATATATTGTGTAGAGGTTTCACACAGAGAGGGCAGGAGTGCACCAGGCTGTGTTCCCTGGAAGAAGCTGAAATAATGGTGAATGTTCCCCAATGACCGCACTTTAACAATAAGTGTTATGCAAACACGGGCAAAAAGGTTATGCGGCAAAAATCAACATAAGGCAAAAGCATAACTTAAAAGTGTTTAAAGAACACTGATGTTGATAAAAGATAAAATCTACTATGAGGGCAGACAGAGAATTGAAAATCGTAATGAAAATTCCTTGGAAGTAAACCAAGGAAACAAGGTAACGGCAGTGGGAGATTTCAACACATCAAAGTTACTTATCTCAGATGAAATAACGAAAAATACAGGTGGAGGAAATACAGGTAATATGAAGGTAACTTCTATGCACGTACGAAAGCCTCGTACCATAGAGGCGATACCTTCATAAAAGCTCATATTCTTGGTTACAAAGAAAATCGTCCCAAATAGGTCATATTTACTTTCCACAATGCAATAAAACTAGAAAATTTAAATGTGAACTAGAAACTCAAAATTCCAGTGACTTGGAAATCATAAAACGCTTTCCTAAAGAATCTGTAGAGTGGCAGAGGGAATGCAAACACACGATAAAATATTGTGAAGCAAACAGTGAAACAATAAAACTATCAAAACGTGGGAGACATTACTAAAGCTCTTCTCAGTGGCAAATTTTCTGCCTTAGTTGCCTCAGTTAGTAAATAATAAAAAAAAATTAAAATAAGTCAGCTACGGAAGTTGCTAGAAATGACAACAAATAAGCAACACGGGAACACACACAGAAAGACAAAACAAACACAAAAACATTACAGAATTAAAACTAAGGGAAAGGAAGAATGAATTGCCATAGCAGTGGAAGATCCCCTCACCATTCACTGGTCCTAAATTCAGGCACCGTGCCACACTCCAAAGCCTACAGGGCCTGAGCTAGTCCATCTAAAGGGAGGAGGCATGTGTAAGACTATAGGGAATGGCAGAGACTGTGGCATTTGCCTTGCCTAGAGGGAGAGAGCCACTCAGTTCCACCAAATTTTTGTAGTGAAGGAATTCGGTCCAGTCTGGTTAAATTCTCCAAGGTTTTAAGAGGAGAGAGAAGTGCATATTTTTTAAGTTTTTTATTTGTATTTATTTTAAGAGAGAAAGAGAGAGAGAGAGAGAGAGAGAGAATCCCCAGCAGGTTCCGTACTGTCAGTGCAAAGCCTGACGCAGGACTTGATCCCAGGAACCGTGAGATCATGACTTCAGCTGAAATCAGGCGTCGGACACTGACCCAACTGAGCCACCAAGGCGCCCCAGAGAAGTGCATTTTTTTTTTAATTTTTTTTTTCAACGTTTATTTGTTTTTTTTGGGACAGAGAGAGACAGAGCATGAACGGGGGAGGGGCAGAGAGAGAGGGAGATACAGAATCGGAAACAGGCTCCAGGCTCTGAGCCATCAGCCCAGAGCCTGACGCGGGGCTCGAACTCACGGACCGCGAGATCGTGACCTGGCTGAAGTCGGACGCTTACCCGACTGCGCCACCCAGGCGCCCCTGAAGTGCATATTTTTAACATGAGGTTTTCTGCTCTATAAAATGATGTGTGAGCCCAATAAAACAGGGCTATAAGCTGTATTTGGCTGGTAAGCCGGCAAGTAGGCAACTTCCAGGTTGGACTACTTACTTGGGCTTGACTTCATTTCAAGAATTTATATTTTCCAGAAAAATCTCCATTTCGTGTAGATGTTCAAATGTATTTTCACAAAACTGTATCAAGTATTCTGTTTTAAATTTCCCACATTTTTTCATTCCAGTTTTAGTGGCAACTCTATTTAATTCTTAATTAAATATGCTATATTTTTCAATTTATTGCATTTTTTTCTAAGAGTCAACTCATGAAATTATTCATTAAGTTGGAAGGGTTTTTGGTTTTTAATTTTTAGATTCCAAACGGGTAGGATCCTCATTCAAACTTTTATTAATTTCTGGTTTATTTTTTTTTAATTTTTTTAATGTTTATTTATTTTTGACAGAGAGAGAGAGAGAGAGACAGAGCATAAGTGGGGGAGGGGCAGCGAGAGAGGGAGACACAGAATCCGAAGCAGGCTCCAGGCTCTGAGCTGTCAGCGCAGAGCCCGAAGTGGGGCTCGAACTCACAGACCGCGAGATCGTGACCTGGGCCGAAGCCGGATGTTCAACCGACTGAGCCACCCAGGTGCTCCAGGAATGACTTATTAAATAACGCTCAATACTGGTCGGGGTGTTCTGAGATGGCCCTCTCACGTATTCGTTTCGGTACACCTTGCCTGACAGAAATGTTATTTACGTACGAAGGACCGTAGCAAGTTCTTGTCTTCCACATAATGCTCTTGCCTCTAGGAATCCAACACGGTTTCTGTGTTCATGATGTAGTGTGTATACCAGGAAGAAACAACCTTCCCAAATGGGATTCTGAGACTGGTTTGCTCACCTCTATTATTAAATGAAGCGCTGACCTTCCTGCCAGTGAAAAACGGGATACGGGTATCCTTGACAGAAGTGGCATCATAATTAATTAAATGTCATCTGTGGTTTCTTGGGATAAAAATAATTATTGAAAGCAAGGCTTTCGAAGACCCATGTAGTTCCTGTGTTTGACCTTTACGGCAGCAATGATGACTACAAGGAGTGTGGAGGGCGGGCTGCTTGTGAACGCCCTTGAGAGAGAAAACAAGCTCAGACCTTGAAACTCTCAGCTCTGGTCACAGTCAGAGAACAAGAGTGATTCCAAGGTGGCCCCAAAAGAATCACGTGCTTCAGGCAACTGCAGGCAGGACCCCAAGGTTCACTGTGTGGTCTGTAGAGTTGTTAAGTTGAGATCATGGACTCCCCAGATCTCTGATGTAAAATACATTTAGGGCACTGATCGGAAGGAAAGGAGCGCGACCTAAGACTTGGAATGGGGATCTCTGGGTGGATTCAGAATACAGAATGCCCGAGTCTCCCTCGTGTCCTCTCTGAGATCTCCCTGAGGTCAGACAAGACCAGCTTGAAGACCTGGAAGAAACACAGCTGCAGCGGCTGCCTTGAAGGGGGATGCCTATTTTCAAGATCTACTCCCACCGAATCTTGCTGCCTTTACACCCATGATTACGATCAGATCGGACACGTCCCAGGAGAAGTTTCAAGTCCGGTAGGAGAGAACACAGAGAGGTGAGATGCTGGTAACTTCTATCAGTGTTAACATTGGATTCCAGGGCGCTAAAACAAGGGAAAGAGAATATAATATCAGCTGAGGATGCTCTTACTGAAATGGGTACTCATTACCAGAAATTGTTTTTATTACCTTGGTTTGGGTAGTTAGAAGTGGCTCAGACAGTCTGATCTTTGGCTGAAGGTTGGATTCAATATGGCCAACTATCAATACGTTTAAGTGGTAGAATTTCCCTGGCATAACACAGAAGAAGGAATTGCTCCCAGAGTCAGGAAGGTCGAAGTTCATTTTTCATGAACATCTACCCCAACTATATATCCCCAGAGGACCTAAAAAGGATTCCCCTCATTAAAGCAACGAGCAACCATCTTCAATTCATAGACTCGGTTCTAGGGTCAGGCTTGACTCCTACCAGCATAACCTCAGAAGTGGCTGAAGCTTGTCATCCATCCAAAGGTGACAGCAGGAGACTATCTGGAACAGTAATTGGTAACCAACACATTCACCTATAGGTCTGAAATACCTAGGTGACGTCATGACCCTGGGGTACGTGTGTATGTGTGTGTCCTGTTTAGTCACCGCTTCAATGCCCTGCTGTCACCCTAAGTGACCTATACCAACTAAAATCACACACACACACACACAAATAATGCATCTACAAGATATGTGGTTAAGACCTTAAATTCATATGGTCTGACCAGCAACATGAACCAGGCAAGTTACTTACTTCATTTTTGTCATCTACAAAAATGAGAATCCTACTACTTAGTACCTATGATATGAGAACAAAGAAGTTAATGAAGTTAAAAAGCTAACAAAGCCTGTAACAGTGTGTGGCCAAGGTAAAGACTGCACCTGTGTTATTCTGCTGTTATTGGGGACATGGTGAGCTTACATAAGTGTTGGTCATTGTTATCCTTACCCAGCTAAGACTTAACCATGGCAAGATCCGAGTACATTCAGCAATAATGCACTGACAAGGAGTGACATATATAATAGTTTGATGCTATTTGTGAGTATTCACAAAGGCAAATATTTGGATATATTCCTGTAACTGACCTCCGCCAGGACTTTGGCTTTGTGAATTACTTCCAGTTTGTAAGTCGCGAATCCCTGGGCGGTGAGTTTCTGGCAGGAGGCTGGGGAGGGGCCTCACTCCACGGAGATAACCTCAAACAAGGAAACACCTTCTCAAAGTTGTGCCTTAGACTAGCACTTCTCAAACTTTCCTGCCTATATGTATAACCTGGGACTTTGGTTAAAATTCAGGCTCTTGGGGCACCTGGGTGGCTCAGTCCAACTTACACGTCTGACTCCTGATTTCAGCTCAGGTCATGATCTCACTGTTAGTGACTACGAGCCCCCACATGAGTACAGAGCCTGCTTGGGATTCTCTCTCTCTCTCCCTCTCTCTGTCCCTCCCCCATGTGAGCTCACTTGCTCTCTCTCTCAAAATAAGTAAATAACTTTAAAAAATGCAGGCTCTGAATCAGCAGATCTGGGGTGGAACCGAGCTTTGGCATTTTAAGCAAGCTCCCAGGTGATGCCTAGTCTGCGGGTCCCTGGCCCGCCGACGGAGGAGGGAGAAAGCTGGGGCATCCGGAGGAGTGAGGTCTGTCTGGGAGGGACTCCTGCCTTCAGGCAGGGCTGGCCTACCACAGACTGTCCTCGTCCTTCGTCAAATTCCCAAAGGAAAAATCTCCTCTGCCTTACAGGCATTTACGTCTAACTTAGACCTTCTTGCTCAGACAAGTGCTCACAGCTTTAGATTTTTCCTTGAGTCCAAAGTCCCCTGGTTATGTCAGTGGACACACTGCTGTCTGTAACTTGATGAGATGTTAAAGAAGGTTGCAGGCTTCTGGGTCCCGCTGTGAGTCTGACTCTACTGGTCTGTTTTTTAACACGCCCCCCAGGTGTTTTCTGATCAGGTTCGGGACCTTGGGGCTACAAAGCCCCAAGTGTCCCTCCGCCCCACTATACGCCTTCTGCTTCACTCATGCAGCCTGTGGGCAAGCATCCTCCCTCACACACAGGAAACAAGCGTGCGTTCTAGCTCACGGCAGTCCCAGAGCATCCAAACCAGTACCAGACTTGCATGAATGTGAGGCAGACGTGAGCGCTCCTCCGAATTAGGCTTCCACTTTCGCCTTCTAGGAGATCGCAAATGGTCACAAGAGAGGTCATGATCGTGACTAATCGGCAAAGGACGTACCTGTAAGGAACAAGGCAGCCGAGGTGGGGAAGACGTGCATGTGAAGGCGTGGGCACAACAGGCCCATTGCTAATGGTGCCACGTGACTCCGGCCACGGTTTTGTTCTTTGCAGTTCAGTGACTTGTCTCAAAATGAACCAAAGTGAACTTGGCCAACCACAGAAATAAGCAAGTTCACACACAGCGGCCGCCAGATAAACCTTTTCAAGGCCGAGCTAAACGGGGTCAAATTCACTCTCCAGACAGAGGTGGGCCTAAAAGCAAACTACGAACCCGTTAAGAGATAGGAAGTCGTTTCAAAAGCCCACATTTGCTGGAACTTCCTGACATTCTGCACCTTCGAGAGGCAGAAAGGAAATCGAGGAGAAAGAAGGCAAGGTCTACCTTGGTTTCAAAAGAGGGCCTTCTGTTCTGTAAGGGCAGGAGCCCCCAAGGAAAGCTTGCAGGGGGAGAGGTCGGCATCAGCACCCGCGAGCGGGGCCCTTGCAGAGGCCCCAAGTGGCCGAAAACGTCTTCTGGTTTGACTGCTTTTGGGAAACCGTGTGCAAAGCTAGCTGGATTCATTCCAGATGGCCACATGGGTGTGGCTGGTGAAACTATTAAAATGTGGAGAGCAGTCAAAACTAGCCCTTGGGACTTGAAGACACCAGGGCCTTATTCCCCTGTGAAGGAGGCTGCAGGCTCGGAGGGGCCCCTGGAGCCACCGTGGGAAACGCAGAGGTGCGAGGAACAGACGGGTCGTGGCAGAAAACCCGAGTCCTTTTCAAGCAGCCTTTCTCAGCCCGCTTCTATGAAAGTGGTGAGCTTTGCAGATACTGTTTTTGGGTGCAGATACTTTTTGGGGTGACTAATTTGTCAATTCTTCCAAAGACGGCACATGACCAGTAGCAAGAGGCAATGGAGAGAAGTTGCTTCCCCCACATGCGAGGCAGGCCTTAGGGCGCTGGGCTTAATTAAATGCCTCCAGGGGCTGCGTTGCGAGCTCTGCAGGCTTGCAGTTTCTGGGCTGAAGGGGAGATCCTGGCCAAAAGCATCCAGGAAAGGGGGATTCTGGTTCCCAGCTGGCGTTCGGGCAAAAGTCCCCTCGGCCGCAGAGGCTGATAAAACGGAAGAAGAACCGCGAGCACCAGGGGGTGTGGAATGGAGTCAAAGTGACGAGAAAGAGCCTTTGCAGTCAAGGGCCAAAGAGGAAGCAATGGGCATCAGGTGCAAATTCTGGTTTTCTGCTTATTTAATTCTGAGCACATCTGCCCTCACGGCGCACACACGCGTGTGCACGCACACACACGCGGGAGCAGCACTGAATGCAAATTGGCCACAGGCCCAGACAGCAATCCCAGACCCTGCAGCCTGCCTTCCATGGTGTCCTCTGGAAAACCAGCTCCACACACACAGGCTGCAGCTGTCTGGCTGCGGGCTCTGTGTCCAGGAAATCCCGCCGAGCTGCCTAATCCAGGGAGCTTGCTATTACACGCTTAGGCGGCAAGGCACCCCACTCCCGAGGAACCACCTAATGAAAGCCTCATGTGTCAAATTGGGTTGCACAGACACACTTAGGCTACTCCAGCTGCGCCTTGTGCCGAAGGTATGACCTCACCGTCGGGCAGACCGGCAGGGACCCTAGAAAGAGAAGAGCGGTGGGTGGGCCAGACCCGCTCCTAATCACGGCCAGCTTGGATGGACGGAGGCACTGCCCCCTCTCCCGCTGCCCCGGGACACCGGGGTCTGCGGGCCCGGAGGCACCATCATCTTACAAGCTCATCATGGAGCTTAGGCTCCAGCCCAGACACCCCGTGTTTTTGGCATTATCCCCATAAAAATTTCTGCCACGCCAGAAGTTTCATGCCAGAGAATAACTTAATTCAGTAAGGCTGAATCTCCGTGGAGAACTCCCAGTTACATAAGCTAGAAAGGAAGGATATAATTAGGACCTATTTTTTTGTTTGTTTGTTTTAACAGAAGCTCAAAAGGCCCGTTTCAGAGAAAGACACTGAAAAACAGTCCATCCGTATCCAGAATGCAGTACCCCAGAAATGTCACTTACCAGCGTCATTCGCAGAACTCTTAAAGACACGGTTCAGTCTCAGACTGGGCATCTATCACTTAGTTCTTTTCATGCTTAGGCAATTAATAAACTGGGTAGAAAGTTCCTTCTCTGTGCACGGCTGCCCTGTCTTCATACCTTCTGTATTAAAGCTTGTGTGGGCAACAAAACAGAACCTCGAAGAAGCTGAGCTTCAAATGTAAAGAAATGTGGGGCGCCTGGGTGGCTCAGGTCATGATCTCAAGGTTCATGAGTTTGAGCCCCAAGTCGGGCTCTCTGCTGTCGGCACAGAGCCTGCTTCAGATTCTCTGTCCTCCTCTCTCTCTCTGCCCTTGCACTCTCTCTCTCTCAAAAATAAATAAATATTTAAAAAAAGTAAAAAAAAAAAATGTGTCTTTACCTGATGGAGTGACTGCAAAGCAGCTGATGGCCTCAGCTTTTGTTAAAGGAACTAATAGAAATTCTCTGCAAGAGAACTGTCAAGTTCTTTTAACTTCTGGGAAGTTCTTCCTTTGGCATTCCTTTGAGTAAGATAAGTGGTAAGTAAATTGGTGACACTCGAAAGCTCTTAAGCCGAATGGAAATTTGCCATGGGCGCACAAGATCCCTCGGGACTCCAAGACCTCGTGGAATCAGGGAAGATTTGCAACAATGTAAAAACTCCCTGTGAGCTGAGAGATCTGATGACTGAATACACAAAGAACCGGAAAGAACTTTGAGGCAGACCCCACGATTTCATCGGAGTAACTCACCCACAATAGCCCTGGCTCGTTTTTTTTTTTTTTTTTTTTTTTTTTTTTATTAAATGTAACTGATTCCATTTGCTTCTAGTCATTCCACTTAGGTTTTGTTATACGAGTTGTGGGCAGAGCCTCAAAAGCGCAAAATCTTCGTTCCACGAACAGAGGTATAAATTAAGATCTCTATTATTTTAAGAAGGAAACTTTTTCTGGAAATGTATCTCCGAAACGATGATGGGGGTCAACGGAAAACAGACTTTGCTATACGATATGTGCTTCGCTCCGGCTTTTCAGAAATATCTAAAGCAAGCAGCTAAATATAAAGCAAGGTCAAATCAGGCCTGCAAAGACATGGTGAATCACAATCAATCAGAGCCGTTAAGGACAAGGCTGGGACTGCTCATACCGCTGAACACCCCTGATGAAACATCTCTTTCCTGAACCAGAAAATAAATGGTCACAGCTGTGCTTCGTGGTTGGCGCTGGGGTTCATTCGCCATATGGCCACCCTTATTATCATCCTTCCGGCAACTCCAGCAAAGTAACAGGACCGAGCGGTTCCTTCCAATCAGCCTGCAGGCCAAGCAAACATCTCCCTCCCATGGTCCTTTCCTTCAAAGGACTTCCCAACCCCATCATCCCCTGCTTCCTTTTTTTCACTTACACACTTCATGCTCTACCTGAGAGTCCCAATGCCCACCACGCTGGACCCCTGAGGCCCGGGATCAAGCTGCTTTTCAGAGGGTGGGGGGGAGTGTGTTGAAAAAAAAAAAACAAGAAGAAGGCTTTTTCTTGGACCTTCAGTAAGGCAGAATCTGAATGTCGGGAGGGTCACAACAGGTTTGGGGTAGCCTCCAGGTTTTAGACGAGGAAAGAACCTCAAAGATGTAAGGTGTTGTTTTTTTAGAACTTTTTGAAAGTACAGTGAAACCTCACTCCCCCACCCGCCCCCGTCCCCGTGAGGCTGTATGTAGAAACCCAGTAAGCAAAACAGATAGGAAAGAGCTGTTATACCCAGACAACGGCACATGATTTGGCCGTAAAAAAGAAAAAAAAAATGTACTAATACATGCTACAATATGGATAAACCTTACGAACATTATGCTAAGTAAGAGCGGCCAGTCACAAAGGATCCGTACGTTGTAGGATTCCATTGATATGACATGTCCAGAGAGGCACATCCACAGAGACCCATAGATTAGTGGTTGCCTAGGGCTTGGGTGATAGAGGGATTGAGAGGTGGCAGCTAAAAGGCAGAGCTTCTTTTCGGAGTGGTGAAAATGTCCTAAAATTGATTATGGCGTTGGTTACCCAAATCTGTGAATACACTAAAAGCCACTGGTTCACACAATTTCAATGGGTGAGTGTTATGGCATGTGAGTTCTAGCTCAGTTTAAATAATAGAGTTTTATTTTATCAGTTTAAATAAAAAATAGAGTTCTAGCTCTATTTAAAAGAGAGAGAGGGGAGGTGGAAAGAATTATGGTGGCTGTTCCACTCGCCCAGCCTCCTTCTTCACCCTGCCCTGCCAGTGGCCCCAGAACCACCTCTGCAGGGCCCTGGGACTCCACGGAATATTGTTTGAAAAACCCTAATCTAGCCCTCAAATGTCAACTGAGACATGAGCCCAAGCCTTCTGACCCCAAGTGCAAGGCCCTTTAACACCAAGGTCTCGCTGGGGCATCCGGGTGGCTCAGCCAGCTAAGGGTCCAACTCTTGATTTCGCCTCCGGTCGCGATCTCACAATTCACGAGTTCAAGCCCCGGGTGGGGCTCTGCCCTGACAGTTCGGAGCCTGCTTGGGATTCTCCTCTCCCCCTCTCTCTGCCCCTCCCCTGCTCACACTCTCTTTGTGTCTCAAAACAAATGAATAAGCTTGGGGGCGGGGGTGGGGGGGAGTCGCGCTGACAAGCTGGGGCTCATCTCGGGGGCCGTGCCGCGTGCCGGGGTCTCACCGTCCATGTCCAGGCGCTGCATGATGATGGCCAGTTCCACCTCACTCGGCATGTACCCCAAAGAGCGCATGGCCATTCCTAGCTCCTGCTTGGAGATGAAGCCGTTGCCATCTCGGTCCAGAACCCGAAAGGCCTCTCGGATCTCTACAAGGGGAAAGCAAAGAAGGTCCAACGGTCACACGTCTTGGTCTCTTGCGCTGAAATGACTGGCGATACTCTGCTGAACTCTCCCACCTGCTTTACGAATAGCGATAGGTCAGAACCGTTTAATCCGATAAAAGAAGCAGCCAAAAGAGAAACAAAAGAAAAGAGAGGAAGAAACGAAAGAGCAAACAGAAAGGAAGAGAAAAGGAAATGAGAAATAAGGAAGGGAGGGGAAAAAAGAAAACCAGCTTCGGAAGGCCCGGACCATCCTAAAACCCCGTGGTCGGTGCACAGTCGGACGGTGGTCCCAGTCGACGCTCGTGGGAACCGAGGACCCTTCCTGAGCAGGAACGAGCAGTTGGCTTTCGGCTGCGAGGAGAGAGCCGCCTCTTAACCTGGGCCATTCGTTTGCAGGAAAGAAGAGATTCCCCTTTGCCCACCGGTGTCTCAGCTCCCTACCGCCGTGGAAGAGGTACAGAGAGCTTTTTCAACCTCACAGGAAGACAGGAGTTAAGTACCCTGTTGTTTTTATCTCATGCCTCTAATTTACAGCTGTTTTATGGCTATCAACAACCTCGGATCGATAAGAGTGTCATAAAGGCCCAAAAGGCATCTTTAATCACATCCTCTCCAGGCCGGCGGAGAATTGGACTCTGCTATCAATAAGGCCACTCCACGCGGCAGGGGATCGCCTGTCCTCTGACCCCAGCCTGAGCTGTTCTGCGCTCCACCCAGAGCCCCTCCCTCCAGAGCCCCGGCAGCCCGTCAGTCCCGGGGTGGGCTGGGTGCATCCCACCACATCCTACCACCGCGAGGCAGGGCACAGGGGATTCATTCGAGACCGTGGTCTCAAGATGACAGGTTCATCAATGGGATCTGAACAGCAGACTTGGCCAGCTTTGACTGCTCATCAATAAAGCCGGTGCAAGCCCAGGTATGGCAGCTGCCAACATCCATCGTGCTGTTCGACAAGTATTGGCTGTCTGTACCCAGGGAGCACGGAATTAAGTGCCGCAGAGAACGAACAACAATCTGTTGGGTGCCGTGGTTCTCCTCCAGAGCCCTACGCTCCAGTCGGGAGGGAAAGATCCACGCAGAAGCTTGCGGGAGTTCCTCCAACTAACACAAGACACTGGGCCTAACCCCTTTACCTACTAAATACCTCTCTAAATATCTGGCCGTGCTCCCGGCAAATACCTTGAACCACACCCTCCCCCAAACAAGCTTCGTCCCTTCCCGTTGGTACCAATTTCCTGCGGCTGCTGTCACAAATCACCACAAACGTGGCAGCTTACAACAACAGAAATTTATTCTCGAAGCATCTGGAAGCCAGAAGCACAAAATCAGTACCACTGGACCAAAATCAAGGTGTGCACGGGGCTGTGGTCTCTTAGGGCAGAATCTGTCCCTTGCCTCTTCCAGCTCTTGGTGGCTGCCTCTCGTTCCTCGGCTTGTGGCCAGGTCACTCCAATCTCTCTGCCTCCATGGCCCCATCACCTTTTCCTCTGCTGTCTCCCATCTTCCCCTGCCTCTCACTTATCAGGACACTCATGACGGCATCTAGGGCCCTCCCAGGTAATCCGGGATAAGTTCCTCACCGCAAGGTCCTCAACGTAACATCTGCAAAAGCCTTTTTTTTTTTTCCCAGGAAATATTTACAGGCTCTAGGGATGAGGGCCTGGTACCTCCAGGGCCCCGTTTTCCGACCGCTGCACTGTCCCAGCCGGTATTTCCACCTGAAATGCCCTGTCTTCCTCTTTACCTGCCCCAAAGCGTGTCAGGCCTCCCACAAAAACATCTTTGCTCACCATGGCCAATGTTCTCTCCCTGTCTGCTACTGGTTGGGGGGGGGGGGGGGGGGGGGAGGGCGGGGCGGTTGGTGGTCGTCATCCGTCTTCGGACACCCATCCACACCCTGAAGGGGGCGCTACCCAGACAGGTGTCCAATGGTGGATCCTCCCTGCACAAGTAAGGATCATATGTAAGTAGCAGATTCACCATCGGTACGAATTCTGCCTGCTGAATGCTTTCTGAGAATAGGTGTGGGCTCCAGCAGACAGAAGACCAGCCTGTGCGCCGGGACCCTAGGCTCCTGGCCAGGCGCATTAGCTAATTAGGTCCACAGCCAAACCCTGAGGCCTCAGATTGCTCATGTGTAAAATGAGCTGGGTTGGCCACGAGGATCCCTAAGGTCCTTCCAGACCTTTTCTGGGGATCTGTGGACATTGTTAAAGTGTTTAAGAGAAGAACAGGAAGCCTGTGTTCTCCTTCATACCCTATTAATCTGCTGTTCAAACGCCCCTCTTTTTTTCCATTGAGGATAAAGAAAAAATTTCAGTCTGGTCCAAATTCTGAATCAAGGGGTTTGTCTGCACTTTTAGGCCTTTCTCACCAATGAAACATGCCCAAGATTCCCTAAGGCAGCCATATGTTTTCCTACCAAGTCCCAGGTGGCCCGGAAGGAGCTCAGAGCCACTGCTCAGCTTGAGGTCATGGCACTCAGCACTCAAGGACAGCGGGGCGGAGACCACGGCCTCATATGGCCTGAGCCCAGATGCCAAGGGCAGGAGGATGCAGACGCAGGGGCTCCCAAGGCGGGAGTCAGCCCACCAGGAAGTCAGCCTGACCCTGCCCTGCAGCGGGGGCGGGCTTCTCCCTCAGCCTCAATCCCCCCTTCTGAAAAATGGGTTGGGTGCTAGCCTCTACGTCAGGCCTCTACTGTCAGAACTGGCACAAAGCATGCGGCAATAGAAAATGTCAGATGATGACAGGGGCCCAGGCTGGAGTCAAAGAAGAGGCCAGGGTCCTAGGCGGGCCATCTGGATGGCCGGCTTCCGGCTGACCTCTGCCCCCTGTTCTCCTTTCCCGAGTCACATCTCCACTTCTCCTCCGTCTGACTCAGTCGTGAGCTCCCTGGCCATTACAGGGCTTGGCCTCTTTCCTGGGATCCCCCATATGTCCTAGATCTTACAAACGAACTGGCCTGTATCCCTACACGGGACACCCCGGAGAGGCCGGACCAGGGATGTTTGTGAACTCGGCCTGGAAATGAGGGCCTCCTGACCCCCACCTCACTGCCCGGGCTGCTCTACAGCTGCCTCCCCCTTGGGCTGCTGGAGTCGGACAGCGTCCATTCTGGAACTGCCCCGTGAAGGGACACGCTTCCCCGAGTCCTCGAACCCCCACGGTTTGCTGTTCTGTCGTGGGTAACCAGGCCAGCCCTGTTCCAGCACCGCGCAGGTCCACATCAGCTCAGAGTTCTGTTTTCTGTGGCCCCTAGTAAGTGGGACAAAGCTGTAATTCTGTTTGCCCAGAATATCTGCTCCTGGCTCCCGGGTAGAGAGAGAGAGAGAGAGAGAGAGAGAGTGTGTGTGTGTCTGCAAAAGCAGACAAAGCTCACTAACTTCATTTTCTTTCAAAATAACAGGGACAAAAAAAAAAAAAAAAAAAAAAGTACAAAACTAGAAATCCATCATAGGAGCCTCTGGAGATTTAATCTTTCCAGGGTAGGGAAAGCCCAGGCAAACGAGAAGCTTATTAGAAGGAAATGGGTCTTGCAGCCGGAGACATGTGATGTGTGCCTCGTTTTATTTTTATTTTTAATAGCAGAACAGGGTGTGAGAAATATGCCCATAAAACCAGCGGAGACACGGAAGCAGGCCGGATCCCCCTGCCTGTGGCTACAGGGCAGGCTGCTGGCAACACGAAGGGGCTCTGGCCACTGGCCACATCCTTGGGAAGTGGGGACCACAGATCAAGTTGCAGGAACAACGCAGTAATGCGGAGCACTTTTCCCTGGAATTTATCCCCTCTCTGGGCTAAAGTCCCTGGTGCTTCAGGGTTACATAAGCGTGCTGTGCTTTTGGTCTTTAAGTACATTTCATGCTCACACAATACGTGCACATCAGGCAACGGTATGTGATTCTTCTGCCTCCAAGATGCCTTTGCAGGCCACAGTAGAGGGGACAGTGGCGGTGACAAGAGCCTGTCCCACTGCCAGTTTGTGGTGTATGAAAGTGGCCGTGGTTAAGTGCCTCTCTACCCTGACGTCCTGGGGCCGAGCAAGGTCTTGACTAGAAAGCACGCTGCCCTAGAGCCCAAAAGATTTACTTCTCATTACACCAGCAAGTGTATTTTCTTAAAAATATCAGAGCCACCACTGGGACCACCTGTATCCCTAAGAACCAGGCTTTGGGTCCATGACGCTCCCTAGGGACATAGCCAGTTCGGGCAAAAACAATGGCAGAGGCCAGGCTATCATAAAGAACGGATTCATCAGTCAGGTCACTCCAATAAAGTGTGCATGAGATGACATCCAGCCAGAGTCAACAGTTGTCGGTTAGCGTCCTGGCCTTGAAGAAGCAGCTGAAATTCACAGCACTAATTTGCAAACTCAACTCAGTAATGAAGAACAATACTTTCTCCTATCTCAATCCCTGCTAGATGTGAAATCTGTTTAGTCTCCACAGACATGTGTCTCTAGGAAGAATATGGGCTTCAGCCACAAGAAGCGATCACTCTGTTAACGAACAAGATGTGTTCTGTTGATAGACGTCACTGAGAAATGGCAGAACCAGAGACGTGCAGTTCAGCATGGCAATTATTAAATACCCACAGAAGCGTACCAGAAAATACACGATCGGAGCCTCGTGGTCTTTATTCAGGAAAATTAATAGGACAGGGACTGGGTCAATGAGAAAAGAGATTTAGAAGGATTTGCACCTTCTCTGAGAAGGACGAATGAATACTTAGAGGTGATTAATACAGCCATTCATTCGATGAAGAGTTGCTGTTTACTTATTACAGGCCATATGCTGTGCTGGAACAGTTGGGTAGCAAAAGAAACTTTCCAAGTTATGAGAAGATTATAGTCTAGTTGGTCTAGTCTAGTGTAGACCGAGAGGTAACAGGATCTTCATACCAGAGAATGACAAGAGCAGGAATCTGAGTCCACACAAAACCCCATGGACGTCCTTCCATACGAGAGAGATGACCCTATGGAAGGGTCGCACTGGAATCCTTTGGCATTAAGAGATGAGGGGAGGGGGCGCCTGGGTGGCTCAGTCGGTTCAGCATCTGACTTCGGCTCAGGTCACGATCTCACGGTCCATGAATTCGAGCCCCGTGTCGGGCTCCGTGCTGACTGCTCGGAGCCTGGAGCCTGCTTCGGATTCTGTCTCCCTCTCTCTGACCCTCCCTCGTTCATGCTCTGTCTCTCTCTGTCTCAAAAATAAATAAACATTGGGGCGCCTGGGTGGCGCAGTCGGTTAAGCGTCCGACTTCAGCCAGGTCACGATCTCGCGGTCCGTGAGTTCGAGCCCCGCGTCG
Organism: Leopardus geoffroyi; assembly: GCF_018350155.1. NCBI lineage: Eukaryota > Metazoa > Chordata > Mammalia > Carnivora > Felidae > Leopardus > Leopardus geoffroyi. The sequence continues at coordinate 14,758,593 of NC_059340.1, forward strand.
GGCTCTGGGCTGATGGCTCAGAGCCTGGAGCCTGTTTCCGATTCTGTGTCTCCCTCTCTCTCTGCCCCTCCCCCGTTCATGCTCTGTCTCTCTCTGTCCCAAAAATAAATAAACGTTGAAAAAAAAAAAACTTTTTTTTAAATAAATAAATAAATAAATAAATAAACATTAAAAAAAAAGAGAGAGATGAGGGGAGGAAGTGCACGAGGACGAGATGCCAAAGGGCCTTGGGAGCCATGTGACCTTTACCCTGCAAACCGGGGGTTGGCAAATGGTGGCCTGTGGCCAAATGTGGCCCCCCACCTGTTTGGTAAATAAGGTGGGTTTTTTCTGGAATGCATCCATGGTTGCTCATTTACACACTGTCTGCGTCTGTCGTCTGCAGTCCTACTGCTTCCGCACTACACCTGTAAAATTGAGAAGTCGTGACAGCGACGGTTTGGCCCATGACGCCTGAAATACTCACACTTTGGCCTTTTATGGTTAAAATTTGTCAAGCCCTGCTGTAGGCCCCAGGGAGTCCTCAGTGGTTATAAATCCAATCAATCAATTAATCAATCAATCAAGGAAAGGATCAGATTGATTTTTTTAATGTTAATTTTTGAGAGAGAGAGAGAGAGTGTGTGTGCGCGCGCGTGAGCGGGGGAGGGGCAGAGAGAGTGGGGACGATATGGGGACAGAGGATACGAAGCGGGCTCTGTGCTGCCAGCCCACGGGACTCCAGCTCACGAACCGTGAGATCATGACCTGAGCCAAAGTTGGACACTTAACCGACTGAGCCACCCTGGCGCCCCGGGATCAGACTTTTTTTTTTTTTTTTAATTTTTTTTTTTAACATTTATTGATTTTTGAGACAGAGAGAGAGCATGAACAGGGGAGGGTCAGAGAAAGAGGGAGACACAGAATCTGAAACAAGCTCCAGGCTCTGAGCTGTCAGCACAGAGCCCGACGCGGGGCTCGAACCCATGGACCGCGAGATCATGACCTGAGCCGAAGTCGGACGCTTAACCAACTGAGCCACCCAGGCGCCCCTAGACTGGTTTTTAAACCAAGGGCTCCGACATCAGGGCGGCTGGGAGGTGAGAAGCGGGGGCCTTACCGGGAGGACTCACCACAGTCTGCGGGAAGGTGAGGAAGCCGGGCTCACCCCCACAGCGCTGCTAACAGGGTCTGAGGCTTTTCTGCGTGGTCAGGCGGGAGGGCTCGGGAGTCCAGCGTCTGGGAGAGGGAACGTTGAGGATGATGCTGGGGTTTCTGGTTGGCCTGATGGGGTGAGGACCGATCACATTAACCGAGAGAGAATTCAGGAGGAGGCACATACTTGCAGAGAGGGAAGGGAAGGGGCGTTTTGGTCACACGGCGTACAGGACCGTGAGACGTGGCCAGGCGGCCAGGTCTGGTGAGCATTTGGCCAGATGGGACCAGCTACTGCTGACAGTAATACTGGGTACCCAACCAGAACGGAAAGTGGGAACAGAATGACCATAATTGCCCATAAAACGCTGGTTCGATCCCAGTGTGGGTTTTAGCGTGAATGAGTTCCAATTTAATTCTGTTCAATCAGTCCACAAATACAACTAATTGGTTTCAATAAGCAGGGAACACGGAGGTGAGGCCTCCGACAGCCAGGGGGGCGGGGTCCTCAAGGAGGACCCATGTGCCAGGAGGAAGTGGGGTCACAAGTGTGCCCGCATTTCATAATAGTGAGGGGACAGGCCACAGAGACGGGGGGCAGGATGGGGCTCCGTGCTGCTTTGTATAATGCCCTTTGTTAAGCTGGATTGTTTTTTTCGTGGTACTCTCTTCAAAGGGCTAAAGGATCCTCACTCCTAGGTTATTTGCTGTTTGAGTCGCGACTCCATCCATTTCGACAAAGTGATCATTCATTCTGTGCTATTTACCCAGACGCAGATGGTAAGGAACACTACTAAGAGGGGTCCCAACCCTGGAGGCATTTCTCTATTTCTCTGTTCTTTATCTGTTTAAGTGGAGTCCTGTTTCACAAGGGAGGCTGAAAGCATGCAAGGTGTACCCGAGGAAAAAGAGAGTGCCCAGGAGATAGGAGAGAGACGTTGAAACAGAAAACACCGGGTAGGGGCGCCTGGGTGGCTCCGTGGGTCAAGCGTCCGACTTCGGCTCAGGTCACGATCCCACGTGAGTTCGAGCCCCGCGTCGGGCTCTGTGTCTCCCTATCTCTCTGCTCCTCCCCTGTTCATGTTCTCTCTCTCTCTCTCTCTCAAAAATAAATCAACATTAAAAAAAAATTTTTTTTTTTCAACGTTTATTCATTTTTGGGACAGAGAGAGACAGAGCATGAACGGGGGAGGGGCAGAGAGAGAGGGAGACACAGAATCGGAAACAGGCTCCAGGCTCTGAGCCATCAGCCCAGAGCCCGACGCGGGGCTCGAACTCACGGACCGCGAGATCGTGACCTGGCTGAAGTCGGACGCTTAACCGACTGCGCCACCCAGGCGCCCCAAAAAAAATTTTTTTTAAAGAAAACACCTGGCAATTACATGGGGGAGGAGGTGTGCTGCCTACTGATGCGTCATGATCGCAAATCCATGTGTCGAAAGCTTATTTGTGGTTTGAATTTGTTCTGAAAAACGTGTTTTGGTGACATTGTGCTGAAGGTGGATTTGAGGACCTTCTTATCCAACTCTCGCACCTGAAGTAGAGGGGACCGTCGTGTCCTGGACACCACTGTGATGGCCGCGGTGCCCATCACGTGATGGGCTTTTCCATTTTAAAAACCAGGAGGTGCACCCAGCAACGTGAGAGCACTTGGTCCGGGCAAGGCCACTCTTCGCCGATCTAAATGGCTCTCCAAAGACCCTGCCACACCCTTGCTTTTGCTGTGCCAAGCTCATCTTGGTTGGCGGTGGTGCTTAAACCGTGCAGCCATCTCAGGAAGAGACGGGACGTCTCCCCACAGTCAGCGGTACAAGCCACGTAACTGTCCCTGGAGTAAAACCACCTTCGGAGCCAACAAAACCTTGCCAAAAGCCAACCTTGCAGCCAACACAGGCACCGTCACCTCCTACCTCCCTGCCCCAGCAGTGAGCGACCTAAGCCGGCAGCTGGTACCCAACTTTCAGTAGGAAGGACGGACTCTACCGAGAACCAACTCATGGAAAGGTACATCTCCAACTTCGGGCTTTCTTTCTTTCCTCTCCCCTTGGCCTGAACAATAACGTCAATAATCTCTCCCTAGCCTGAAGTAGGCTATTCCTTTATTGGCTACTTAGGAGGCATTCTCCTGTATGCTACTGGCTTATGATATATCACTATTATAAATGATAATTCCCACAATGAACCTGATTAAATAAATTATCAGCAAAGGCAATCTCAGGATCTAAGCATAATCTGTCTCGAACCAAACAAGGTGAGCCTTAGGAGAGCCCCGAAGGAGGCTGAGGATTGTAGTCAGTGCAACAAAGAGGGCTTTCCGGTAGGGGCACAGCGTGGGCGAGGGGGCAGAAGGGATGTACTCTCCCAAGAGGGTGGCAGGCAAGGGCCCCTGTTGGGAGGCACCTGCAAAAAGATATGGCTGGCAATAGTGACCATCCCTCCCGGATGGCATAATTGCCTCTGTGATCTAAGGTTAGAATATAGAGCTGAGCAGGGCTCCTGTGAGCCCACCAGCCCCAGACTCACCATGAGTCACTGGTAACCCTGGGAGCAGACAAGAGCCTGTGTTGAAAAACTTCAAGGGACTTCAAAGCACTTAAGACTGGCGGGCCAGCGAGGCACTGCTCATCCTGGGTATCTCAAGCACCCCCATGCACCTGGCCTTCTTCTTTACCTCGTGGTCAAAATGCCACCTTGCATTAAAAAACAAAGCCAACTCCTCCCCTAGCTGGCGTTCAGAAAGAAAAGTATCTCAGTAACTCAGGAGGGGGAGAAACTAGACAGAGACTCCATATCCCCAGGTCATGAAAAATAATCATTTCTTTCCTAAAATTGGGTGGCACAAGGCAGTCAAAAAGTTAGGGCCATTTGTAAGGGTTTAGGAGCTGGCACAGAGTTTATCTGTCCCCAAATTTACACCTTCACAGATAAAGCAGAATTTATTTTAGCATGCCAGGTTGCTTAAGCTGATGGAAAATTCCCCAACAGTAAAAGAGCAAAGCAAATTAGAATAGACACTAACAATGAAAGCCCATCCCAGCCAGGGGCACCCTGTGTTGGACAGAATGTTCCAGGCAGGGCTGAGAGGAAAAATCATTAAATTAGATGTGAATATGTATGAGGGTGAGAATGGCCGGAGGGTCTTTATACAAAACAACAAGCTGATGAGCGAGGAGAGAAGGGCAGTTTCTGTTCTTGGGGGGTTCTGGACTTGACCTCTGGGGTCAAAAGACCAGAGCTAGAGCCGCCCAGGGATGCAACATTTCACAGGTTACACATTGATGTATGCTCCTCAGGAAAACGCCCCCTAAATGTATACAGAAAAAAAATAATCATCTACTTCACCGGCCAGCAATAACCACCGTTAATAATACATTACGGCATTTTATTCCAAACTTTTTACATACAAATATTCTTAATTACACTTGGATCATACACTCTCTATAGCTTTGCACGTTTTTTTCCATTTAACACACAACCATCTCGATCTTCCATACAGTGTATTCGTCTTTAGAGCATCACTTCTGATGGCCACATGGCGTTCTGTAATATGCCTACAGCGCAACTGGGCTCACCACGCTCCGAGTGTGGGACGTTGAGATCGTTTCTGCTCTTAAATAATGCTGCCTTGGAAATTCGTGTATGGAAATTTTCACGTGTGTTGATGCTCATTTCCTTAAGATGATATCCCAGGAATGGAACTGCTGGGTCAAAGGGCAGGAACATTTTTAAGGCACTTAATACATATTGCCAAGTTGCCCTCTAGGATCCATTTCTACTCACGACACCTGACACCAGCTGGGAGGGGGGGGTCCCCACCCCTACTAATTCTCCAACTCTCTGGATATCCATCCGGCGTCCGGTGATTTCATCCAACTCTGACACTAACTACTGCTCACAGGTAGTGTAGTCCTCACAGGTCAAGCCCCACAAAACTGGCCTCGCTTCAGACGCCAGCCGCAAGTCTAGGCTACCTGTACTTCTGAATGCCCAGCTATAACGTCTGGGGTTCCCAGGGCACCTGGGCGGGCCCGTCGGTTAAGCATCTGACTTCGGCTCAGGTCGTGATCTCGCGGTCTAGTTTGTGAAGTCATGCCCCACGTCAGGCTCTATGCTGACAGCTCAGGGCCTAGAGCCTGCTTCGGATTCTGTGTCTCCCTCTCTCTCTCCAACTCCCCTGCTGGAGTGTGTCCTCTCTCTCTCTCTCTCTCTCAAAAATAAACATTAAAAAAGAGTCATAATAATAAAGTCTGGGGTTCCCACGATCCCACCTTGGGCTTGATCATCACTAGAACGGCTCACAGAGCTCTGGAAAGCTCCTTACTTAACATTTACTGGTTTATCATAAGGGATACAACTCAGGAACAGCCAAATGAAGAGATGTCCAAAACAAGATCATTTAGGGCTCGGCAGGTTCTGTCACGTAAACGTGGCTCATGAAGTCACTGGCCACCGGGAATCGAACACGATCCGCAACCCTCTCCCCTCCCTGGAGGCCGGGGCATGGGGCTAAAGGCTCCGACCCTCTCATCATACCTCGGTCTTCCTGGCAACCAGCCCCCACCCTGAAACCATCCAAGGACCCCAGCCACCCATCATCACATTAGCAGACAACTGACACTCTTTCACCACAGCAGCTCACAGGGAAGGAGGGCTCCCTGACGAGGCAAGAAGAAGGGTGGGTGGAGGAGAGCTATGCTCCTGACCCCGGACTAGATCTGCTTCGGGGGCAGGATGTGGGGCCGTTTGCCCCAGGAGGAGACAGCCCAGCTCCCACGGCCCAGCAGACCGAACAGCTTCACGGGGACCAGCCTGGTGCCTCTGCACCAAAGGAGCCACGTCTCACACAACAACCAGCACCTTCTCCGAGAAAATGAGGCAAGCAGCCCGGGACAGAAACTTAGGCGCTGGACCATTTGGCATCTACGGCAATATCGCAAGCAGCACATCGAGTGGAATTTATCTGTGAACCAGACGGTAACAATCAATACAATTAATTTTTCATTAAGTCACACTGTTCCTGGGCTACAAACGTTAATATCCTGAGATCGGAGAATCATTAACATCCGAGAAAACAAAATCATTTTGTGGATTTAGCACCCACGTGGAGGCCAAAAGAACAGGATCCAAGTTCCAGAAATAAACCAGAAGCAAGCTGAGTGGAGAGCAGGAGACATCCTCTCCGGAGTGGCTCACACCCGATTCTCTTGAGAAGCTAAATTTCTCTTCAGATCACTCAACTCCATTCAAGCCAACAAATAATGTCTCGGGTACCTCCTGTGCGTCGGCAGCACTCTAGGCACTGGGGGCCTCGTCCCAGGAGACGGAAACCGAATAGCGAAAAGGACAGCCGACGAGGAGAGGGGGACCCACTCTGAGCCCACAGTGGGAAGGGAATGTGGAGGACAGCTTAGTGGTTGGAAGTCAGATTCTTCCTCTGGCCCTCCCAGAGGATCATTCTAGACACCAGATCTTTCCCCCGACCTCTGTGATCTCTCCTGCGCTGGAAAGAGGAAACAAGTTTACAACAGAAGGACCAAGAATCAAGCCCAAGGAAACACGAGGGGCTATTACTGTTTTTGTTTTGTAATGAGGAAAAGATTCGTTTTTTTAAGTTTATTTCTTTTGAGAGAGACAGAGAGAGCGCGCCAGCAGGGGAGGGGCAGAGAGAGAAGGGTACTAAGGATCCGAAGCAGGCTCTGCGCTGACAGCAGAGAGCCCGATGTGGGGCTCGAACTCCCGAACTGTGAGATGGTGACCTGAGCCGAAGTCAGACGCTTAACCAACTGAGCCACCCAGGCGCCCCCAAGAAAAAGATTCATTTTAAAGGAGGTACAGCTTTGTTTTGATTCTGTCACTTCGTGCCAAGGGAGAAGGCTCTGTGCAGCCCAGCACATGGGGTTCAAGAACACCCAGGAAGAGGGTCTGGGGTTGAGCAGGAGGGGGGGCTCAGGCCTTCTGTGTGACCCACTACTGACTAAGGGGGGCCCTTAGGAAGCCCGCACATCCATCCATCCTTAAAGGACAATGAATGGAAGAGCGACAGACAAAGCCAAAGGGCACGTCATGGGCACCTTCAGAGCAAAGGGCCTGTGAAAGCATCACATTTGGTTATTAAAACCTTTGCCTCATCTCCACATCCTGCCAGGGGAAGCCAGCATAGCACGCGGCCTTTTCATTCCGCCGCACTGTAAGAAACGCATTGCACATCATGACAGATGCATAACGTAGCTATAATACACAGAAGGTGTGCGTATGTGTGTGCATTAGGTCGAACCATACAAAATTGCTTTTGTACAGCTAAAAAATGGTCAAATATCAGCAGTTTCTTCTGGTTCCAACTACTATGTGATAGATAGCTAACGTCGATTATGCGCTCGGTCTGTACCAGGTACTGCTCTGAGCATTCTTGGTGTATTAGCTCATTTTTTTTTTTTTTTTTTGGAGACAGAGAGAGGGCACAGGTGAGTGAGGGGCAGCGAGGGGGAGAGACAGAGCGAGAGAAGTGGGGCTCACCCGAAGGGGGGCTTGAGCTCACGGGAGGTGGAGCTCCAACTCACGAATCGCAAAATCATGACCTGAGCCGAAGTCAGGTGCTGAACCGACTGGGAGCCGGCCAGGCACCCCGGCCTATTAGCTCATTTATGCCTCACAACTCATGAGGTAGGTTCTGTCATTAGCCCTCGCCCAAGGCCATGTGGTTGCGTCAGGACAGTGATCTGAACCCTGGTCTTCTGGCGCTCCCCCCTCCCCGGGGTTTGTCCTCCTAAGCTTCATTTTCGACCTCTTCAAACACATACCTCCTGAAACAGTACACACCCTTTCTGCCGGTGACACTGATGTTTCCTATTCTATTTCTTTCTTCTTTTCGAAGCACGCCCCGGTTCACTAAATCGTGCTCACTCTGCCCGAGTAGTTCAGGACCCACACTTGGAGGAGGGCTGGCCTGTCCCCTGTCTTGGCTTCCCCGGGGTAGCCTCTATCTCACGATCACTCTAAGGCCCTCTCCCTTCTCGTCACATCAGGGTCTCCCCCAGCAGCCTCCTGAGCTTGCCCCAAGACCTCCCCGTCGCCCCTGAACCAGTGTCTTCCCCCATCACTGCCCCGGTAGTGGGATCATCCCGTTTCCCATGTCTCCACTGAGCAATTAGCTCTCGCTCACTACCAAGGAAGCGGCACAGGGCACCCACCTCCGTACCAACGTCGACTTAACAACCACCTTTCTGGAGTCCCCGAGGGATGTGACATTCTGGAAGATCAGAGAAAAGTCTTTGTTTTTGTAGCCACCACAGGCCTACCAATCCTTTTTCTAAGTTTATTTATTTATTTTGAGAGAGGGAGAGAGAGAGCGCGCATGAGCGGGGAGAGGGGCAAGAGAGAGAGAATCTCAAATGGGCTCTGCATTCTGACATCCCACGAACTGAGAGATCATGACCCAGGCCTAAATCGAGAGTCAGATGCTCAACTGATGGAGCCCCCCAGGTGCCCCCCAGCCCCAACCCCCCAGTCTTAACACATAACACCGGCTGAATGACAGATTTCGTCCTTCAGGTCTGAAACCTCCCAGCTGCACCTCCAGCCCTGGCCTCTGCCCCGCCCGGAACAGACTCGGTCACAGATCAGGAAGGGAGGCGGAAGCAGGCAGGCCCTCCTGGCCACAGGCATCTACCAGTTTTAGAGGCGAACCCGGCAGCACGAGAGGACAGCGACGGTCACACCTGTTTCCCTTGACTTCTCGGCACCAAATTCACCCATCCTGCGGTCTCTTCGACCGAGGCGGGGCCAGGGCCTAAAAGAGGGTCCAAGAGACTCGAACGCTGCCTGGGCAGTTCAGCCCACAAAACAAGATTTCTCGTAACGTCACCTTCCACGTAATTCATGGCACTGAGACTCAGGGCAAAATGACAAACGGTGGGAGTTGGAGACATTGGCTCCATTCCAGAAAACGATTCCCCTCCTGTTGTGTAATTTGTCAATTTTGACTCATCAAACCAGGCCTTCCTTTTCTCACGTGCAAGGACACACATAAGCACGGCCCAGGTCTCGTTCCTACTGGCCTCACAGATAGAGTCAGCCCCGGAGTTGCTGCCTAAAGAATGGCAGCCAGATGAAATTTAAAACAGCGTGAGCCCGAGCCCCCCTGGTACAGCGTGAGAAGGAAAAGGCACAGGAGGTTTGGGCTGACACAGGGCCGCTCGGCCCCTCGGAAGCCCACGGGATGGCTCCCTCCCCCAGCTCACCAAATTCCCACATGCCAGCCTTCCCATCAGCTCCGGCCACACCACTTGCCACTGCATTCTGCCTTCCGGATCACCGATAAAGGGCCTGGATATGAAAGAAATTGTTCTCCACCGCAGGCTGCATAAATATCCCATTATCAATAGGAAGCAATTTATTTGCTTAAAATTGCCAACTCTCTCATTTTGTTTTAACACGCTGGTTCTCTATCAAAATGAGTCTGCACCTTTGAAAAGACTATTTTCAAAGCCTCACACTGGCTCGAGCATGAGAAATAAAACTGAAATCAGCTGAGGCAGACTGGCCTCAACCCAGCCCTCCAGTATTAAAAGGGCAGCTCAGATAAGGGGGGGAAATTGCTTTAGGAATTCTACCCAGACACTTAATCCTAAGTGAGTCACAGGAGAATGAGCCAACTCTTCCAGAAGACATGAGTACGTGCAGTTAGGCACACACGTGCACACACACTCACACACATCATTCCTGATTTCTCCTAAAGCACAGGTGACCCAGCTGGGAGGAAGCTACCGGGCCACACACGTCCACGCAGACTTCCAAATCATGGAAGCAAACGGCATGATGAGGCGACAATGAAACCATGGAGAAAAGGATGCATCGCCTAATATCCAGGCCTGAAATAGTCAGTTGAGAACTTGGAAAATATTAAGTTACAACTGTCCATCACACATCTACCCAAATCTGCTTTTGAAAACTTAACAAATAAAGGGAATTAAAGCAATGAATTGGACAGCAAAAGAAGAACATCTTTCTAAGGAACTGGAAGTCGGTTCCTACATTTAAAAAACTGATGAAGGCAAAAAAAAACCTGGGAAAAGGAAACCAAAATAAATTGACATATGGCAGACAAAGGGATAGTCGGATATGCAAAAGATTTTACTAGGATGCCCCAACAGAAAAATGGAAAAAGGCACAGATTTCCCCCCAAATGGAAAAATACAGACAGCCAAAAACCATATCAAAGAGAATTACATCCATTAGTGTTTTTCACTTGTGCCATTTTTTTTACTATTAATTTTCTAGCGCAAATAGGGTCTGTCTGTCAAATTCATCGTCGGTCAATAAATATTTGCTGGTGTGTACTGGGTGCAACACACTTTTGGGAGCTAGGATATGACTCCCACCTCACTCAAAGTAAAACCCACAGCGCTGACAGTGGCCTACAGGGCCCGGCACAATCTGCCTTCCCACCCTCATCTCCCCGATATTACCGCCTACTTCCCTCCCCACTCGCCCACTCCACCCCACCCCGGTCCCCTGGCTTCCTTGCCGTTCCTCTAGCATACCCAGCTCCTGTGCACCTAGGAATTAGCAATGACTGTTCCCCCTACCCTTCCCGCCTCTGGCAACCACCAATCTATTCCCTGTCTCTGTGAGTTCCGGTCTTGTGTGTTTGTTTTTGAATTTCAATCCGCATCGTGAGCACAGCAGAGTCCCGACGCCGTGTGCTCGTGGGCCCAGAGGAAAGACAGACAGTAAACAGTAGGCCCTTGGTAAAGTTAAGTAACGCGGGGCGTAGAGGCGTGGCAGGAGCTACAGAAAAGACAAGACCGAGGAGGGGTGTAGACAGCACTGCAGAATCGTGGGGGGACGGGGGTTGGGTCGCAGTGTAAGTCCAGAGGTTAGGGCAATGGAGCTGCGATGACAAGACATTTGAGCAGCTGAAAGGAGTGGTCCACGGGCTATCTATGGAAGAGTGTTCCAGGCCTAGGGAACGGTCACTGCGACTCCCTAGGGGCACATGAGCCCGGTACACTAGAAGAGCGGCAAGGAAGCCAGGGGACCGGGGTGGGGTGGAGTGAGTGAGCGGGGAGAGAAGTAGGTGGTAATATCGGGGAGACAGAGGTGGGAAGGCCGATCACGTAGGGCCCTGTAGGCCACTGTCAGCACTATGGGTTTTACTTTGAGTGAGGTGGGAGCCACAGAAGGTTGCTGAGCATCAGAGTGACTGGCTCTTATTTGCGTGTTAAAACGATGAAGATGTACAGGATGGCCGATATGTACATACAGAGGTGCTTAACGTCACCAGTCGTGAGGGAAATGCAAACCACAGTCACAATGAGATATCGCGGTGCACCCGTCAGAATGGCTATTATCACCAAGACAAGAAATGACCTGTATTGGCCAGGCTGCGGGGGGGAAAAGGGAGCCCCGGCGTACCGCAGGTAGGCAGGAGTATAAATTGGTGCAGCCACTGTGGAAAATAGCACGAAGGTTCCTCAAAAAATTAAAAATAGAACTACCATATGATCCAGCAATTCCACGTCTGGGTATTTATCCAAAGAAAATGAAAACACAGACTCGGAAAGATAATATGCCCCTAATGTCTGCTGCAGCATTACGTACAACAGCCAAGATAAAGAAGCAACCTAAGCGTCCATGTACGAATGAATGAATGAATGAATGAATGAATGCAGATGCGCTCTAGGTACACAATGGAATACCACTCAGCCGTAAAAAAGAATGAAATCTTGCCCCTCACAACGATGCACCTTGACCTTGACGATACCATTATGTAAAGCGAAGTGAGTCACACATTGAAAGACAAATACCGCGTAATCTCCCTTTGTTTTGGAATTCAAAAACAAACACACGAAACCGTGAGGCAGAGAACAGACCGGTGGTTGCCAGAGGCGGGAAGGGTAGGGGGGTGGATGAAATAAGTGAAGGGGGTCGAAAGGCACAAACTTCCAGTTATAAAATAAATGTCATGGGGATGTGACATACAGCGTGACCGTGGTTGATAATACCGTACGGCACATGTGAAAGTGGCTAGAGAGTAGATCTTAAAAGTGTTCAACACAAACAAATTTTGTAACCAAGTCTGGTGACGGATATTAACTAGACTTACTGTGATCATTTCCCAATATATACAAATCTGGAACCATTGTGTTGTGCACCTGAAATTAATATCATGTCGTATGCCAATGACACCTCCGTTTAACAAAAGGGCGCTCTGGCTGCTGTGTTAACACACTTTGGGGAGAGCTCAGGAGCAGAGAGGCTGCTGCAATGGTCCAGGCGAGAGAGCATGACTCACGCAGGAGGGAGGGGCGATCAGGTTCTGGATGCGTTTCAGGGTAAAGCCGGCAGAATACCCTGAAAGGTGAGGTGTGGGATGTGAGAGGAGGAAGGGAGGCAGGAGGGCCCCGTGGTTTCTGGCTACAGCCCCTGGAAGGTCAGCAAGGCTTGTCGGAGGTTGTGCCCAGAACTGTCGAAGACACGGGGTAAAAGCAACTCTCACGTATGCTGGTAGAGGGGCACACAGGTGCACTGTCTGCGGGCCAATCAGAGCGGTAATTACAAAAGCCTTAAAAAAAATCTGGACCTTGTTTGAATCCTGATGAGGGCAAATCTGAAACGGACACTTTTGAGAGAACCGTAAGAAAGAAATAAGCTAATTTAAGTTAATTAGAGAGATTTATGGATCCGATTATGGATGATGATACAGAGTCTGGGCTTTGCTTTAAAATACTCCGGGGGGGTGGGGGGGGGCGCCTGGGTGGCGCAGTCGGTTAAGCGTCCGACTTCAGCCAGGTCACGATCTCGCGGTCCGTGAGTTCGAGCCCCGCGTCAGGCTCTGGGCTGATGGCTCAGAGCCTGGAGCCTGTTTCCGATTCTGTGTCTCCCTCTCTCTCTGCCCCTCCCCCGTTCATGCTCTGTCTCTCTCTGTCCCAAAAATAAATAAACGTTGAAAAAATAAATAAATAAAATTAAATTAAATTAAATTAAATACTCCAGGGGGGCGGGAGGGGGGGGCTTGCGTGGCTCAGTTGGCTGAGCATCCGACTCTTGATTTCAGCTCAGGTCATGATCCCAAGGTGGTGGGATAGAGCCCTGCATCAGGCTCTGCACAGAGTGTAGAGCCTGCTTCAGATTCCCTCTCTCTCTCTCCCTCTGCCTGTCTCCACTGCTCGCGCACGCACTCTCTTAAAATAAAAAAGTAATTAATTAAAAATAACACTTCAGGAGAAAATGCCTGGGGGCAGAAGCGAGAGATGAAATACGATAAATAAAATGTCGAAACTCATTGAAGCTCCATGATGGCTACTCAAGGGCTTACACTATTCTCTCTGCTTTTTGGTATGTTTGACAATATCTATAATAAAGACATTTCAAGGGGTCTTTAGACACGGCAATTCCGTTTGCAGGCATTTATCGTAAAAGAGGTGCGTACAGGGGCGCCTGGGTGGTGCAGTCGGTTAAGCATCCGACTTCAGCTAGGTCACGATCTCGTGGTCCGTGAGTTCGAGCCCCGCGTCAGGCTCTGGGCTGATGGCTCAGAGCCTGGAGCCTGTTTCCGATTCTGTGTCTCCCTCTCTCTCTGCCCCTCCCCCGTTCATGCTCTGTCTCTGTCCCCCAAAAAATAAATAAACGTTGAAAAAAAAATTAAAAAAAAGAGGTGCGTACAAAGATTCATCTGCAAAGACATGTACCACAGCCGTATTTTTAATAATAAAAAATGGGAAACTACAAACAGTAAGTAATGAGCTAAATATATGATAAGAAGCCACTCTTTTAAAAAAAGTAGAAAGATCAGAAATCTATCTCGATTAATACAGAAACTGAGTATATGAGATGGGTGCATTTCAAATAATGTGAAAGGGTGGCTTCAACAAATGATGTCAGGACAACTAAGTAGATGGCTGAATAAAAAACATAAGAATAAAACCACAGTTCACACTTTCCACCAAAGTACATTGTGGAAGAATCAAAGGTTCCCGCCAAAAATAAATTCCAGAAGAATCGAAGGTTCAGGACACAAAATGAAGTCCTAATTATCTTAGAAAAAAGCCACGAGGAAATTTTTGTAAAATCCCAGAGTGGATAAAAGGCTTGTACAGGCTGTACTAAGCAGGGAACAAATACCAAAAGCTGTAAAATAAAAGATCGATAATTCTACACAATTTTAAAAGCTTTTTAAAAAAGCCTTTTCATGGCAAAAAACAAAAAACAAAAAACAAAAAACAACCCTACAGTACCTTACGACAAAGATCAGAAACAAAATGGAAACATCTGCAGTGTATATTACAAAGGAGGCGCTCACTTCCCTTATACTGAAAAAGCTCTCGTGTACATCAATGAGAAAAAGGCCACCAAACCCAAAGCAGAGCGTTCGGAGAATATGAGCAGCTAGTTGCCAAGAAAGGAATTAAGAAGCACGCGTAAAACAATGTTCGCCCCGACTCAGGATAAGAGAAATGCAAAGGAAAGCGACATTTGTATAACATATTTCAGCCGGGAGGCAGGTAAGCGCGAGAAGTTTGATAACACGCTGTGTAGGTAAAGCCGCGGGAAACGGACCCACTACACATCGGGTGGTAGGGCTGAAAACTGGTAGAATCTCTTTGAAGTGCGGTAAGGTGAGCTCTGTTCTATGAAAACCAGGGCACACGTGGGGCGCCTGGGTGGCTCAGTCTGTTAAGCGTCCAACTTCGGGTCAGGTCATGATCTCACGGTTTGCGGGATTGAGCCCCGCGTCAGCACAGAGCCGGCTTGGGATTCTCACTCTCCCTCTCTCTCTGCTCCTCTCCACGCCCCCCTCCCAAAATAAATAAATAAATAAACTTAAACACACACACACACACACACACACACACACACACACACGTCCCCAGGTTAAAGCTGGGTGATGGGCCCCCACGGGTGTACTTTACCCTTGAATTGTCCATAACAAAACATTGCAAATTACAGAGATCTGAATCAATTCAAACACCCACGCACAGAAAATTGGTTAAATCAAGTATACTACACCCAAACAATAAAAGACTAGGCAGCTGTAGAGAGTAAGAATTTTCTTTACATCCTGATGTGGAATGACCTGCACATTCCACAGGTGAATGTGAAATGTGAAATGAAATGAAAAATGCAAAAAGGTGTCGGTCAAATACTACTATTGGTGTAAAAAGAATTAAAAAAAAAAACAGGGGCACCTGGGTGGCTCAGATGGTTAAGCGTCCGACTTCAGCTCAGGTCATGATCTCACAGTTCGTGGTAGGAGCCCAGCATCGGGCTCTGTGATGATGGCTCAGAGCCTGCTTCAGATTCTACGTCTCCCTCTCTCTCTGACTCTCCCCTACTCCCACTCTGTCTCCCTCTGTCTCTCAAAAATAAATAAACGTTAAAAAAAATTTTTAAAAACCCCACGACCCAAACTTGCTTGGGAAAGTACAGGCTGTCCTGGTTACAGGAATCCAGTAACCGAGGCTCTCCTGCAGAAGGGAACTGGATGAGGGGAGGAAGGATAGGAATAGGGGGACACTTTCACGACAGCCACTTTTCTGCCTTTTGAAAGGTGTGCCATCAATGTGCTAGCTATTCAAATTAATAAATAAGATTTAGGACTGTAAAAATCTACACTAAGTCATTAATAGTGGCTGTCGCTGGGGGTCAGGGTTATGGGTCATTATCACTGTTTTCCAAATATTCTACAAGGAACATGTATCTTGAGGGGAGAGAGAAGGTTATGTCTGAAAGGGCAGAAACGAGGAAGCGACTTAATCAAAGAGCTTCTCTCAACCATCGAAGAGAAAGTGATCCGTGGCTCCTGGTGGCCTGATGCTGCTACAGCCCTCTCCTTGCCAGCAACTCCACGTTGCAATGTTCTGAGCTCCCACGGGGCGTCAGGGACCAGGCTGGGTGGGGACCCAATGCAAGGTGACATCTGGCCCTGCCCTGCCAGCACTCACGATGGGGCAGGTGGGGAGGGAGGCAGAAACGTGGACAGGCATGACAGCACCATGTGATGAACACTCCAACACCCACAACTTAAGAAAGCTGGGGGTGGGGTGGGGCGGTGGGGGCGGTGGGCAGGGGTCGTGGGAGGAACGGAATTTCGCAGTAGGCAAATGCGTGAGACCTTTGCAGACGGATGGCAATTGGCTTCCAGATTATATGGTGATGATTCAGTTTAGTGTCAACGATAGAATAGCTGACCCCGTTTGTTAATTGGCATCCCTTGGTGACTCAACCTTGGAACAGTTCCTCACCATTTACATTGGTCTCCAGTGCCGGGCCGAGCTAAATTTGCTAACCATTCCTCTTCACGCCTTTACACTTCTGCCGCGTCTCAGCTCAACAGTCTTGCTCCGTGCCCAGCCTCCTGCTGCTGTTCCAAGTGACCTCGAGATCCTGAACCGCTGCTTCCCTCCTATCTTTTACCCCCACGCCACTCAAGAAACCTCACGCATGGCCCCATCCCGATCCTCGCCCCTACCCAACCTGCCTGCCACTCTGAACCTTAAGCTCCGCCATTTCACTCTCGTACCACAAGCTCCTATTTTTTCAAGGGTCACTCCCATCCAGCTTCTCTTCGGTCTTCTGAGACCTTCAGCCCTCAGCACTCTTCCAGACCGCCAGCCCTCCCGGTTCTTCTTTGCCCGTTCGACGCAATTAGGAGTTGCATCCCACGGAGCCTCCCCACGTCTGTGGCCAGAGACAATCTTTTCCCCAGGCCTCTAGGCAAGACCTTCTTGATTCTTCCCAAACTCCAAGTCCCGCTTTCCAAATCCTTCCCCCAAACCTCACTGAACACTGTTGTCCTCCAAATGCTCTTGAGAAAAGAGGTCAGCCCAGAACAGTTTTAATTCCTCACCCCTCCTCCCACGTAGGCTTACCTCCCATACCC
Organism: Leopardus geoffroyi; assembly: GCF_018350155.1. Lineage (NCBI taxonomy): Eukaryota > Metazoa > Chordata > Mammalia > Carnivora > Felidae > Leopardus > Leopardus geoffroyi. Next base: position 14,775,607 of record NC_059340.1, read on the forward strand.
TTGGTCTCTTGGTTTGCGGTAGCCATTGCCAGTGCGGGGGGGGGGGGGGGGCTCAAATCAGACTCCCTTAGGGCCGGGTGGCCCCAAGGCCTGAGGCCACTGCCAGGGTCTCTCGCTCACACATAGTTCCTAACTATGCACCACACTCGTGTGTGCGATCTTGCCTCCCCAGGGGTGGTCAAAAGGGCTAAATGACACACTCCAGAAGTTCGTGAGTATTAGCTTCCTGCAAATTCACTTTTGGCCAGACAAGAAAGCAAAGAGCTAGGAAATAAATCCCCTCTCCATTGCTCTCTCCAGCGGACGGTCCCCAAACAGTGTTTGTATGTAGCCTATCCGGACACATTCCGCACAGCTAAGACCTCACAAAACAGTGGCTAACGTGGCAACGGATCACTTGCTGTTTGCTTCTCATCCTTCCCCCTCTCACTTCTCTATCCCCTCATTCTGTTGCCCTGGGTTTGCACCTCCCCAAAGACTTTAGCACTTAAGCCTTGCCTCAGGCTCTGCTTTCCAGAGCTAACATGCCATGCATGCTATTAATTCCATTACTTCCTTCCTGTCCAGAGAGTTAAAGCCTTATTCTCTCACTTCTATAGCATGTTTTTTTAAATATAAATGCAGAAAAGCCAAGAGAATGTTGTAAGTGAACCCCTGTAAACCCACAACGACGTCTAATCTTAACGTTTTGCAATTTTGATTAATTTTTTTAGAAAAACAAAAAGAAGTGGGACATCACAAATACAAGCGATGCTCCCTGATCCCATATCTGTCACTCCACAGATAAAATCACCATCTTGAATTTAGTACCGATCATTTCTGTTCAGGTTTTAAAAATTCTTCCTATCGTAAAATATTTCAAACGTAAGACTCCACCAGAGAAAAGAACATTATAGTAAACGTGTGTTTACCTAACCCAGCCCCTTATCAAGCCTATACATTACACCATATTTACTTCAGATGTCTATTTTTTTAATGGCTTCATGGAAATATAATTTACATATACCAGTTTGAAGCCCCTTATAGATCATTTCTCTGTTTCCTCTCCCTCCATCCAGTTGTAACCAGTATTGTGTAGGTGGGTATTGGGCATGCATATATAATGGATACGAACACACATATATGAACATAAACATCTATACATTGATGTATACAACTTGAGATTGTTTAAACTACTATATAATAGTCTATCTCCAGCCGATTGGTACATAGGCTGTTGGAATTTTTTTTTTTTTTTTTTTTTTGAGAGAGAGAGAGAGAGAGAGGGAGCACAGGGGAGGGGCACAGAGAGAGGGAGGGAGAGAGAATCCCAAGCAGTCTCTGCACTATCAATGCAGAGCCTGATGCGGAGCTCGAACTCACAAACTATGAGATCATGACCTGAGCCGACTCAGCCACCCAGGTGCCCCTAGAAATTTTTTTGATCATTTTTAAATGTTTATTATTTATTCTTGAGAGAGACGGAGAGAGGAGCCAGAGTGTAAAATCCAAAAAAAGCTCCAGGCTCTGAGTTGTCAGCACAGAGCCCAACATGGGGCTAGAACCTATGAACCATGAGATCACGACCTGAGCTGAAGTCAGACGCTTAACCGACTGAGCCACCCAGGCGCCCCTGCTCCTGGGAATTTTTTAGATGAAAGGTAGCCCCACAATGAATCTGCATCCTGGGTAGACAGTGCCTCTCTAGCAGCTACACAATCAGTTACAAGCTGGAGGCCAAGGAATCATTACACCCGAATGCGCTGGACTCACTCCTGCTCTCTGTGCTAACTCTCTTTCTGATAACACTGCGTGTCCCCCGTCTAATGAAACGAGGGTCTTTGCATGTGAGAGGGGTTTCTTCTCAGAGCTTCCCCCGCCCCAGAAGAGCTGAACCATTGAGTACATTGGATGGACACCGTGCACTGTCTAAAAATAACACTGTTAAGTCTTAGTAACATGGAAAAAGCTCGTTATTCATTGTCAGGTAGAAAACAAATTTCTAACTATTATGTGTTGTGTGACCATCGTTTTCAATGACGAGATTATACTGGAAAGATCCAGGAACCAGCCCGAAAGGGGCCGATGGTAACATGAAAATAAACAACAACCGGAAGAGATAATGATCTGTTGAATAAAATGGGAATTGATGAGCCAATACCGATATCAATGAATGAATGGATGTGGATAATAAGAGGCTCCTGCTTACCGCATCATACCAATAAATGCAGAAGGAACGCTGGGCGCTGAAAACCCATCATTTGGTAACTACCATTGTCACAATTGATTCAGGCAAGAATCTCTAATGGCTACTACAACTAGGGAGTGAAATTTTGATTAGGAAGAGGTATTTATAAATCTCCAAGTATTTCCCCACTGCATACTTATTAATTATGAAGGGGAAAGAGTCCCTTTACGTTGAGAAGCCTGGCACACTGAAGGCAGCCATCAAAGTTAGCATCACGAGTCAGGGGGCAGATCGTCACCATGCGTCACCTGATCCAACGCTGTGAGGGGGGCACGTCGTCATCCCTCTGTCCTATTTCTGTAAAAGCTGCCAAGCTCAAATCTAAACCATAAGGGACAAACCCAACCTCAGGGACATGTTACAGGATGATTGGCCTATAACATGTTACAGGATGACTGGCCTATAACATCACAGATTGTCCTCATAGTAAAAACAACAAAACAAAACACAAAACCCGAGGCACCTTTTGAAATGGGGGGGAGGGGAAGACATCACAGATAAATGCTAAATATGATCTTGGATTGGATGAATCTGCCAGAAAGAGCAGTACCGGGAGATCTGGGGAAATCTGATGAGTGGCTGTGGATTACACGGTGGTACTACCCATGACTAGTCTCCCGATTCTGATGATGATATCACGATTAGCCAGGAAACTGTCTTTGTGCAAAAGGGGCACAGAGTATTCAACAATGGTGGGACACCATTATCGGTTGCTTACTCTACAAAGGTTTTGAAAACATAATCAGACATATTTGGGAGAGAGAAAGAAGGGGAAGGCACATAGAACCAAATGTCAACAATCAGAGACTATGGGCGAGGGATATTCGGGAGATCGTTGCACTATTCTTGAGTCTTCCCTCTAGGAATAGTTGAAATCATTGAAAATAAAATGGTAAAGGGGCGCCTGGGTGGCGCAGTCGGTTAAGCGTCCGACTTCAGCCAGGTCACGATCTCGCGGTCCGTGAGTTCGAGCCCCGCGTCGGGCTCTGGGCTGATGGCTCAGAGCCTGGAGCCTGTTTCCGATTCTGTGTCTCCCTCTCTCTCTGCCCCTCCCCCGTTCATGCTCTGTCTCTCTCTGTCCCAAAAATAAATAAACGATGAAAAAAAAAATTTAAAAAAAATAAAAAAATAAAAAAAATAAAATGGTAAAAACCAAAAAACTATGTGATGTCAATTTAATTACATCCACGTGGTCAAGTAGGACGCACAAGCAAAAATCCCATTTCTAAATGACGTGAGAAAACCTACTGTTTTAAACATCAGGATAAAAATTATATAAGCAATATGATTTGCACTGTAAATTGTACACGTGCCTCGGGGAAGAAACACAGGAAGTAAATCCAACAAAACACAGAGATGAATTATCATCGAACGGTGACATTCCAGATGACTGCCAGCAGCTGTGGTGGTCAGTACACTATTCTTTATTTACAAATGCATCCACCTGTCTGATTTTACAGGAACCGAATGTTATTTAAAAAAAAAAAAACAAGGGGCGCCTGGGTGGCGCAGTCGGTTAGGCGTCCGACTTCAGCCAGGTCACGATCTCGCGGTCCGTGAGTTCGAGCCCCGCGTCGGGCTCTGGGCTGATGGCTCAGAGCCTGGAGCCTGTTTCCGACTCTGTGTCTCCCTCTCTCTCTGACCCTTCCCTGTTCACGCTCTGTCTCTCTCTGTCCCCCAAAAAATAAATAAACGTTGAAAAAAAAATAAAAATAAAATAAAAATAAAATAAAAATAAATAAATAAATAAATAAATAAATAAAACAAAACAAAAACAAAAACAAAGCAATGAATGAACTGAAGACATTCCTAGAACTACCCTCTCCCTTCCAGGGTCCATTTTTCTGAGACGCTCCGAAGTCTCAGAGCGGAAATCTATTTTGCCAAAACTCCAGGCATCTGTTCTTATACCGGATTCTTTTGAAAACTCTTTTTTTTTCCCCCAGCTCGTATTAGTCAATCCTCTGTGAGGAGCAAACCGGTCACAGACTCTGCCCTTAGAAGGGTTTACAAGATACGTATTTTAGCAAAGGCTAAGAACGGAGTTAGCTAATCTTCAAAGAAGGCGCCTGCCATCCCATTCAACCCCATAAAAAGTAATTTGTTCGGGGGGAGAAAAGCCATTTCAACATGAAAATTGGTTCACGACGATACTCCTGATAAAAACAGCACATACAGGAGGTGCTGGCAGACCCGTCTCCCCACCTCTGCCCCCCTCCCTCACTTATTACCCTTCTCTCTGTGTGTCACTCGAATGGAAAATGAGGCGCTCTCAATGGGAAAATAAGTTGGGACACTTTTTTTTTCTTAATTCTGGAGCAGCAAACCAGGACTATTCACACATTGTACGAAGAAGCAAAATAATAATAATAATAATAATAATAATAATAATAATAATAAAAACTGAAATTAAAAATAACAAACATTTGGGGCGCCTGGGTGGCTCAGTCGGTTAAGCATCCGACTTCAGCTCAGGTCACGATCTCGCGGTCCATGAGTTTGAGCCCCGCGTCAGGCTCTGGGCTGATGGCTCGGAGCCTGGAGCCTGCTTCCGATTCTGTGTCTCCTTCTCTCTCTGCCCCTCCCCCATTCATGCTCTGTTTCTGTCTCAAAAATAAATAAAGGTTAAAAAAAATTAAAAAATAAAAAAATAACAAACATTTATTCCTTCTGCTCTTTCTACCTGAACTTTTTCCAGAGGATTCTCATCGTATCTAGCTCAACCTCAAAAATTCACCCCGGACCCGTCCCCTGCTTGGTGACTGGACCACCCCCCCCCCCCCCCAGCATTCATAGCTGTGGGTTTAAAACAGCACATCTAAAACAGCGCCCGGGTGGCTCAGTCAGTTAAGCGTGTTACTCTTGATTTCCACTCAGGTCTTGATCCCACGGTTCATGAGTTCAAACTCCACGTTGGGCTCCATGGAGCCCACTTGGGATTCTCTCTCGTCCTCTCTTTCTCTCTGCCCCTCTGTCCCCCTCAGGATAAAGAAATAAACCTAAAACAAAACAACAGCACATCTAATTACAGATCACTTCAGCATCAAAGTCCTCATTGGCTCCTACCCACTCACTAATTCGGCATTTATGGGGCTGGTATTTAAGGCTGGGCTGGAGCCCACTGTGATGGGACAATGTCAGACCCCCTCTTCCAATGGGCCAGGCTCTTCCCAAACTGGGCCACACGGTCCTCAAACCTCTTGACACCCCCTCCTCCCCTCCAAGCTACACACTGGACACCAGCTCTTTGCTCAACTAAGAGCAGACCTTCTCTTCGAAGTCAACGGGCTATTCTGCTACTCAGAATACCCTCTTCCCTATTTCTTTTTTTTAAGATATACAGCCAAAGCCAGGTTGCTTACTAAGCTCTTCTTGGGAAGGAAGAGAGGAGGTCACTCTCTCCTCTGCAATCAGTGGGCAAGAGCGGCCAGGAAGGTGTGCTCAGAAGCACCCAGGCCAAAGCCCCCCTTGACCTCTGGACCTCCTCTCCGGACTGCCCAAATGCTTCTGGCACAGGAACCAATACTGGGATGTCCCTCAGAGGAAATCTTGGGGAGGGCCTTTCCCCCTCCCCATTTGTTAAAGGAGGGGGGACAAAGGAAGAAGGCCCTTTTGGGGGCTGACACCCCAGCCCCAGAGGCAGGATGTGGTCAGTCTGGGGCTGAGGGCATCTAATGCCAGCCACCTGCCAGATGGTCCTTCAGTCCACGACACGTCCCAGTGAAATACTGTCTCTAATAACCAAATAACTGCTCCTGTAGCTACTGGCCCACCACCTGTCTCCCCCACACAGTGGTGCTCGATCAACGTCTGCTGAATGCACCCAGGCAGCCCTGGTAAGATTTAAGATGTGTGGGCACAAATGGTGGGGTGGCCTTAGCAAGGCCCCAGAGACAGCATGGGGTATACTGGGCGGCAGCCTGTTGGGACTCATCAACTTACAGGACAGGCTAGAATGTGGCTTCGCCCCTCTACACACACAGCCCAGAGCACCTCAGGGCTGTGCGTGGCTGCCCGTCCCAGGCACTGGAGCCTTGCCCGGTGGCCCTACAACAGCTGGTCTCCAGCTCAGGACACAGGCAGCATCCTTCCGGATCTCCTTACACGGAAGGGGAAAGGATCCCCACCTCGCAAGATGAAGCATGGCGGACTCCGACTATAGCAGCCTCAAGGCCGAGCCCGACCTGCTGCTATGTTGGTTGACTGACCCAAGGCCACGGTCACTGGCCCCAGATTCCCTGCCTCCTGGGAAGGATGACAACAACCATCCAATGACAAAGCCAACTTCCTCGGGTCTGCCTTCTTCTTACAGACCCCTTGGCAGGTGAGGGAGCAGGAGGTGGGGGCGGGGGGAGGCCCAGCGTGAAAGCTTCCTCCAGCCCCCAGGCCCTGCAAAAGGATTAGAAGGACAGACAGGACAGATGGAAGCTGCCTTCTGTTGAGTAGATGACCTTCCCAAATCTGTTGCATGTGCATCATGGAGCCCAAGCTCCGATTAGGTTGAAAAGGCCCACGTTATTTGAATAATTAAGGGAACTGAGTTACTGAACACTTTCTCTGCTGGAGGAACTGATCTAGTTTCTGGGATAGAGGATTGAAGAAGCCAGCTAAGGTCCTTGTCCTCATAAAACTTACGTTCCGGTGGGTTAAGACAGATGACTCATGACAGAGCAAGAAGGAAATTTCAGACAATGGCAAGGGCTGGTGACAAAAAAAAAATCATAATAAAACATGCGGTGGGCAGAGATGACCGGGAGAACAAGGGGTTCTCCCTGCAGACAAAGCATTGTGCTGAGACGGACAGAAAAAGGAGCTGGCCAGGCAGAAACCTAGTGGGAAAGCAAGCTAGGTGGGGAGCAGCCAACACAAAGATCCTGAGAGGGTGAGCCTGACATTGAAGAAACAGACCCAACGTATGCGAACTGGAGAACCGTGGGCAGGGCTGGGAGTGGCTGCATTCGGGCCTCTCCACCTGTCGGCCGAATGCTCTTGGGCAACTTACTTCCTTCTCAGTTTCTTAGTTTGTCAAATGAGAATAATACCCACATTGACCTTGTAGGTTGTCAGACCCCAAGGATATAGGACATGTAAAACATAGAGGTGCCTGGTTGGCTCGGTCGGTAGAGCACGTGACTCTTGATATCAATGAGGTGGTGAGTTCAAGCCCCACATTGGGCGTAGATATGATTTAAAAAAAAAAAACATATATAGCATCTATGTCAGGCACATAGTAGATACTCAAGAAAGATGGGGCGCCTGGGTGGCGCAGTCGGTTAAGCATCCGACTTCAGCCAGGTCACGATCTCGCGGTCCGTGAGTTCGAGCCCCGCGTCGGGCTCTGGGCTGATGGCTCAGAGCCTGGAGCCTGTTTCCGATTCTGTGTCTCCCTCTCTCTCTGCCCCTCCCCCGTTCATGCTCTGTCTCTCTCTGTCCCAAAAATAAATAAACGTTGAAAAAAAAAAAAAAAAAAAGAAAGATGGTGACGACGATGATGATGTCATCATCACGGGCCTGCACTTTGAGGTAATTCCCAATAACGGAAACACCAGGCTCCACCCATTGACTAGACCCTGCTGCCACCCGTGAGCACGCTGCCTCCCGGTCCTTGGCATCTTCCTAGTTGGGACTCACAAGCTCGTCACTACCTGCAAGGCCCTGTGTCCTTCTGGTGGAGGGGCGGTGACAAAGCACCACAGATTTGGTGGTTTCAGCAACAGCATTTTGCCGTCTCACAGTCCTGGAGGCTGGAAGTGTGAGATCGAGGTGTTGGTAGGGTTGATTCTGTCTTGATTCTTGGGGGAGAATCTGTCCCCTGCCTCTCCTCCAGCTTACCGGGGGAGTCCTGGTAATCTTTGGTGTTCCTTGGCTTGTAGATGTCTGTCTGCACCTTCACATGGTGTTCTTCTGTGTATCTTTGTCCAAATTTCCCCTTTTCAAAAGGACGCCAGTCATATTGGATTGGAGTCCACCCTAAACACCTCGTGTTACGTTGATCACCTCTGTTACGACCCTATCTTCAAATGAGGTCACATTCTGTGGTACAGGGGGCGGGGGGTGAGGACACCAACATATCTTTGGGTGGGGAACCAATCTGACCCGTAACAGACCCACGACCTCACAGCTGGGATTCTGCCATCGGCGTGGCCTCACGCTTGCGGGTCCCTTGCCCAGTGCTCTCCCCGCTTCTACGTTCCCAGACACGTGTTTCAGACCAGCCAGAGAACATCCTGAGCGTGAGTGGAGGTCCGCCCGAACACCTGGGCCCACGTTCCTGCCCAGTAGAGACACCTTCCTTCTAAACCCAAAGGTGTGAGGGGGAGTCACCAGGCTCACTGCCTCCCCTCTGAAAAGCCCAGCATTCCCCACGCAGAGAAACACGATACTCTGTTTACGCCCGAGGGAGACACCGTCCTAACTGCCGCCCGTGTCTGTGGGTGTCCAGTTTCCTATGGGAGCCCCATTGAGACACCGTCGTTATGAAGCTGGACCTTTCATGGCCCAAGAGGGTAACCAATAGAAGACAACCTTCCAAGGGCCCTTCAATCCATCCAATGCCCCACCAGCTTCCAGTGGCTAAGGACGGGTTTGGCACAACCTACCTCTCTCGGGCCACGGACAAGTGCCCCTAGGCTGTGCATAAGCGGACTCGGGTTTTTCCAAGCTGCAGAAGGTGATCTGAGGTCGCCCCGTGCAAGAGAGGTGTAGAAAGAATAAACAACTCCAAATAAGGCACGGTTTGTCCCCAGACTGTCCCCGGCCACTTGGACAAATAAACTCAAATGCACAGCTGTTTTCTCAGCGCCTGAAGCGGCATCCCTTCCGGGCTGAGTAGAGCAGGATAAAAACTTCGTGCTTACACCGGGTGCCGCAGGCTCGCCAAACGCAGCCCCTTTCCTTATAAATCAGTCTGAAATGGTGAATGTTAAGGCTGACACTTGCAGCTGGCAGGTCCAAATTGTGTTCCAAGAAGTATATTTAAGGACCCGCCTCTAACACCTCGGGGCTGCAGTGGTCCCACCTGCCAACGTGACATCACTGTAGGTCCGTCACACCTGTGTGGGCTCCTCCAACGGGAAATCTGGTCACTGTGCTGACAGGAGAAGTCCTGTCTGCCATCTGTCCTTTGGGAACCTCTGAGGTGGGGGTGAGGGGGGGCTGGATCTTGTTCAGGAACTGTCCATGCCTGCTGCCGGTGCTGGGTTTCCAGAAAGTTGTCAGACGAGAGGCTCACTCGCAGGATGGAGGTCGCCGCAGTTTCCTGGGCCTGTGGCTCCCATCGCGGGATATCAACTCGGAAGATTCTGCGGCCTCAGAGAGCTTTTGTCTCATGTCAGTCTGGAGCTGGCCCTGGCTAACCCAGGCTTGGTGTCCAGAAACCACATTCAAGGTGCCTGGCTCTCCCGAGATGAGGCTTTCATGTTTCCGAGGTAGCCTTGAACCATAAACCACTAACAGTTCACATCCCAGCACAGGGGAGTGAACTTTGGCCAGAAATTAGGCACTAGCTTGGGGTCCCATGAGGAAGTGTCCCTGGAATGGTGTCAAAGTGGGCTTTCAACAGTACAGCATCAGACTGGATCAGAAAAGACTGGGGTTAGGAACATATAAAAATGGTTTTAACTCCTAGAAAGATGAAGTCATAGCTAGGGACCAGACAGACTGCTTCCTTTACTAAGGAGGGCAGTGAGGGAGGGGAAAAGGGGGAGAGAGAGAGAGAGACATACTATCAGATCACTGCCACCCTGTTCAGCATCATGACGAATGCCTTATGGAATGACGAATGCCTTAGCCAAATGGAACTTTACCCAAGAACTCTGTACCCTAACTCCTGATGTTCTCAGGAGACGTTTCTTTCTTTTTTTTTTTAACTTTATTTATTCTTGAGAGATAGAGAAAGACAGAGCATGAGCAGGGGACGGGGAGAGAGAGGGGGAGACACAGAATCGGAAGCAGGCTCCAGCCTCCGAGCTGTCAGCACAGAGCCCGATGTGGGGCTCGAACTCACGGATCGTGAGATCGTGACCTGAGCCGAAGTTGGACGCTTGACCGACTGAGCTACCCAGGCTCCCCTCAGGATACATTTCCAATGGCTGGCCCAAAGGCGTTCCTCTTGCCATCAGGGAAGGACTGCCCAAACGAGCTCAGTAAAAACTCCTCAAATACACCAATTTAGTCTGTGAAGCCCTGAACGACAGAAGCACAAGGTAAGCTCACCCGGGGATCAGTTTAGGAGCCGCATGACGCTGGCTCCCAGACCACACACCGTTCTTATCTGCGAAGAGCACAGAGCTCCTGGGATGAAAACGGGCCGCGGGAGGGACCTTTGCCCCTTCGGCACAGATGGGACTGTGTTACGGGCTGAACGGCCCTCTCCCTGCCAAATGCATGTTGAAACCCTAACCCCCCACGTGGCTAGGTGTGGAGACAGCCTTCAAGGGGGTAATGACGGTTCAACGAGGTCACATGGTGGGGCCCTCATCTGGTAAGACTGGCGTCCTTACAAGAGGAAGAGACACCAGTGCCTCACGTGCACATGCAGACAGAAGGCCATGTGAGGACGCGGCGAGAAGGCGGCCACCTGTAAGCTATCTGTAAGCTCGCACCAGAAATTTACCCCGCTGGCACCTTGATCTTGGGCTTCCAGCCTCCAGGACCGTGAGAAAATTAGTTTCTGTTGGTTAAGCCGCCCAGTCTGTGGTCCTGTGTCACAGCGGCCCGCGCTATTGCAGCCTCACCTGGGGTTCAATCGTGACTGCTCCCATGTGACCAGCATAAGCCTTTTGTACAAGGAACAGCTGCAACCAAGGTAGGGGCCATACTTTGGTTTTCCCACTTCTGCTGTCACAAGTTACGATAAACCTCGTGGCTTAAAGCAACGAGGATTTATTCTCTTGTAGTTTCTGGAGCCCAGGAGTTTGAAACAGGTTTCATGGGGCTAAAATCATGGTGTTGGCAGGGATGGGTCCTTCTGGAGGCTCCAGGGGAGAATCCTTGACTTTTCTACCTTCTAGAGGCTACTTAAGGCCCCTTCCTCCACCTTCAAGGCCTGTGTGGCTGTGTGAAATCTTCTCTCTGAGCAAATGCCTCCCTCTTATAAGAGCCCTGAGATTACACCGGGCCCATGCAGGTAATCCAGAAGAATCTCTTAACCACATCTGCAAAGTATAAGGTAACATATTCACCATTTCCAGGGTTACGAGGTGAACATGTTGTGGGGGGGAGGGGGAGTTATTCAGTCTACTACAGGCAATAGCTGATCTACAAGCACTTTCTAGGATTCTCCAGGAGAGGCCGAGGTCCAGGGGAGCAGAGTCCTGTGAAGTCATCAGAGGCCCGCAATGGGCCTCTGTGTTCATATGCAGGGCACGGCCTGGGTTTCCCAGGCGGTGGCAGACCACATCCCGGGGAAACAAGAGCCGGGGCACCGTAGGCCAACTAGAGTGGGTCGAACAGGTCCAGCTGCTCAGAGGGAACCCCTGTGCGCAGGACCCTGGGAAGAGCCCTATGTCCTCAGGCCACACTGTAGGAGGCACCCTTCAGCAGCATCATGGGCAGTTGGGCCCACAGCACCAGGACCCGGGCCACAAAGCTTGGCTAACGCCCCACACTGATAACCCGGGAGCTGCCGACTCTTTAACTGGAGGCCAGCAGAGAGCAGCCTATAGGAAGAGGCCCAGCTGGTTTCCTACTTACCTTCCTCCTGGGTTTGGGGCGGCCAGGTACCCCGACACATCGAGATATGCCACCCCCATACAGATACAGATGCCCTACCCAAGCAGAATGTTCTCTCTGTGGCATGACTGCCTCACTCGGAGGGACAGACCATCCGTGGTGGGAGTCCCCGGGTGGCAGGGATTCAAAACCCACCAATTCCAACATGCCTCGGGATGCTAGAGTGAAGCATCACAACCCGACCGGCATATACTGGCCCTGTCCCGGACACCCAGGGCCTCCGAGATGCCAAGGCATAGACTTTTAAATCACAAGCATTTGATGAAGCCCTAAGTCTGTATAAAGGGCTGGGCACGGCCTTGCGAGAACACCAGGATTACCAAGAGACAGCTAACCACAGAGAGGGGTGATTGTCATGGGCGAGAGGGATATTTACAAAATGCTGGTGGAAAGTATAAAATCATGTACTGGCTTGTTAATAAACATGGGCAGAATGAACAAACAAACGACCTGAGCCCACCGTGTCCCCGTGGGAGAGCTTGACTGATGACAAAGGAATGAGTGCTGTTAGCTGATTCATTCATTCATTCATTCATTCACCCATTCTGCAAACATTTGTCGAGTGCTTGGTGTGCCAAATACTCAACCAAGATATACAAAGATCAGGCATGGCTCTGGTCCTCAAGAAACTCCTGATCTAGGAAGACAAACAAGTACATTAAACAAAAACAAACACAAAAACAAAACAGCAGTCAATACGTGTAAGAATGTAGCAGATAGCCAGGAAGGGGAGCGATTGGCTTTGCAAGTGTCTAAATTTTCAGTTTTTCAATCAACTAGTCATTCAACGAATATTTCTTGAGGGCCAACCACATGCCAAGCTCTCTGCTAAGCACCAGGAATCCAGTGGGAACAGACCAACACAATCACTGACCACGTGGAAGTTAGGTTCCAGTCTATGAAATGTCCACAACCAGCACGTCCATGGCGACAGAAAGGAGAAGAGAAGTTGCCCCAAGCCAAGGGGATTGGAATGGATTGAGGAGTGGCTGCTAATGGCTATTTCGGGGAGGAATGGAATGCGATGGGAATACTCTAAAATTGACTTTGGGTAGTGGTCGCACAACTCTGTGAATATATCAGAAACAATTAAATTGTACACTCTAAATCGATCTATGTATGGAATATGTATTTTATCTCAGTAACACTGATTTTTAAAAACCATGGTGGTAGAGAAACACAATCAAGCAGTCACAATAGCATGTGACAGCTTCTAAGATGAAGAAGTCCAGGGCACTCTGGGAAGTTCTCAGGGGCTTCCAGCAACACCTCTTGAGAGAAACTTCTGGAAGGTTTCCCAGAACAGGTGACGTTTAAACTGAAATTCACTTCTCGAGAAGGACTTAGACAAAGTGAGAAGCCAAAGCGGTTCTAGGCAGTTGGAGGAAAGCATGTGGAGAGAAGAAAACACAAGGTGTATTTGAAAAGCTGAAGAAAGTTCCGGAAAGCTGGAGAAGAGTGGAGGAGTGGGGGAAAGCAGGGAGAGGTGGAAACGTACGCACAGACCTTTTTGTGAAAGACGTGACAATTTCCAGAAGATGTGACTTCAGCTGAGAGGCAAAGGGAAACCATTTGAAGGCTCTAAGGGGGATTGACAGAATCAGATGTGTATTCCATTCATTCAGCCAGCCAACAATACCTAAATATCACATCAATATCTTTGATGTGTGAGGCCACATTCCAGGGGGCAAAGCCATGAACAGAACAGACAAGATTTCTTCCCTCGTGCAGCTTCCATAATTACGAGCAGTAGTGACAAAAAACAAGTAAGCAGATGAGCAAACTACACACTTTGGAAAGACTCTTCCGGCAGCAGGAGTTTGGGGAGAAAGGCTTGATGGGAAAGACTAGAAAGTCCAGGCAGGAGATGAGTGTGTCTGCAGCGGGTCCTAGGGAATGCCTCCCCCAAATAACAGCCCCATTCCAACCTTTCTTCTGACCAGCAGAAAGTGCCTTCCACCACCGAACATGCCAGAAACTTGCTTTTCCAGCCTTCTTCAGTTAGAGCATGGACAGTGACCCAATCGTGACCCTTGGGAGTAAGGCTGCAGAGGGACATCTTAGGAAGATGCTCCTCATTCACAGAAAGTGACACAAGCAAGACAGGTCCCTCTTCTCTGATGTGGCTGTGCTTGTAAGCGACGCCAAGAACTGTCACAGCCATCTTAACCCCACGGGGGCAACATCACTGTCACATTAAGGGTAGTGGAGTGGGAAATTTAAAAGCACCTGAGTCTTGGTGACATTTTGAACGCACTGAATTAGCCCCGGAACGGTCCTAGCTCTTACTTCTTACCATGTAAGAAACAAACAAAGAGCCTCTTCTGGATTAAGCTGCTTTCTTAAGTTGGGTATTCTATTTGCACCCCAAAACACCACCAGGGACTTGAGGTGCAATGCAGGCTGCTGGCAGTGGAGATTTACAGGAAGGAGGCACAGAAAAATATTTAGGAGGAAGGAGAGACAGGGCTTGGTGATTAATTGTCACTGCAGGTGACAGAAACAGATGTTCCTGAAGATTTCAACAGCTTGACAGGTAGACTGTCATTCCCTGGGCCAGGGAACACAGGAAGAGGAGATGTGGATAATGTGGAGGTTCCTTTGAGATGTCCGATGAAAGACAGACAAGAAGGAACACAAAGGCACAGGCTGGGCTGGGCAATCAACCCAAACAAGTCCAACTGGCATTTCCTCACCCTGTCAGTCTGCGCTAGAAATTACACAAGGCCGACACAGCAGATCAGTAGAATGTGGTTCTTCCACTGAAGTGTTAGCTAGAAATGAGCCACCCTAAAATTATCAGCTCCCCTCTGCGCTCTCATGAAGGACACAGGCAAGAGGGGACATCGGTCCAAATCTTCAACATTAAAGAATACTTTCTTCTTATGCAATGCTATCGCTAGCCTCTGCTGCTTAGTGGTGACTCAATATGGACATCGTTGATCCGTCCCAACCCTGATAAATAATTCATGGATCCAAAGCACCGTGATAGCAAGGGGATATTTCTCACTTCCCTACAGCCTGAGATTCTGAGAGGCGGGGCGGGGGCATGACGCAGACAAAGGAAGCCGTGTCACTGTGGGGGCATCGCCACGGCTACACTGTCTCCACACTCATTCCCACACCCTCCTTCCATACCCATTCACCACAGAGCCCCAAGAAGCAGGACGTTCGCCTTCCCGGCCTCCTTTCCAAGGAGGGGGAACCACGGAACCCAGTCATGGACAAGGCAACTGAGGCAGAAACTGGCAAGGAGCTTCTGGGACAGCTTTTGCTTGGCTGATGAAAAGGACAGGCAAGTGGTCACTCTGAATCTCCCTCCTCCCTGCTCTCCTCAGTCGGGTCACCACGCCTGGAGATTCAACAGCTCCTACTGAGACCGCAAAGAGACCAGCAGGAAGACAAAGAAAAAAGAAAGGATGACGTAAAGGGGTGGTGGAGATGGAAGGAGAAGAGGCCTGCATGGTGTCGTGGATTCTCGGAACCCAAGTTGGTGACTTCTGCCTCCAGACTTCCCATGTAAGAAAAATATGCATCCTATTTGTTTAAGGCACTGGTTTTTGGTTACTTACAGCTAAACTGACAGCTAGCTTCAAGTGTCTCGAATCTGAGACTTGAAAGACCGGCTGCAGGTAACAGACTCTAAAATGTGGAACTGGCAGAAGGAAGAGGTAATCTGCCAGGCAGAGTAGAATTAATTACTCTGGGTTAAAAAGGCAGTGATTCTTGTAATGTGGCGGAGACAAGTCTAGAAGTTGACATTGTTTGGATGATATTCTCGGGGGAGGCAGGCTTAGCTCCAAGATCTGTCTGTATGTATATACACAGAAGTGTGGTATATGTTATAGGTACTATAGATAGTATATGACATGTATTATATGGTACATATTATATATAACATATAGCACAAGGTATCAGGTAGTATTGTAATATATATACACCGCTGGGGAGAAATGAAAAAATTTCGAGCCAGAATTCTATATCCTCCTGAAACCATCTTTCAAAAACTAAGGCAAAAAGAAGACATTTTCAGATACAATAAAGCTAGAGGAATTTGTCTCCTACAGCCCTAAATGCAAATGACACTCGATGGAAACTCCATCTATAGGAACAAAGGAAGAGCACTGGAAATGCAAAATAATCGGGCAAATAAAAATGTTTACTTTTTTCTTCCCTTATTTAAAAAAATGCTGGCTAATGAAATTTTTATAAAGTAGAATATTGATGAATCCATAATATAAGTAGATGTCAAGCGCATGACAACATTAGCAAACAGAACAGAGAGAATACAATGTTGTACACATGTACTCATAGATGGGTAACATACCGTACAGATGTAATATTCTGTTTATATATATAATTAGAATATCACAGATTTCTAACATTTTACATGAAATGGAATATTAAATCTAAGTAAACTGTGATAAGGGATGTATATTGTAATCCCTAGAGCATCCACACGCACACATGCATGTGCACGCGCGTGCGCGCGCACACACACACACACACACACACAATCAAAGCAGTATGGCTAAGTATGTGATGGAGGAATTAAAATTAAATACCAAAACATATATCCAATTAACCTAAAAGAAGGCAGGAGAGGAGAAACAGACAGAAAAGAGCACATATGGATCAAATTGAAGACAAATAACAAAAAGGTAGAAAGCAGCCCAATTATACAATAATTACATTTTGTGTAAGTCAATTAAACATTCCAATTAAAAACTAGATTTCCTGACAAGATAAAATGTCAAGACTCAGCCGTATGCCACATACAAGATACGCGCTTTAAATTAAAAACACAGATAGGAGGGCAGTGAAAGAAAGAGGAAAGTTTGTATGGCCACATTAAAATCAGAAAAAGCTGCCTTTAAATTTTTTTTTCAACGTTTATTTATTTTTGGGACAGAGAGAGACAGAGCATGAACGGGGGAGGGGCAGAGAGAGAGGGAGACACAGAATCGGAAACAGGCTCCAGGCTCCGAGCCATCAGCCCAGAGCCCGACGTGGGGCTCGAACTCACGGACCGCGAGATCGTGACCTGGCTGAAGTCGGACGCTTAACCGACTGCGCCACCCAGGCGCCCCAGAAAAAGCTGCCTTTAAAGCCAAACGTATGAACAGAGAGAGAAAGAGACATTTCATAATGCTAACTGAATCGATTTGCCAAGAAGTTACAACAATCCTCAGATAAATGCATATGCACATAATAACAGGGTTTCCAAACACACGAAGCAAGAATAAACAGAATTAAAGGAAGGACAAGAAAAACCCACATCCCTCATTCAGGAATTGATAGCAGAGGTAGGAAGGGAGAAAGGAAGGGGGGAGGAGAGGGAGGAGAGGAGAAAGGGGGAGAAGGAAAGAGAGGGAGAAAACAAACAAAGAACAAGAGAGAAAATCCACTCAAGGTCAGTAGCCATCACAGTGATTGATGTAAGTTACAATCACAATGGGATATTGGCGTCCGTGCACTGGATTGGCTACCATGACCGACAACACCAAATGCTGATGAGGGTGCAAAACAACTGGATCCCTCACAACAGTTGGTGAGCGTGTAAAATGGTGTAACACCTTTGCGCAACTGTTTGACAGTGGCTTATAAAATCGACCATATACCTACCCAGCAATTCTACCTCAGAGTATTTACTCAGGATAAACAAGAATACACACACACACACACACACACACACACAAAGTGTACAAAAAGTCTTAAAGCCACTTTCTTCATAACAGCCCCAAGTGAAAGCAACTCGTCCAATATCAAGAGTGGGTAATCGAACTGCAGTATGCACACAATAGAATACTATTCATCAATTGAAAAAAAAAAAGATGCACCCAAGATCAGAGCACCTATATATATGAAGCAAGTACTAACAGACTGGAAGGGAGAAAATTGATAACAATGCAATAACAGTATAGGACTTCAATACCCACTTTCAACAATGGATAGATCATCCAGATGGAAAATCAATAAGGAAACACTGCACTTGAACTACACGTGAGACCAAATAAACCTAACGGACATATACAGAGCATTACACCCGCAGCAGCAGAATACACATTCTTCTCAAGCACACACAGGACATTCTCCAGAACAGATCATATGTTAAGCCACAGAACAAGTTTTAACAAATTTAAGAAGATTGAAATCATATCAAACATCTTCTCTTTTTTTTAATTTATTTTTTTAACGTTGACTTATATTTGAGAGAGAGACTGTGTGTGTGCACGCAAGAAGGGGAGAGGCAGAGAGAGAGAGGGACAGAAAGAATCCGAAGCAGGCTCCAGGCTCTGAGCTGTCAGCATACAGCCCAACACAGGGCTCAAACTCACAAGTCAGGAGATCATGACCTAAGCCAAAGTCAGATGCTTAACCGACTGAGCCACCCAGGTGCCCCTCAAGCATCTTTTCTGATAACATGGTCACAAATATGTGGAAATTATACAACGCTTTCCTGAAGAACCAATGTGTCAAGGAAGACATTGAAATGGAAAAAAAAAAAATCTTGAGACAAACAAAAATGGAAACCTAATATACCAAAACCTATAAGATGCGTGCGTCAAAAGCAGTACTAAAATAAGGTTTATAGCAATAAATACCTATGTTGAAAGAAAGAAAGAAAGAAAAAAAGAAAGAAAGAAAGATCGATCTTGGGCATCTGGGTGGCTCAGTCAGTTACACTTCCGACTCTTGGTTTCAGCTCAGGTTGTGATCTCAGGGTTTGTTAGCTGAAGCCCCACAGTGCTTCTCTGTGCTGGCAGTGCAGAGCCTGCTTGGGGTTCTCTCTCTGTCTCTCTCCCTCTGTCTCTGCCCCTCCTGCTCTCTTTCTCTCAAAATAAATGAATAAGCTGAAAAAAAGAAAAGAAAGATCTCAAATAAACAATCTAACTTTACATATCAAAAAAACTAAAAAAAAGAAGGCAAAGGTATAAAAGAGTAACAAAGCCCAATAGTAGTACAAAGAGGGAAATAAAGATCAGGGCAGAGGTAAACAAAGTAGAAATTGGAAAGACAATAGAAAAAAAAATCAATGAAATTAGGAGTTCTTTTGAAAAGAGAAACAATATTGACAAACCTTTAGCTACACTAAGAAAAACAGAAAGAAGGACTCAAATAAAATAAAAAATCAAAGGACAGATCTTACAATCAGCAAAGGATCATAAGAGACTACAATAAACAATTTTCCACCTGCTGATTGGATAACCTAGAAGAGATGGATAAATTCCTAGAAATGATACAACCTATGAAGAGTGAATCATGAAGAAATACAATTTTATGATGAGACTAATAATGTGTATGGAGATTGAAAACTTCCCAATAAAGAAAAGTCCAGAAACAAATATGGTGAATTCCACCAAACATTTAAAGAAGAATTAATCGCAATGCTTCTCAAACTCTTGGAAAAAACTGAAGAGGAAAGAACACTTCCAAACCCATTCTTTTGAGGGTAGTGCTAGCCAGACATGGACACTACAAGAATAGAAAATTACAGACCAATATCCTGATGAACACATATGTAAAAATCTCTAAGAAAATATTAGCAAACCTCATTCAATAGCACATTAAAAGGATCATACCCCATGACAAAGTGGGATTTATCTTGGAGACATAAAGCTGGTTCAACATACACAAATCAATAAATGTGATACCCCACATTCATGATTATCAGAAAGGAAGAAATAAAATTGTCTCTGCAGATGACATGATCTTATATATAGACAACCAGAAAGACTCCACCAAAACACTTTTAGAATAAATGAATCGGTAAAGTTGCAGAACACAAAATCAACATACAAAAATCAGTTGCATTTCTATGTGCTAACGATGAACTATTCAGAAAAGCAATGAAAAGAATCCCACTTATATTAGCTTCAAAAAGAGTAAAATACTTAGGAATGAACATAACCAAGGAGGTGAAAGATCTATACACTTAAAACTATAAAACAAGTTGGGGGGCGCCTGGGTGGCGCAGTCGGTTAAGCGTCCGACTTCAGCCAGGTCACGATCTCGCGGTCTGTGAGTTCGAGCCCCGCGTCGGGCTCTGGGCTGATGGCTCGGAGCCTGGAGCCTGTTTCCGATTCTGTGTCTCCCTCTCTCTCTGCCCCTCCCCCGTTCATGCTCTGTCTCTCTCTGTCCCAAAAATAAATAAACGTTGAAAAAAAAATTAAAAAAAAAAAACAAAAAAAAACAACAACAACAAAAAAAAAAAGTTGGGACTACATCAGATTAAAACGAGCCTGCCCAGAAAACAAAATGGTCAACGAAATGAGAAGACAACCCACCAAATGGGAGAAAGTATTTGCAAGCCCTACACCTGATAAGGGATGAATCTCCAAAATATATAAAGAGCTCATACAACTCAACAGCAAAAAATCAACCAAACTCATTTAGAAATGGGCAGAGGATTGGAAAGGGCATTTTTCCAAGGAAGACGTACAGGTGGCCAACAGGTACCTGACAAGGTGCTCAACCTCACTGATCATCAGGGAAATGCAAACTGAAACCACAATGAGACATCACCTCACGCCTCTTAGAATAACTATTATCAAAAAAGATAAAAAAAGTGTCGACGGGGATGTGGAGAAAAGACAACCAATGTGGACTATTGGTAATAGTGGTGCAGTCACTATGGAAAACACTGTTCAGCTTTCTCAAAAAATTTAAAATCGAACTACCATATGATCCAGCAACTCTTACTTCTGGGTATTTATCTGAAAAAAAAAAAAAAAAAGAAAACGCTAATTTGTAAAGATATATACAACCCCCATGTTCACTGCAGTATGACTTATAATAGCAAAGATATGGGGGGAAAGCCCAAATTGTCACTGATGGATGATTTGATAAAAGTATGTGGCATATATGCACCATGGAATATTATTCAGCCACAAGAAAGAAGGAAATCTGCCATTTGTGACAATGTGGATGGAACTCGAGGGCATTATGTTAAGTGAAATAAGTCAAGAGGGAAAGACAAATACCATAGGATCTCACTTATATGTGGAATCTAAAAACAAACAAAAACAAGCTCATAGATACAGAGAACAGATTGGCGGCTGGCAGCAGAGGGAGTGAGATGGGGGAAGGGAGTCAAAAGATACAAATTCATAGTTATCAAATAAATAAGTTATGGGGATGTAATGCACAACATGGTGACTACAGTTCAAAATACTGGCTTGAGGGGCACCTGGGTGGCTCAGTCGGTTGAGCGTCCGACCTCAGCTCAGGTCATGATCCCACAGTGTGTGGGTTCGAGCCCCGCGTCGGGCTCTGTGCTGACAGCTCAGAGCCTGGAGCCTGCTTTGGATTCTGTGTCTCCTTCTCTCTCTACCCCTCCCCTGCTCATGCTCTGTCTCTCAAAAATAAATAAATGTTTAAAAAAAATTTTTTTTTTTAAATACTGGCTTGAATATTTGAACGTTGCTAAGGGACCAGACCTTAAAAGTTCTCATCATCAGAAAAAAATCCTGGGTCTATGTATGGTGACAGATGTTAACTAGACTTATTACAGTGATCATTTTGCAATATAGACAAATATTGAATCATTATGTTGTACACCTGAGACTAATATGTTATACACCAATGTTTAAAAATCCCATGGAATTTTTCAGAGAAATAGATAAACACTCCTAAAATTCACATGGAACCACAAAAGACATCAAATAGCTAAAGCAATCTCAAGTAAGAAAAGCAAAGTTGGAAGCAGAAAACTTGCTGATTTCAAACTATACAACAAAGCTTCAGGGATCAAAACAAATAAGGTATTGGCATAACACACACACACACACACACACACACACACACGTCAATGAAACAGAATAGACTACCCAGAAATAAATGCATGCATATATAGTCAGCTGATTTTTTTACAAAAGCACCAAAAATAAAGAATGGGAAAAGGATAGTCTCTTCAATACATGGTGCTGGGAATACTGGGTATCCACACGCAAAAGAATGAAATTGGACCTTATGCTATACATGAAAATCAACTCAAATCTGATGAAAGAGTTAAATATAAGACCTAAAATCATAAAACTCCTAGAAGAAAACAGGCGAAAAGCTTCTTGACATTGGTCTTGGCAATGATTTTTTGGATAGGACACCAAAAACGCAGGCGACAAAAGCAAAAATAAGTAAGTAGAACTATATTAAACTAAATTAAACTATATTAAAGTAAATTAAACTATTAAACTAAATTAAACTATATTAAACTAAATTAAAAGTGTCTACACAGAAAAGAAAACTGTCAACAAAATGGAAAGGCAATCTACCAAATGGGAGAAAATATTTGCAAACCATATATGTGATAAGAGGTTAGCATCCAGAATATGTAAGGAACACTTACAACTCAATAGTAAAAAAAAAAAAAAAAAGAAGTAAATAAATAAAAAATAAAGCAAATAGCCCATTAAAAATGGGCAATGCCATTTTTCTGAATAAGATACACAAACAGCCAACAATTATATGAGTAGATGCTCAACACTACTCATCAGGGAAAGGCAAATCTAAACCACAATGAGGTATCACCGCACACCTGTTATAATGTCTATTAGCAAAAGAAAAAGGTAACAAATGTTGGCGAGGATATAGAGAGAAGGCGACCCTTGTGCACTGTTGGTGGCAATGCAAATCGGTGCAGCCACTATGGAAAACAGCATGAAGCGTCCTCAAAAAATCAAAAATAGATCTATCATATAATCCAGCAATCCTACTTTTGAGTGTGTATCTGAAGGCAATGGAATCACTATTTCAAAGAGTTATCTGCACTCCTACATTCATTGTATCATTGTTCACAACAGTCAAAATATGGGAACAACCCATATTGAAGTATCCATCAGTGGATAAAGAAGTATATATCTACATATATCTTTATATATAACTATATATAACCATATATAATGTATATAACCATAATATGTTATTCAGCCACAAAAGGCATATTATTCAGCCACAAAAAGGAGGAAATCCTGATATTTGTAATAATGTGGACGGACCTTCAGGGCATTATGCTAAGTGAAATAAACCAGACAGAGAAACACTAGTATTGTATGGTATCGTTTACACGTGGAATCTAAAAGCAAAGTCAAACACAGAGAAACGGAGAATGAAAGTACTTGCCAGGGGCTGTGGGACGGGGGAAATGACATGTTGGTCAAAGAATGCAAACTTTCACTTTTAAGATGAATAAGTTCTAAGGACCCAGGGTATATATAGCATGGTGCCTATAGCCAACAAGGCTGTATTACATATTTGAAATTTGCTAAGAGAATAGATCTTTTTTCAATATTTATGTTGAGATGAAGGGAGAGAGAGAGAGAATGTGTGCATGCGCAAGAGTGGGAGAGGGGCAGACAGAGATGGAGACAGAGAATCTCAAGCAGGCTCGGTGCTACCAGATCGACGCAGGGCTTGATCGCAGGAACTGTGGGATCATGACCTGAGCTGAAATCAAGAGTCAGAGACTTAACCTACTGAGCCACCCCGACACCCGTAAGAGAGTAGATCTTAAGAGTTCTCACACGCACACACACGCAAAGGCAACTGTGGGAGGTGATGAACATGTTTGTTAACCTGATTGCGGTAATCCTTCCACAGGTGTATATCATCATGCTGCACACCCGAAATACACTACAACTTTGTCAGTTACAGCTCAATAGAGCTGGAAAAACAAAACAATCCTGACATACGTAACAATACGGTTGGATCTCACAGACATTAAGAAGACAGACACAAAAAGCACATACTGTGTGATTCCATTCATATATGAAGTCCAAAGACAGGCAAAATACGAATCTGCCGTGACAGAACGCTGCACAGTGTTTGCCTATGGGAGGAGAGGACTGAACAGGAAGGTGGGACTGATGGAACTCTCTAGGGTGATAGAAATGTTTTAATGCAAGTGCCAACAAACAGCAGCCCCCGGGCCAAATCCAGCCTAGCTCTTAATTTTTGTAAATAAAATTTTATTATAACACAACCATGCTCACTTGTTTACATATTGTCAGTGGCTGCTTCTGTACTACTAAGACAAACGTGAGTAGCCGCAATAGAGAATATGGTACACAGGGGTGCCTGGGTGGCTCAGTCGGCTAAGCATCTGACTACAGCTCAGGTCATGATCTCGCGGTTCACGAGTTCGAGCCCCGTGTCGGGCTCTGTGCTGACAGCTCGGAGTCTGGAGCCTGCTTGGGATTCTGTGTCTCCCTTTCTCTCGACTCCTCGTCTGCTCATGCTCTGTCTCTCTCTCAAAAAATAAATGAACGTTAAAAAAAAAAAAAGAATATGGTGCACAAATCCTAACATATTTACTGTCAGGTCCTTTACAGAAAAATGTTGTTGACCCCTAACCCCTGTGTAACATACAGAGTAATATAATATAGCAAAATGGGTTGAATTACGTGCCCCCAAAAGATACACTGAAGTCTAACTCCCAGACCTCAGAATGTGACCTTTTTTGGAAATACGGACGTGACAGATGTAATTAGTTAAGATGAGACGCTGGGTGTCATTGTAAGAAGATGGCCATGTGCCGGCAGAGACATACGGGGAGAAGGCCATGTGATGATGAATATAGAGACTGTAATTATGCAGCTGCAGACCAAAGAATTCCAAAGACTGCTGGAAACCACTAGAAACTAAAAGGAGGCAAGGAAGGATTCTCCCTTATACATTTCAGAGGGAGCACAACCCTGCTAACACCTTGACCTCAGACCTCCAGCTTCCAGAACTGGGAGACAATAAACTTCTGTTGTTTAAGCCCTCTCCTCCCACCCCCACCCCACCCCCCCGGTTTGTGGTCCTTTGTTACAGCGGCTCTAGGAAATGAATACACATGGTTACAGGTGTGTGTGTGTGTGTGTGTGTGTGTGTGTGTGTGTGTATGTGTATTTAAAAACAATGAATCTATATATATATATATACTCACTAAATATAGTGCTCGCGCTCTCTCTCTCTCAAAAATAAAAATAAAAACATTTTTTAAAAAAAGCTTTAAAAAAGTATAAGCAAGTAAGAGAAGCCTTACCAAGATAGGAGATTAAAGACCCAGACAGCAAAAAAACGGATTCAGCATGACATCAACCCACCAGAACCTATCGTTTCAAATTTCTTCGAGGCAACTGCCCATAAATTTAGGTCTAAGAAGGATGGCAGAACCCAGAAAGTTACAGAAACAGATAAGAGTCATCAGATGTTTAAAAATGTTTTTATTTATTTTTGAGAGAGACAGAGAGAGAGGGAGGGAGGGAGAGAGTGAGTTGGGGGTGAGGGGGCAGAGAGAGAGGGAGACCCAGAATCCAAAGCAGGCTCCAGGCTCCGAGCTGTCAGCACAGAGCCCGACGTGGGGCTCGAACCCACAGACTGTGAGATCATGACCTGAGCCAAAGTCGGATGCTTAACCGACTGAGCCACCCAGGTGCCCCAAGAATCACCAGATTTTTTAAGCGATGTCTAAACAAGATCTTTAGCTGTAGTGCTCACACTTAAAGCTGTCTGGAAATAAGCAGAACTCCAGCAACGAGGCTGTCTCCCAGTAACAGGTGGAATGCACACCAGATACCATGAAGGAAGGGCACGCAGCATGTCAAGCAGTCACCACTGTGGTCCAGGACAGATCCTTTTAGCTGGTTGACCTAGCAGCCACTCCTAACCTCCCTTCTCCTTTACCATCCTTTACTCAGTGAAAAGCTAAACATTCCCTTTTCCAGCCTCACTGGCAGTTCGGGCTGTCTGTGCATGTCTTACCGCTCTGACCAGTAAACACTTGACGAGAAAGCTTCTGTTCTCAAACAGAGAGTCACAGGAGGCGAAGCTGTTGTGCCCTTGTCTTTTCCTTGACGCTGCAGATGTCCGTGTGATGCTAGTAGATAGCCATCTTGAGACCAGGTAGCACCAAACATGAGGACAAAAAGCCAACAGCTACTTGTGGGAGGGGAGAAAGCTGAAAAAAGCCTGAAGACTTATGCGCATCGCTGTGTTGCTTCATCTGCTATAACCTGTCCGTTTTCAGATTTCTTATCAACTGACCAATGATTATCTTTGTGATTTAAGCCACTGTTCATCAACAGTTCTGTTACTTGCCGTCAGATGATTCTTAACTGATAAAAACTAACGATTTTATTCCTTCTAACTAAGAGTTCCAGCAGGCAAGAGAGAAAAATGGACCATGGAGGAAGCAGCAAATGAATTGTAAATAGACCGAGTATTCTTCAAAGGCTATGAGTAGATTTAAGTCTACGTGTGGGCAACCTCTAGCATGAAAATATCAAAATAAAAGTAAAGCAGTTGGTAATAAAAGGAGGAAGAGGAGAAGAAAAAAATAAGAATTGTTAACATTTATTGATGACTTTTACTAGGCTCTAAGCAATTTACAGGCATTGCATGATCAACTCAGATGGGAACTATTGTACCATAACGATTTCAAGAACAACACCCTTGTATTCATTGCAGCATTATTTACAATAGCCAAGATATGAAAGCAGCCCATGTGTCCACGATTAGATGAATGAATGAAGAAGATGAGGGGCGCCTGGGGGGCTCAGTCAGTTAAACATCCAACTCTTGGTTTTGGCTCAGGTCATGATCTCACAGTTTGTGGGATCCAGCCCTGCATAGGTCTCTGAGCCAAGAGCACAAAGCCTGCTTGGGATTCTCTCTCTCCCTCTCTTTATGCCCCTCCCCTACTCATGCTCGCTCTCTCTCTCTCTCTCTCTCTCTCAAAATAAATAAGTAAACTAAAAGAGAGAGAGAGAGAGAGAGAGAGAGAGAGAGAGAGATGCATAATAATGGAATATTACTCGGCAATAAAAAAAAAGAATGAAATCTTGCCATTTCAGAAAAAATGAATGGAACTAGAGGGTATAATGCTAAGTGAAATAAGCCAGACAGAGAAGGACAAATACCATATGATTCTACTTATACGTGGAATCTACAAAAAACAGAACAGAGGAAACAAAACAACACAGAAACAGACCCTTAAATGCAGCAAATAATCCAGTGGTTGCTGGAGAGGCGGTGGGTAGGAGGATGGGTGAAGTGAAGGGGATGAAAAGGTACAACCTGCAGCTATAAAATAAATAAGTCACCAGGATGTAATGTACAACATTTGGAATGTAGTCAATAGTATTATAAGAACTTTGTATGGTGACATCATAACTAGATGTACTGTGATCACTTACAAATATTGAACCGCTATGTTGCACACCTAAAAGTAGTATCATATTGTATGTCAATTGCACTTTAAGGAAGGAAGGAACGAAGGAAGGAAGTTAGGAAGGAAGGAAGGAAGGAAGGAAGGAAAGAAAAGAGTACCAACAAGCATGTTAGAATCAACAAAGTATCTAAGGCTGCTACCAACATTATTCAATAAAGAAAATACTAGACTAAAAATAAGTAGACAAACATTCTAGTTTTGACACTACTACTCATGTGCTCTGTGAATTTGGAGAATTGCTTAATATCTCTGAGATGCTTTTTCTTCCCTTAAAGGCAAATGTTGGAGAAAATAATCCACAGGGTCCACTTGCGAGCTAACATCCTAATTTCCAAACTATCTGGTCTGACTCAAGCCATTTGGCTACATTTTTAAGAGTTCAGGAAATATTTATGAAACATCATGGTCATGTCAAGGGAGCTATAGGAATTGATTACCCCAGGCCCAAACACTTGGCACAAATGGTCAGGGCAGGATAAAGAGGCTAGGATTGTGCCAGTAAGAAGAGTAAATTCCTAAGTGCTCTCAACATGCTAAGACATTAACTTGAGGGGAGAATTACCATCCAGGTAAGAGGGGTCTGTTGCCACATCTGTCTAACCCGTGTTAATGAACAGAAAGCATTTGTATTTGATTTGGGGATATCATGATGGTTTTGTGTTGTTTTGTTTTGTTCTTAGACAGCAAATTTCTCCCCTGAGTTAACATTAAAATTAGTTGACATCTTCTCAACACACCCTTTTTATTTAAAAAAAAAAAAACAAAAAAGACAAAAGGCAAAGAGTGACTTGGGTTACGAACTGAGATGAGGTCCTGAGATGAAATATTCACACAGACAATCCACAAACTCAATAATCTTCCGGGCGGGGAAGCAAAAGTTGATTATTTGTGAAGCGGACTGTGAATAAATTGGAAAAAAACGAGCCATTCGAGCTGTAGACAATTACATGGATATGTATTTATGTTTAGCATCAGTAGTAAAATTACATTTTCTAGTGAATCTACAGCTCAGAGCTTTAAAATATAGATCTTTTAAAATGCAGCAAACAAAATTCCAAGGGTTACAAGAAATGTTTTATTTATAATGTTTGCATGAAACTAGACATGGTGCCCATCTGTCTCTTCCAATATATTTTCAAAACCAGATTTACGGATTTTAACTAGAAAACTAAAAAGGATGGTGTTCTGACTCCACGCCAGCTTAATTCAGTCTATTATCATATTTTTCTTCATTATAACCTGGCTGATACAATTACCATAGTACCCTTCACTTGCCGGCTTCATGCTGTGTCCCATTATGATGCATTCTTCCAAGGATGCACCTGGTAATACCTACGTCTTTCTCACCCCTTCCTCTACATTTCCACATACTTGGTGTGGTGGGAGAAAAGGGCATAATCAGTGAATGAAGGACCAGAACTCTCATTACATGGCACCTCCTTCTTTGGAAAAAGACTTGAAGGAGAAAAATGCTCCTCAAAAAAGTGAAATTTCCCATTCACCCTCTATGGCTTCCCTTGCCTATTGTTTATACCCCTTCCCTCCCTCTAACTTCTCTTTTGCTGCTAGTTAGTCCCACCC
Organism: Leopardus geoffroyi; assembly: GCF_018350155.1. Classification (NCBI taxonomy): domain Eukaryota; kingdom Metazoa; phylum Chordata; class Mammalia; order Carnivora; family Felidae; genus Leopardus; species Leopardus geoffroyi. Next base: position 14,804,361 of record NC_059340.1, read on the forward strand.
TCTCATATGTGTCTCCCTGTATGGCTTTAATGACTCTGAACCTAGTTAACAAAGAATCTTGTGTTCTTCCAGCAACCATCTTTGATCACGGGGTCCACTCTAAGCCAACGAGATGAACAGCAGCTACAACCACTCGCAAAACAACCTTTCGAAGGATTTTAAAAGTTCGTGATCATGGGTTTTAAAAAAAAATAGATGGGAATCGCTTTTTTAAAAAACGTCTAATTATTTATTTTGAAGGGAAGGTGTTAGGGGCAGAGAGAGAATCCCAATCAGGCTCCACACTCAGCATGGTGCCCAACACAGGGCTCGATCCCTTGACCCTGGGATCATGACCTGAGCCGAAATCAAGAGTCAGACACTTAACCGATGGAGTCACTCAGGTGTCCCATGATCTTGTGTAAGTAGAGGCCCAGAGATCAGAAAACATCAGGCATGAGGAAGAACCCCAGAGTCTCAGCTCCGGGCGGAGTAGGGGGTGATTCTTAGCTGAAATTTAGGCATCTGTAACTGCCATGCCTTTACCAAAGATTCAAAACAACTGAGAAATCTATGTATATCTGGATTCTTTGATCTACTCAGAGAAAAACAAAGAGCCATTTATTATATTTTATCATAGATTGGAGATGAACTGAATACTTGAGCTGAAAATAAACACTGGTAACTCATACCTGTGGGAACTTAGGGTATAATGATAAATCCTGCATAGGACTTCACATAGTCAAGATTAAGTATCGGCTGATTTAAACTTGTCACCCCAGCTCCCAAAAGACTAGTGTGCTTCACAGTCATTACCTAGAGCTGTAGACCTCCAAATAATGAGAAGTGTCACCAAATATGGGGCACCTGGATGACTCAGTCAGCTGAGCATCTGACTCTTGATTTTGGCTCAAGTCATGATCCCAGGGTCATGGGATTGAGCCCCGTATCAGGCTCCATGTTGAGTGTGGAGCCTGCTTAAGATTCTGTCTCCCTCTGCTCCTCTCCCTGGCTCACATGCATGCTCTCTCTCTCTCTCTCAAAACAAATTTTTTAAGTGTCATAAAATTCATTTCTAAAATGCATGGTGAATGAGATAGGATCTGTAATCAATGGCTGGATAAGTAAATGGACAAATTAAGGAATAAAAAATACCTGTAAAACCTGTAAATACCTAGAAAGCAGGTATTAGTTATCCTGCTATGTTCTTAGTACAAATTTGTTGACCTGCAGGACAAAATGCCCACAATGAGGCCTAAAAAGCAGGAACAGAATGGAGAGAAAGAATTTTTTGACGATTTACTACGTACTAGGTGCTAATCTCTTCATCTTAGTTCCGAAACAACACTGGGGTCATTCTCATTTTTACACATTTTATATTTACTTCACACATGAGTAAACTAAAGTTCAGAGAGTTTAAATATTAAAGTACCATTTATGTACACAGACTTTCTCTCTCTCTCTCTCTCTCTCACTCACACACACACACACACACACACACGTTATCTTTGATTCTTACAATCTGACCAGGAATGTATCATTATTCTATTTGAAAGACAAAGAAACCGGGGTCCAGAAAGATCAAGAAATTTGTCGCGGGTCACACAGCTATGAAGCAGCACAGCCAGGGTCAGAATGAGAGCAGGAGACGGCCCAGCAGTGTCCCTGGCTTCTGGCCCTTGTTTATTACCACCATTCTCCAACACAGTCACAGACTCAGCAGCGAAAGGGCGATCTACAGAGAGCAGACCCACAGATTCCAGGCTGACTGTGACCAGGCAGAGGGCAAGAAACCCGTGGAAAGGCCGAATCAAACAGTGTGCATTTTTACAGCCACTGTTCAAAGCCTTGCTGCTTTCCAAGACTCTCCTGAGTAAAAACAGGGTCATCCTTGCCTACAAAGGATGCCATGAGGATATGTGAGATGTCTACCAAGAAAGTGCTTCAATATCTTGTCGGTTGCATTCAGACCGACCATTTGTCACTTCTTCCAACAGCGACCATTGACGAGAACACTCAGAGACAGGAGGCGTCTCTCTGCACCGGCAACAGGCACAGCCCTGGTGCTCTGTGTCCAAGCAAGAACCGGAGCAAAAGCAGACAGTGCAATTACAGGAAAAGCAAACTACAGTTAAAAAGAAAAATGCTAACAAACAAAGATACAAACTAACTAAGTAGGGCTTATCCCAGGAACGTAAGGCTTGTTTAACATCCAAACATCAAAAATAAAGGTAATTGACCATTTCAACAGAATAAAGCGGAAAACCGCTCTGTCATTCCAGTTAGATGCCGGAAAAGCACTGGACAAAATGAAAAACCTTTTCATGACAAAACCTCAGAGCAAACCAGGAATAATGGGTATTTTCCTCCATATGATAAAGCCCACAGCTAACACCCCACTTGAGGCTTAAATACTGAAGGCTTCTGCTCCCCCCCCCCCCGTTAAAATTGGGAACAAGTCAACAATGCCCGTTCTCACCACTTGAATTCGCCTTGGGACTATGGGTCTTAGTCACTGTGATAAAGGCAAGAAAAAAGAGAGAGAGAGAGATCTGAAAAGAAGAAGTAAAACTGTCTCTTTTTGCAGATGATATGACTGTTTATATGGAAAATGACAAAGCATCTACAAAACAACTTTAGAACTAACCAATGCATTTAACAAAGTCACAGAATACGAGGTTCACATGAAAATTCAACTGTATTTCTATATGGGAGCGGGAGAAGATGGAAAATGAAATTATAGAAACCAATTCCATGTTGGTAGTGAGAAAGAAAGAAAGAAAGAAAGAAAGAAAGAAAGAAAAAAAGGAAGGAAGAAAGAAAGAAAGGAGAAAAGAAACATAAGGTCCATCTAACCAAAAGATATGCAAGACCTCTAAATTGAAAACTTCAATTTAAGATTATTTAGGTTCTGAAAAAATCTAGATAAATAGGGACAGATACCATCTTTATGGACAAATACTACTCAGTGTTGTTAAAAGTTTAATTCTTCCCAAACTGACCTACAGATCTAATGCAATTCCTATCAAAATTTCATCAGGCTCTTACACTGATACTAATAATTTGGATTCCATATAAATATGAAAATGCTAAATATCTACAAAAGCCAAAGCAATTTTGTGTAATATTTATTTATTTATTTTGACGGGGGGAGAGGAGGAGAGAGCACAAACAGGGGAAGGGCAGAGAGAGACAGAGAGACAGAGAGAGGGAATCCCAAGCAGGCTTCATGCTGTCAAGAACAGAGCTCGATGAGGGGCTCGATCTCATAAACCAGGAGATCATGACCAGAGACAAAATCAAGAGTCAGGCGCTTAACCAACCGAGGCACCCAGGGGCCCTGAAGCAATTTTTTAAAAAAAGAACAAACTTATCTCAGCTGAGTTCAGGATTTATTTTAAAACCACAGTAATCAACAAAGAAAAAAAAAAGACAAACAAAAAACCAGACTCTTAAATACAGAGAACAAATTGGTGGTTGCCAGGGGGGCAATGGGTGGGGGGGATGGGTGAAACAGATAAAGGGAATGAAGAGTCACTTATCCTGACGGGCATTGAGCAATGTATAAAATTGTAAAATCATTACATTGTACACCTGAAACTAATGTAACACTGTATGCTAATAATACTTCAATTAAAAAATAAAATAAAGTAAATAAACAATGGATGGAGAACCTGAAAAAATATATACAAGAATTATAGATCACTGGAATAGAATTAAGAGTCAAGGAATAGATCTATACACATATGTAATCATTTGATATTCTACAAAGGTCCTAACATAATTCAGTAACAAAAGACTGGTCTTGTTGGTTAGTTTAATAAATGATGCTATAATAATGCACTACTAGGTATTTACCCAAAGAATAAAAAATACTGATTTGAAGGGATACATGCACCCCCCAATGTTTATAGCAGCACTATCAACAATCACCAAATTATGGAAAGAGCCCAAATGTCCATCGACTGATGAATGGATAAAGAAGATATGATGTATATACATATAACACACACACACACACATATACGGATGGTTATATATACACATACATACCTACAACGGAATATTACTCAGCCATAAAAACGAATGAAATCTTGCCATTTGCAATGACGTGGATGGAGCTAGAATGTATTATGCTAAGTGAAATGAGTCGGAGAAAGACAAATACCGTGTGATTTCCCTCATATGTGGAATTTAAGAAACAAAACAGATGAAACATAGGAAAAGGGGAGAAAAAAGAGAGAGGAAGACAAACCATAAGAGACTCTTAATGATAGAGAACAAACTGAGAGTTGATGGAGGGAAATGGGTGGGGGGTGGGCTATATGGGTGACAGGTATTAAGATGGGCGTTTGTGGGGCACCCGGGTGGCTCAGTTAAGCATCTGACTTCGGCTCAGGTCATTATCTCATGGCTCATGAGTTCGAGCCCCACATTGGGCTCTGTGTTGACAGAGCAGAGCCTGGAGCCTGCTTCCGATTCTGTGTCTCCCTCACTCTCTGCCCCTCCCCCGCTGATGCTGTCTCTCCTTCAAAAAAATAAACATTAAAAAAAATAGAGGGGCACTTGTGATAAGCACAGGGTATTGTATGTAAGTGATGAATCACTAAATCCTACACCTGAAACTAATATTACACTGTATGTTAACTAGCTAGAATTAAAATACAAACTTGAAAAAGGAAAGAAAATCAATAAAGGACACTGGTAAAGGTGAAAACTAAAATCAAATAAATGATGCTGTAACACCTAGATATCCACACGGAAAACAAACAAATAAACATTGACCATTATTTCATATCATAAATAAAAATGAGCTCAGAATTGACTACAGACCCCAATATAAAAGCTACAAACCATAAAGTACTAGAAAAAAGTAGGAGAAATCTTTATGACTTTGGGATAGACAAAGATTTATTAAATACAAAAAGCATAAATCATACCAGAAAATAATGATACATGTGCTTTAGAAAAATAAAAGTATTAGCACTTTAAAGGTCATTGTTGAGAAAAATGAGAGGGCAAGTCATAGATTGGGAGAAAATATTTGCAACATGTACATCAGACAAAGGTTTTAGATCTGGGATATACAAAGAGCTCTTTTTTCCAAGTTTATTTATTTTTGAGAGAGAGAGAGAGAGACAGCAGGAATGGGGAAAGGGCAAAAAGAGAGAAAGAGAGAGATTCCCAACCAGGCTCCCGGCTATCAGCACAGAGCCTGACGCAGGGCACGAATTCATGAAACTGAGATCGTGACCTGAGCCGAAACCAAGAGTCAGACGCTCAACTGACTGAGCCACTCAGGCGACCCTAAAGAGCTCTTATACTTAAATACAAGAGAACAGGGGCGCCTGAGTGGCTCAGTCGGCTGGGTGACCGACTTCGGCTCAGGTCACGACCTTGAGGTTTGTGAGTTTGAGCCCCGCGTCGGGCTCTGTGCTGACAGCTCAGAGCCCGGAGCCTGCTTCGGATTCTGTGTCTCCCTCTCTCTCTGCCCCTCCCCTGCTCACGTTCTGTCTCTCTCTGTCTCTCAATAACAAATAAACGTTAAAAAAAATTTTTTTTAAAAGAGAACCTAGTAAAAAATTGGTACAGACCTTCACAAATGAAGAAATACAAATAGTCAACAAGTAGACACAAGAAAAGATGCCGGTCATTAGGGAAATGAAAACAAAAACCACAATTACACGCCCACTCCACCCCCGGTAGAATGGTTAAAATTAAAAAGACTGATAATTTCAGTGCTGGCAAAGATGCAGAGTAACTGGAAATCTCATACCCTAATCACAGGAATGTAAAACGCCACAACCACTTTGGAACACAGTTTGGCAACTGGCGGAAGGTTAAATATCCACCTGCCCTACGACCAACCGCCTTAGCCCATTTGGGCTGCTGTAACAAAACTACCATAGCCTGGGCGACTTACACAATAGAAAAGTCCTTCTCGCGACTCAGGAGTCTTGCAGTCCCACAGTGAGGTGCTGACAGATTTGGCGTCTGGTGAGACTCCACTTCCTGGATCACAGATGCCCATCTTCTTGCCGTGTCCTCACACGGCAGAAGAGGCAAGGAAGCTCTCTGTGCTCTCTCATAAGGGCACCAATCCCAACCAATGAAGACGCCATACTCATTTTTGAAAATTTTTTTTTTTCAACGTTTATTTATTTTTGGGACAGAGAGAGACAGAGCATGAACGGGGGAGGGGAAGAGAGAGAGGGAGACACAGAATCGGAAACAGGCTCCAGGCTCTGAGCCATCAGCCCAGAGCCCGACGCGGGGCTCGAACTCACGGACCGCGAGATCGTGACCTGGCTGAAGTCGGACGCTCAACCGACTGCGCCACCCAGGCGCCCCAAAGACGCCATACTCAAAACACAATTGCCTCCCAAAGGCCTCATCTCCAAATACCTTCGCATTGGGGATTAGGTTCCAACATATGAATTTTGAGGGGACGCAAACACTGAGTCTATAATACCACCTATTTTTAGTTGTTGACTCAAAAGAAACGAAAACACATGTCTCTATCAAGACATAAACAAGAATGCTTTATTTGGCATCCGTCTATGGCTAAAAAATAGCCCAGCTGTGGCATATCCATCCAAGAGAATACTACTCACCAATAAAAAGAAATGACCTGTGATATGTAGCAAAATGGATGAATCTCAGAATAGTTATGCCCAAAGAGGCCCGAAGCAAGAATAAATACCACATGATTCCATTCATGTGAAATTCCGCAAAATGAAAACTAATCTGTAGTGACAGAATGCAGATCAGTTGGGAGCAGGGATCAGGGCATACGTTGGAAGGAATGGACTGCAGAGAGCAGATGGAAGTTTGGGGATGTGATGGAAACCTCTGATGTCTTCTTTACTGGGGTAGTTTCATAAGTATATAATTTATCAAACCTCATCACATTGCTTTAAACCATTTTAAAATTGTTTTTAACGTTTTATTTATTTTTGAGACAGAGAGAGACAGAGCATGAACGGGGGAGGGGCAGAGAGAGAGGGAGACACAGAATCGGAAGCAGGCTCCAGGCTCCGAGCCATCAGCCCAGAGCCCGACCTCACGGACCACGAGATCGTGACCTGAGCTGAAGTCGGACGCTTAACCGACTGAGCCACCCAGGCGCCCCTGCTTTAAACCATTTTAAATATGTGCAGTATAGTGTATGGAAACTACATCTCAATATATTTTTTTAAAATAATAAGCCAGAGCAAATTGAGAATAGGGTGAGGGGACAAGAAAGCATTCCATCTAAGGAACAAGACTCTTGAGGAACATAATCACTGCCACCAGGTATCTGGTGGGCCATCAAATGCAAAAGTCTGATTCTGCACTGTCTCATCACAAGGTCCAGGACAAACTGGTGGAATCTGAAGGCAGCAAACTTCATCTGCAAATAAGAAACAGATTCCTAACCAAAAGAATAATCCAAAGATAAAAATGGCCGCCATGCTGAAGAGGGAGTTTCTTGGTACTGGAGGTATTCATGGAGAGGCAGGGCAGACTGGGGTTTTGTAGAAACATTTTGGGGAAGGTAGAGGCAACCCCTGAGACTACTTCCAACTGGACGATTCTAGGATTCTGCAAGACTAGAAGTTCCCTGTTGTTCGATGCTGGTATAGAAAAGCCCAAGGTTACACCATCTTGCTTTACACCAGGTGATTTTCCCCAAAGAAAATTAAAACATCACAATAGAATTGAGGAGGAACTTTCTATCCTCTCTATTTGGCGTCTGACTCCCCTGCTTTCTTTTGGCAGAGGACCACTCTCACTGAAGAGAGATGGTTTTTGATTTCGCTCCTCTCCAAAAGCGTGTATCCTCGTGAATAACATGCCTGAAGTTAGCATAAACCCTGGTGACCGAGTGGAAGCACCTACTGTGATTCAGCGTGGCTGACTCTCAAAGTCTTCCTCATCGGACATCTAACTCACACCTTCGTCTCCTGCTGTGTTGGAGGGATGCATGGGTGTAATCGTTAAGCATCAGGACAAAACCACAAAAACCATAAGAACTCATTCATGCATGCGTGCATGCATTCATTCATTCACTCGATGAACATGTCAGCATTTTGATGTATTAGGACACTCTCTTCCCTGATCTGTGTGGGCTCTTCTCATTGTTATTTCCAGGGCTCAACCTGACTTAGGGAGGAGGACATTCATCGAAGGAGATGCATTTTAGGAAGGGAAACAGAAATAAAGCCTCACAGGCTGCCCCAGTAGGCCTAGCCCGACACCAGTGTTAGACTGATACATAGCTCAGGGTCTCCGTGGGTAATTTCTTATCATACTCGACAGGCTGGGGTTCATCCTATCGGCTAAACTCTATATGAAAAATGGGACACTGCCTGGAGATTTGACCCCACTGTCGCAAACAGGACTCCAGCCACCTAGGCAGCCAAGCTGTTTGCTCTTTCTTGCTCTAGCTCTCTCCCTTGGGGACAGGTCAGTCTTCATGAGCGCCTTCACCGGGTGCCACGCAAGGGCAAAAGAAGGAACCTGCACCAACCCAACCACCTGTTTTCCAGCCACCTGCTCTCACGAGGAGAGGGAAGACCTACCTCATTTGGTCAGTAGCTTGATCTGCGGGTTTTTAATTTCATTGATCGCGCTGGCCCCAATTTGAAAGCGTAATAGGGAGGTGTGTTTGCATTTAGCTCTTACAAATAACATCCTGAAAGTGCAAAGGAAAAATCCGTAGGGTAGTCAGAGGGAGAATAAGGGCCCATGCGTACCTGGTGAAGGAATATTCGTGAACCCTTGAAGAGTAAGCAAGGGACAGGAAACAAAGGCAGGGTCAGGCACAAGAAGAAAGACCCCTTTCCAATAAATCAGAACAGGACCCAGTCAGCACTGAGGATTATTTAACTCTAGATTAAAGGGAAATCCTGAAAAAGAAAAGGCAGTGGGGCGGGGGGGGGCGGTGACTGGGTGGCTCAGTCAGTTGAGTGTCTGACTTTTGCTATTGGCTCAGGTCATGATCTCACGGTTCATGAGTTCGTCGAGCCCTGCATCAGGCTCTGTGCTGACAGCGTGGAACCTGCCTGGGATTCTTTCTCTCTCTCTCTCTGCCCCTCCCCTGCCTTGTGCTCTCTCTCTCTCTCTCTCTCTCTCAAAATAAATAAATAAAACACTTAAAAAAAAAAGGCAGTGGGAAGTGTGACAGTAAAATATTTGTGTGAGAGATCACGTTGAATAATGTCCAACACAGGGGCGCCTGGGTGGCTCAGTCGGTTAAGCGTCCGACTTCAGCTCAGGTCACGCTCTCGTGGTCCATGAGTTTGAGCCCCGCGTCGGGCTCTGGGCCGATGGCTCAGAGCCTGGAGCCTGCTTCCGATTCTGTGTCTCCCTCTCTCTCTGCCCCTCCCCCATTCATGCTCTGTCTCTCTCTGTCTCAAAAATAAATAAAACGTTAAAAAAAAAAAAAAAGAATAACGTCCAACACAAATTAACTGTAATTACTAATTTGAAAATGGGTTCACTGACATATTCTCGTTTTAATTTTTCACATGGTTAGTGTCTTTTAAGCATTATCATAGATGTCTATTTCAACTAGGGGTTGTAAAACTCATTTTGTCAAATTTAGAGTTCATTAAAAGATAAACCGTGAACTCTAAAATGCTTTTATCTTGTATTTTATATCAAATTTGTTTGACAAATCTGAAGTCCGAGCTTTCCCATGTTTTAATATTGCTTTTGCCTTTAGGCATCATGACTTACTTTAAGAGACCCAACTTTGGGGCACCTGGGTGGCTCCGTCAGTTAAACATCCGACTTCGGCTCAGGTCATGATCTCACTGTTCACGAGTTCGAGCCCCACGCTGGGCTCTGTGCTGACAGCTCAGAGCCTGGAGCCTGCTTCAGATTCTGTGTCTCCCTCTCTCTCTCTGCCCCTCCCCCACTCACGCTCTGTCTCTGTCTCTCAAAAATGAATAAACATTAAAAAAAATTTTAAAGACCGAATTTGACATAAAATACGGTTTTCTTCATAACAAACAAGAACCTAAACGAAAATTCGTAAATTCTTAGATTAAATTAACAAAGTCAAGATTTAGATATTTTCTCAAGTATAGGTAAGATCTTAGTTAAACTCAGGCTTCAGACAGACTACTCAGGTAGAAAGGTGATCTGGATTGGAAATCCTTTAAAATAAATTCCTCATTATGATTTTCAAGGGCACTCAATAACAAATGAGAGCAGATAAGAAAAATATTCTATTTATATGTCTAACCAGGACAGCTCTGGAGACCAAATAAATTTCATGGGTAATTAATATCATTTGCATGAAGACTAATATGCCTGAGATTAAAAGTTCTTTTTCTTTTTCTTTTGTTTAAGTTTATTTATTTTGATAGAGAGTGTGTGTGACAGGGAAGGGTCAGAGAGAGAAAGGGAGAGAGAGAGAATCCCAAGCAGGCTCTATGCTGTCAGTGCAGAGTCCAATGCGGGGCTCGATCTCACAAACCATGAGATCATGACCTGAGCCAAAATCAAGAGTCGGATGCTTAACTGACTGAGCCACCCAGACACCCCCAAAAGTTCTTTTTCAAACGACATCTAATTTTCTGGAACATCCCTACTCTGTCTCAGAGGGATGGCTGGCCCTGGTGAACACATTTGTCCCAGAAAACCAAACAGGTCAAGGTAAGGGCAACAATTTAAGGCAAACAATTTAAGGCAGACCCCAGTTTCCATCACCTGAAACTGGCAAGTTTTCTAACAGAGTCTTGTCTCATTGGACACTTGAGGATAATTGAACTTATTGCCATGGAAATTAAAACTTAAGTGGAGGGGCGCCTGGGTGGCGCAGTCGGTTGAGCGTCCGACTTCAGCCAGGTCACGATCTCGCGGTCCGGGAGTTCGAGCCCCGCGTCGGGCTCTGGGCTGACGGCTCAGAGCCTGGAGCCTGTTTCCGAATCTGTGTCTCCCTCTCTCTCTGCCCCTCCCCCGTTCATGCTCTGTCTCTCTCTGTCTCAAAAATGAATAAAACATTAAAAAAAAATTTTTTTTTAAAAATAAATAAACGTTGAAAAAAAAATTAAAAAAAACTTAAGTGGAAAACGAATACCCTCTACATATACGCATATGTGTGTGTGCACACACACATTGTGTGTGTAGATGTAGTTTCCAAACATGCTCAAAATTACAGAGATGATAAAATGAATCCCCACATACTCGTAATCCGGATTCAATCGTTTTTAAGATTTGGCCACATTTACTTCATCTGTCCTTTTAACCTCTTTTTTGCGGAAACACTGCAAAGCACAGGTCGGGTATTGTGTCATTTCAGCCCCACCTACATACTTCAGTGCACATCTATTAAAAAAACAAACTTCTTCGTACATAACCGTATACTGTTATCACCCTAACAAAATAAACAAGAATTCCTCAGTATCAGCTAATTCCCATGCATAATTCCATCTCCCTGATTGTCTCACAGGCATTATGTTATATGATCACGTCGGGATACAAACAAAACAAACCTGTCTTCTAGAACCGACCACCCTCTTCCCTGCTGCCCCCTCTTTTCAAGGCGTTTTAATTTGTTACAGAAATTAGGTCAACTGTCCTGTAGTCCCACTGCAAAATAATAAGAAATGTACATATTGGTCTGTGACCCCAGTTCCTGCTAAGATTGATCTTTGACCCTGTTCCTGACATAGACCTCCTAAATCTCACGGCATTTCCGGAGCGACAGGGGGATCTTTTGTTCTAACGAGGCGATTCGGGGTGAGCTCCTGGATGGGGGCTGGCCCCCAGAAAGACCAAGCCATGATTACATGTTTGGAACTTACAGACCCACCCCTCATTCTCTGAGGAGGGGAAAGGAGCTGGAAATCGATCGTGCCTATGTGATAAAGTCTCCATAAGAATCCCCAAACTACAGGGCTCGGGAAGCTTCCATTAGTGAACATACACACATGCCAGGAGTGGGGGGGGGGGGGGGGCATACCTCAACTCCATAGGGACGAAAGCTTCTGCACTTGAGACCCTTTCTAGACTCCACTGTCTATGCCTCTTCATCTGGCTGTTCATCCGTATTCTTACCATATCTTTTATCATATCATCAGCTGGTAAATGTGTTTCCTGAGTTCTGCGAGCTGTTCTAGCAAATTACCGAACCCAAGGAGGGGATCATGGGCACCTTGATTTGCAGCTGGTCAGGCAGAAGTACAAGGGACAACGTGAGACTTGCTGGCATCTCAAGTGAGGGCAGTCTTGTGGGACTGAGCCTTTAACCTGGCATCAGACACTAACTCCAGGAAGACAGTGTCAGAACCGAATCGAACTGTAGGGCTCCCGGGTGGTGTCGGAGAACTGGTCAACGTAGACACATGCATCTGGTGTCAGAAGTGTCGTGGGTGTTTGGGGCCTGTAAAGGACAGCAGCAAGCTTGTCCTGGTCACCCAAGAAGACTGTGTGATGTTATTTAGCTAATCTCTCTGTCCCTCATTTTTCCTAAAAACAGAAGTTGGCTCTAGGGGCACCTGGGTGACTCAGTCGGTTGGGCATCCAACTCGATTTGGCCTCAGGTCAGGATCTCACGGTTCGTGGGACTGAGCCCCGAGTCAGGCTGCATGTTGGCAGGGCAAAGCCTACTGGGGTTCGTCTCTCTCCCTCTCTCTCTCTGCCCTTCCCCTGCTTGTGGTCTCTCTCTCAAAAATAAAAATAAAGAAACTTTAATTCTTCGGAAAATTGAAAAAAGTACAATATAAAATAAAAAAACATGCTGGTCTACAATGAGACACGTATCACCAGATAAACATAAGAGAATGTGATGTGTTCTAATACTGCTATAAAAATACAGATGAGTGTACGATTAATCTCGGCGACAAGGTCAATATGAGTCGGGCTTTGAACAGTAACTGAAACGCAGGGTTGATGTAAAGAAGGAAAATACTTTCTAGACAGGGAGACCAGCGCCTGCAAAGGCAGGGCGATGTGACAACGGTACAGACAAGAGCTCTAGATTTTGTGTGGCCGGAAGAGAGAACGCATTTGCAAAGTAGCAGAGAAAGGTTGGGTGGGGCCGGGTGGGGAAGGCACTGAACCTCACGACAAGGAGTCTAGACATTAGCATTGGCTGCAGGGAACCCTCAAGGTTGCTAAGCAAGAGTAATACAGTCAGAGCTAGGTCTTAAGAAGAAAACTCGAGGAAAAGGGGGCGGATGAATAAACAGAGGGAGAAAGAAAAAAGATGAGTTTGAAGCCTCCTACCATCCGCATGAAAAACAATGAACCCGAGCGGTATCCCTGAATTTGCCAGTTCGACAAAAGGAGGCAGAAATTAAATCCATACAGGTCTTGGTGACAGGAAATGTGAGAAGTGAGGCAGGAGGACAGAGGAGGACTCTGAGGGGTGTGGCTGTAAACAGGAAGTAGTTGAAATGCAACCGCATTTACTAACTTGCCAACTCAGAGTGCAAGTCGATTAAGAATTAATATTAGGCGTATTTGCAAATAGGCAAGTCAGAACAAACACCTCTGCAAAATAAACTCCTCAGGATTTCTATTTTGAAAATACATGCAGGGCAACTAACGCTTACAGCCTATTTTTAAATTTTAATGTTCCAGCCGTAGTAAATTATGAATGTCCAGTCTGCCAGGATGCCATCCCCAGAGTCGAAGAAGATTCCCAAATTTGAGGGATAGGTTGCCTAGCAACCAGAGTCCCCTGGAGCCGAGAAACACTGACATATTTTCCCCCGGTGAAGACTTTCACAAGATCTAAAACAGGAGCAGAGGGAAATGATCATTAAAAACTGACCTGATGACTCCGGTTCAGTTAAAGAAAACTGAATTTGCTCAACCAGCAGGGGGCATCCCATCTTTTCTAAGGAACCTTTCTAAAATCCTCAGGGCGTGTGAGTACCCATTTCCCATCCTTGGCTAATCCCAACAGGTGATCATCTCTTCTCAGTGGTACAACCCCAGAGGCCCGGCAGTCAGTTTTCCTACGGTCTTCCCCAAACAGACAGACCTAATCTTACGCGTCATGTACTCGCTGAAGACACAGGTTCTGGGTACTGATTTGAATCCTGGCTCTGCCCCTTACTATCTGTATGGCCAATTGAGTAATGCTTCAATGTCTCTGTGCCTCAATTTCCTCCTCTGTAAAATGGAGAGAGTAATAGAACCTTTCCTCATAGCGTTGAGAGCATTAAAGTAAGTTAATATATTTAAAGGACGGGACACATGATTCTGGCACACAGTGAGCACTCAATAACCCTTGGCTAGGATTAGTATTGCTTATTACAGCTGTCTTCTACCATATATGGAGAGAGAAACACATTGCATTGGTTATACAAATACGGGATGATATTCTGGCTCTCTCTCCACTGCCTCCTACCCGTCCATTCCACTTTGTAGTAAAATATTCCTCCAGAGTCCCAAAGAAAACGCAGGAATTGTCTGAGAGTTCTATGGCTGGTAGGAGGATAAGGCAGCCAGGAGGAAACACCCAAGGCATCCGTGAATGGATGTGAGAATTTGCAGCCTGTAGGTAACGAGGTCACCGGAGTCCAAGCAGAGAGCCTCCTCTCCCGCAAAACGCATACCAACACGTAAAAAGAGGGAACGTTTGGGGCGCCTGGGTGGCGCAGTCGGTTGAGCGTCCGACTTCAGCCAGGTCACGATCTCGCGGTCCGGGAGTTCGAGCCCCGCGTCGGGCTCTGGGCTGATGGCTCAGAGCCTGGAGCCTGTTTCCGATTCTGTGTCTCCCTCTCTCTCTGCCCCTCCCCCGTTCATGCTCTGTCTCTCTCTGTCCCAAAAATAAATTAAAAAAAACGTTGAAAAAAAAAAGAGGGAACGTTTGCTGGAAATGCTGAAGACTGCCTTAAGAGGAAAGGAAAATGGGTTGTGACAACTAAGCAGGTGGGGAAACAGCAGGGAATTTTCAGGATTGCTCAGGAAGTTTTCCTGGAAAGACCCCCAGATGAGCAGAGGAGGGCACAGAACTCACCCTCTCAAGACCCATAAGCCCAGTTCTGGTATACAGAACGTGCCCTCCAAGGATGCCCATGTCCTATGAATATGTCACCTGCCATAGCAAGGACTTTGCAGGTGTACTTCAGGACCTTGGATTCTCCTGGGTTATCTGGGTGGGTCCAATGTAATCACAAGGGTCCTTCCTAAGAGGAAGGCCAGGACGGTCAGAGGAGGATTGCATGACACGGAAACAGAGTCAGACTGATGCAGGGCACTGAGCCAAGGACCCCGGGGTGCTTCTAGAAGCTGGAAAAGGCAAGGAACAGATTCTCCACTAGCACCTGCAGAAGGAGCACAGCCCTGCTGACCCACCTCAGACCTCTGGCTTTTAGAACTACAAGATAATAAAAATGTGAGGTTTTAAACCACTGTACTTGTGGTCATTGTTAGAGCAGCAATAGGAAAGGAATACACAGTGGAAAAGAGGAGGAGCTTAGCTGCAAAGTCCACGTGCACCCCCAGAACATGCAAGAAGGCAGAGCAGAAGCTTGCAAACCAAAGAAATTCAAGTACCATCTGGTAAAAAGTGACGGGCGGGGACGGTGTTCAGAAGATGAAATAGAACCAACTGAAGCCTGACAGAATTTGGCAAAAGGATGTGATTGTTTTCGTCAATTAGGAATTGTAAGAGGGTATTATTATTACTTATTGTTATTATTACCACTGCTCCTACTAAAACTAGTGTTACTGTTCTGCTTTCTGTGTGGGGGGTGCGAATTGTAAGGCTCTGAAATGGACAAAAAGGATTCCCAGGTGTCTAGTCTGACACATTTTTCCAGGTTTTCAGTGTTCCATCAACTTTGAGCTATTATACAAACTATAATTTGCAGGAAACCAATAATAACGCAAGAGATTCTCGTCCACAGAAGTACAGATTAGCAGTACCCTGTAGAACGTGATCACGGCCCAGGGGGTGGATCCTTTTTGCCTCCATTTATAAATCCCCGTCAGCATCCCTCATTTGCCTGTATATGTGTGGTTCTTGGATTTTTCCTTGGAACAAGGTGTATCGTCTTACTGGCTCCCTCGACGGAGGACTCAAAGTCTTTGACACGTGTTCATTTTATATGCGTATGAGATTCATGATTTCACGTTTTCAAAAAAATTTATCCTGTAATATTTTATGAGGCTAGAAGTGTGGCATAGCTAATAAAACCCAAAGATGTGTGTGTGTGTGTGTGTGTGTGTGTGTGTGTGTGTGTGTGTATCTCCATTCTACCTTCCTAGGAGCTGACTTTGTGACACCAAATAGTGATGTCACAGAACCAGGTGCCACTAGACCCAACACTGTGCCAAAGAATGGGGTCGACACTGGGCTCTCCCTGGGCAGAGGACTTTGTACAGTAGGATTAACTGCTGCTTCCCAGACAATAACGGACCAAAGGCTGACTACAGGAATCGGGTTGGGGGGTAAGAAATGAGGTCCCACGGCCGAAAGCATCAATCCCCAGGATGCTTCATCTTTGTCCCCCCCCCCCCCGCCCACCACACACAGACAATGCTCCCCTATCCTGGTCTAGGAGGGGCAACGAAGTACTCTCTCCACCAAGACTCTCCTTGCCTCCAGGATGGTGGCGACATTTTTTAAAAAGAAAGACGAAGAAAGGAATCAGGAAGAGCAAATAACATGATCCTCAAATCCTGTTACGTATGATCAGGACTAAAAGTAAGAAAATTTTAACTCCCCCAAATGTTCAGGTTAAAAACATAAATTAGCTGCAGAAATGGTGTGAACCTAGTCACGGATGAGCATCATCGTGGATCACCATTATAGGACACTGGCAGGCTGATTAGTGTCCCAACCTTTGGAGTCGATGTTACTATCTCTGCCGTGTGTCCAAAATTCCAAACATTCAAAATATTATGGGAATAATGGACATTTTGGCTTTACTCCTACGTTATGGGTGATGATTTTCTTTCTCTGTCAGCTAAACCTTTGGTTCCTGGTTTCAAATGGGATTTTATTACATTAGAGTTACAAAGCCTCAGTTGGGAATAAATATTGGACTATATTAAATCATTCCACTATGGTTTGAGGTTCCTCTTCTTCTGTTTCTAAAACGATTAATAAGATGTCCTACGTCAATGAATTAGTTTACTCTGAGTTACACTTGCATTCCTAAAACAAGCCTTCCCCATCTTGGGATGCAAGATTTTGAATCCCAATATCCCAGAATCCCAGGTTTTGAGCGCATATAGCCATTCTGTCCACTAATCAATTCTTTTGGACTTTTGTGCCTGTATCAGTATTTTCTAAACTCTTTGGCAAGATGTTACTAAATGTGCAATGATTTCTTAGAAGCTTAGAAGGGCTTATTCTCCCAAGTTGAGAAATGGTGGGTTGAAACAACATTAGCAGGTCTCCACCGCACGAATACGCAGCCGCAGAAGAGGCTGGCGCGCACCTTGAATCTCAAGGACAGGGAGAGAATGTGCCGCATTTCCCAAACTTATTTGACGGTGGAAATTTTTCCCAGCACATCTATTTACATTTCCCAGAACAGCGCTCTGTGGAACACCAGTTTTGAAAATGCTGGTTAATTAAAGAGCAAGGCTTGTTTATTTTGTCTGTTTCTAAGATAACTTTCATTGAGGTTTGAATTCTGGATCATGATTACCTAACAGAATAAATTCGGTAAATTCGTCCATGTTTCAGAGGGCTTTTTAAATACAGGAGTCATCTATACCTTGAAAATTTGAAGGAATTCACTGTGATACTCTCAGCTATTTCACGGAAAGAGGAGCATTTTGATAAATTGCATAAACTCTTACTTGGCCCCGAGTTACCCTGCCCTAGTCAATTAAAAAAAAAAAAATTGATTCCTGGATACTACCCTCTCATCAGATGTGTGATTGGCAAATGTTTTCTCCCTCCTGGGGTGTCTTAAAGAACTCATATAACTCAACGACGAGACAGAAGCACAATTTAACAATGGCTAAAGGATTACACAGATATTTCTCTAAAACAATATACAGAGACGCCCAAAAGCACATGAAAGGATACCCAATGCCGTGAGTCCAGGAAATGCAAATCAAGACCACCATGAGACACATCCATTAGAATGGTCATTATAAAAACAAGTCAACAGGGGCACCTGGGTGGCTCAGTCAGTTAAGCATCCGACTTCCCATCAGGTCATAATCTCATGGTCGGGTCTGTGGATTTGAGCCCCTCGTCGTGCTCATAGCTTGGAGCCTGGAGCCTGCTTCTGATTCTGTGTCTCCCTCACTTTCTGCTCCTCCCCCACGCATGCTCTGTCTCTGTCTCTCAAAAATAAATAAGTGCTAAAAAAAATTTTAAAAACAAACAAACAATAAAGTGTTGGTGAGACTGTAAAGAAATTGGAACCAGGTAGGATGACAAACTGTAACTAGATTTCCGGTGGTGATCATTTTGTAATGTATACAAATATTGAATCATCACGTTATACACTTGAAACTAATATAACAGTGCAGGCCAATTATACCCTCAATATAAAAATGAACACGAAAAGATGTTCAATCAAAAAGAAAAAAATTTGGGGGGGGGTTAAATAAAATTATGTTCCTTTTCTTAAAGATTAAGATCTGATTAGCATTCAGTTATATGTTCTGGTGTTTATTTATTTATTTTTTGTGCAATTTATTGTCAGATTGGTTTCCATACAACACCCAGTGCTCATCCCTATGTTCTCATGTTTAAATATGCTTCATGGTTACTGTCATATATGCATTCTAATTTCTTTTTTTTTCCTTTCTTCTTCTTCTTCTTTTTTTTTTTTTTTTAGAGAGACAGAGCACACACGTGGGAGAGGGGCAGAGGGAGAGGGAGAGAGAGAATCTCTAGCAGACTCCATGCTACAGGAGTGGAACCCGACACAGGGCTCGATCTCACGACTGTGAGATCATGACCTGAGCCAAAATCGAGATTCAGACGCTTAACTGACTGAGCCACCCAGGCATCCCTACACATTCTCATTTTGAATTTTGTTCTATCTTTTGCATTCCTTCACCAAACAAAGAATTCGAAGTGCCTGTTGCAGAGCAGAAACCAGGCATAAAAAAAAATGGCGAAGTTATCACTTTGGGGAAACTCGTGGTCTAGTGTGAGAGACAGAAGCAGAGACAAAAAAAATTGCAATCCCTCATAATAAGGGATGTAATAAAGGCATTCAAACGGGGATGGTAGAGACAATAATAATGTGATTAACAGCCTGGAGGAATTGGTGGCATCATCAAAGCCTTCGGGTCCTAAAAAACCAATGGAGAACCACAGAGCAATTTAGAGGAGGCTGCAAATCACGCCAGGGAAGGGAGGAAAATGGCAAAAGGGAATAAAGAAAGAAAGGAGGGAGTCTACAGGGCAAGGGGCAGAGGACAGCAAGGGAATGAGGCTGGTTAGGTAACTTTGAGCCCCAAGCGTGAGCCTGTATGGGTTTCCTACTGCTGCTGTAACAAATTAACACAAACGAAATGGCTCTAAAACATCGCAGATTTATTGTCTGATGGTTCTGGAGGCTGAAAGACTGACACGGGTTTCAGTGGGCTGAAATCAAGGTGCCAGCCCACGGTGCTCCCGTCAGAGGCTGTAGGGCAGAACGTTTCTTACCTTCTCCAGCTTCTAGACCCCACCTGCATCCCTTGGCTTATGGCCCCTTCAGCCACCTTCAAGGCCAACAACACCGCATCTTCTTTCCTGTCGGACCTCCAACCCTCTGCTTTCGTTTCCAGATTTCCCTCTCTACCTGTGACCCTCCCACCTCCCTCTTGACAGAAGCCTTGTGATCACATTGCGGGTAACATCTTCACAGGTCCTGGGGATTAGGATCATGGAAATCTTTGGGGGGCAGAGGGTATTAGTCTCTCAACCACCAGGCCCTCATGTGACTTGTCTTGAGTCTGGGTTTCATACTGCAGGCAATAAGGGGCCAGGGAAACCCAAAAAGGGTTTAAGCAGGAAAGTGACACAACCAGATCACGACAAAGAACTCTGGCAGCAGGGTGAAAGACGGCCTGAAGAGCTGTTAAGATCTAATACCAAGGCAAAGCAGAGGGGAGGAAGGCGGGGGAACGGGCAAATGGGCAAACTAAGTGAAAGAGAGAGGGAGGCACGGGCTTCCAGTTACGGAACGGATAAGTCATGGGGATAAAAGGCGCAGCACGGGGAACCCAAGTCAGTGGCACAGTAATAGGGTCGTATGGGGACAGATGGCAGCTGCACGGCGGTGAGCACAGCAGGACGTACAGACCCATCGAATCACTGCGTTGCACACCTGAAACTAATGTAACACTGCGTGTCAACTGTATGTCAATTAAATCGATGAAGTTTAAAAGCTAAAAGGAAATAAAATACAAAAAAAAAAAAAAAAGTACTAAGGCCAAACAGTAATGGCGGGGATAGGGAGCAGCGTCCAATTACTGAAACAAGCAGGACTTGGGGACTGATTTGATGAAGGGGGGCAAGACCAAAACTCACCCAAGTGGAACAGGTTTGGCGAAGGGGTTCTCCTAACTGGTCTCTGACCCTCTGTTCCTCCCTGCCATTGTGCTCTCCATAACTCCCCCTCCCTTTTCTGCGGTCCCACGTGGGTTCGGTTCACATCAGCTACTCCGTCTAACACACAGGGTACTTCCTGGTCTGGCCTCCTCCCACGTCTCCAGCTGCACTGGAAAACATTAGGCCGATTGCAGGATGCTAGTTACAAAGGTCACACACTGAATGATTGCCCCTCAATCCATCCCAACCCTCAACCTCAGCGAGTCAAATCACTTGATACTTCCTGTCATGCAATGTGGCACATCATCGGGTGGCCTCGTGCACCAGTTCAGACTGCTGCCACTGCCTGGGCCGTCTGTCCCAACTGTGACTGCACACACATGCTCCTCTTTGGGGGCTTTGTTTCTCTGTGCATTTCTCTGTGACTCTTCGAGGAGGAATAACCACTGCCTTCTCCATCTCAGTGAACTAGGCATGGGCTTCAATTATTTAGACTTGGACACATACTTAGATCCATAATTCTCCCACTGCTAGAGAACAAGCATTCTGAAATCGAGAACAGTATCTTACTCGTCATCCTATTCTTGGTGGCTAACACAGCCTCTTATATTTTATAGCCTCTAAGTAAATGTTTGGTGAGTGAGTAAGCCAATCAATGAAGAAAGACAAATAATAAAATAGAGTCATTATGAGTTGTAAGATGTCATATTTAATCCATCAACCGATGAACGGATCACCAAAATATGATATATCCATAGAATGGAATATTACCTAACCATGAAAAGGAATTAACTCTTAATACAAGCTACAAGGTGGATGAATCTTGAAAACATTAGGCCGACTGCAAGATGCCAGTTACAAAGGTCACATACTGAACGATTCCATTCCTATGAAATGTCCCTAATGAGCAAATCTATAGAGACAGGAAGTAGGCTAGCTGCTTAGGGCCCGGGGAAGGGGCCACAAGGAGTGTGTTGGGTGGTTAAGGCTAAAGGGTAGGGGGTTTCTTTATGGGGCAATAAAGATGTTTTCAAATTGATCATGCTGATGGATGTACAACTATGTGAATATGCTAAAAGCCATACATTGGACACTTTAAGTGGGTAATACGGTACATGAGTTCTATCTCAGTAAAACTGAGTTACCAAAAGAAAAGATGTCATTTGGAACCAACTAGGACTCACTAATGAGAAAGAAAGGATCAGAGAGACCCTGGGAAACAGGCCTAAATGGTGGTAAATACTCATCCAGGTGGGCAGTGAGGAACAGGGAAGTGAACGAGAGTTAGCAAACATTAAACTCTTCACTCTGTGGCATTTACTACGTTAGGCACCTCACTTGCATTTCCTCCTTTATTCCTAAGAGTTAGCGATTTTTATTCCTATTTGGAGATGACAAAACAGGGGCAAAGACAATCCCAGCCACTTGCCCAGAGGCTCACAGTGAACCGGGAATGGAGGCAAGGATTTGCACTCGAGCCGACTTTCTCCAAAATCCACACTCTTGACCACGCTGCTTTGTTTATAGGCTTGTGGGTAGGTTGGACCTCTTCGTTCTCATTTTTTGCAAGGGAGGATAATCTTTTTAAATTCCTTAGTTGGATGAATTACTTATTTTCTTGACTAATGAAGCCACTTAAATCTACGAAGTACCTCTGCGTGATGTTTCAGTGAACTTTGGCCACCTGTCATTTGTACCGACCTCATTTTTTTTCTTGTCTGAATCATCTGTTTTTCTCTATTTGATGTCCCTTTTGCTGGTTTTTCATTATCAAATGGGAGGCTTGCTTCTTTAGCTTCTGTTACATTATTCCCAGAGAACGTGGTCTGTACAGTTTCTGCACTGAGGGATTGAATACATTTTCTTTTTCCTCTAGTACATTATCAAGTTTTGTAAAAACCCCAGAGACTCGAGAAAGGAAGGTTCCTTCCCTCTTTACACAGGAGGTACCTAATGCTCCCCTTGATACGGTAAATATATTTTATTGCTTCGGGACTTCCAAAAAAGAAAATTCTAATTTCTTCTTAAGTTGTTTTAAAAATAGCACTGGCCTTCTCAGCAACACATTCTTAAGGCGAGCAACATACTTGGAAATTAAAAGAGGAAGAACATGTCTGAGTAATTCAAAAGACCAGGAAGAAGCCAGCCATTTGTAATCAGATATTTCAATATTTTCAAGGCTTTTGACTTCAGCTCGATGAATGGCCATAAAAAGATATAAACCTTCTTGTAAAAGACTTGGCTTCCTCTGCTTTTACATAATCAAGTTGACATTTGAATTTTGGCAAAGGATCGCAGGTACCTTGCTTTATTTATTACCTGAGATTAGATAAAAACATCACTGTTATCAAACCGCACCAGGCTTTTTCCTAAAATAAGGTGCAATTTTTCAAGCAAGGATCACTTTGTGCCGGCATCAAAGTCTACAGGACAGGATTTCCAAGCATGTCATACACAGAAACCGTTCTCCGTCCTCCCCTCCTTCCCCTCTCCTCTCTGTTCCCCGCCTGCTACACACCCCTCCCCTTAAAATAACCCACCCCCACCAATTCCTTCCTCCACCAACTGCTACATTTATAACATGGCACCAACCTAAAAAAAGAACAAGGAAGTACCAAAAAAAAAAAAAAAAATGCATCGAAGTTGTGCCAGCGAGGACCGAAGGGTCCTCGGGCACCAGATCTGTCATTCTACATCCCACAGTACATTCTACATCTACAGTACGGTCACTACTGGGGGCAGATAGCTGTCCTGTGACCCCACGCTTGCTTCTCGTCGGGTGGGGAAGACTTGTGTCACCAGGAACAGCCCAGGAGGTCCTGCAGCCAGAGAAGGGTGTCCAGGTCATCAAGCCCTCGCCAATCCCTCCGGCGATCTTTACGCTCTCAAAGGCACCCCTCCGGAAGGAAGAGTCTGTCCGGAACCATCTGAAGAATAAGGAGTAGAGGCTTGATGCCTCCTCGCCCAGCTTCCCATGAGGGGCCACAACCCCAAAAGGCGGAAGCCCAGCTCCCCCTCAAACGCCAAGCCAGTGGCCAAACCACAGCCCAGGCGCAGATGCAACCGGCCCGCCCCTCCCCATCCCTAACTGGAAGGCTGGCTTGACGACACCTTCAAGGCACCCCTGGCTCTGCCCATGAAGCAAAGACGGCCGGCTGGGAAGGGTGCAGCTGACCTCCACCAAACACCCTTAGTCTTCGCAAAACAGAACGCTGGGGTGCCAAGAAGTGAGCTTCGATGCACCCCCCGCCCCCGCCCCGTCACTGTCCCCTTGTGTTTCTTCCTGCTCTCAGAACGTTCGGCTTGAGCAACTCAAAAAGAGCCAAACAAGTATGACGCGCGGGGAGTGAGAGGGGGTGGCAGGGACACAGTGACACATTCTTGAGGCAGCCGGCACAAGGACGTCCGTTTCCAGATGCCGGAGCCGGGCTACCGGGGTGAATCGTCGCATTATCGTCTACTAGGTCGCACGACGATGAGCCAATACCCGAACCTCTCGCGGCCTCATTCTTATTCGTGGCCTGGAAACGTTACGGTGCCTACCTCTTTGCTAAAAACTTGTGAAGTCCTCGGAACAGCGCCTGGCCATAGCACCCGGGAGTCAAGCACTTTACAGACAGCATCTCTTCTTATCTCACTTGCTCACCACAAATATGCCTTGAGTCCCATTGTACAGATGAACAAACGGACGCTCGGAGAAGCTGTGTAACTAGCCCAAGGTGATGCCGCTAGCGGGGCGGAGCTGGAAGTTGATCTGACATCCAAGCAGGGGCTTGAACACCACGAGAGATGTGGTCTCCACGGGTCAAGGACCACACATTGGGGACACGGAAAACACCACCCTGGGTAGCAATATATACGACGATGGTCATTTTTCAGGTGCTCTGTTGGTTTAAGATGCCGCCACGTCAAAGCAGTAGCGACAGTAGGTGAAAGGTTACTAGCATCTAAGACCTATGTTCGGAGCATCAAATATCATACTTACTCACTTCTGCAGCTTTAGAAGGACAGCTGACCACCTGCCACCCAAGCGGACACGAAGCACAGCCTCGCACAGTCCACGTGCCCCGTCTGCTGGCAAGAACTACATCTGGATAGGGGCGCCTGGGTGGCGCAGTCGGTTAAGCGTCCGACTTCAGCCAGGTCACGGTCTTGCGGTCCGTGAGTTCGAGCCCCGCGTCGGGCTCTGGGCTGATGGCTCAGAGCCTGGAGCCTGTTTCTGATTCTGTGTCTCCCTCTCTCTCTGCCCCTCCCCCGTTCATGCTCTGTCTCTCTCTGTCCCAAAAATAAATAAACGTTGAAAAAAAATAAAAAAATAAGAACTACATCTGGATAGACCTGGCTTCGAAATAAAGAGTAAAACCTGGCAGAGAGGTCTATAAAACCATTTCAGGACTATCCCCCAGCATCCCGGGGGAAGAGCATGCCTCAAGAGAATTCAAGGACGTGAGGGCTTCACGAAATAGCAAAAATCTATATAGCAAGAGAACAGCCTGTGAGGAAAAGAGAACAGGACGGGATGAAGAGGAATGTGAGTGACACAAGAATGGAAGAAATCAAAATGCTTCTAAAAACCCACACGGAGGTCAGGCAAGACAGACACTGCAGAAAAGTCAAATCAGTAATGTTAAAAATACACTGGAGGGGTGCCTGGGTGGCTCAGTCAGTTAAGCATTCAAGTCTTGATCTCGGCTCAGGCCATGACTTCACGGTTCACGGGTTCAAGCCCCGCAGCCCCGAGGCTGCTTGGGATCCTCTCCCTCCCTCTCTCCCTGCCCCTCCCCTGCTCGTGCTCTCTCTCTCTCTCAAAATAAATAAACATAAAACAAACAAAGAATATACTTGGAGCACCTGGGTGGCTCAGTCGGTGAAGCAACTGACTTCAGCTCAGGTCATGATCTCGCGTTTGTGGCTTGGAGTCCCACATCAGGCTCTCTGCTGTCAGCACGGAGCCCACTTTGGATCCTCTGTCTCCCTCTCTCTGCCCTCCTCCACGCGTGCGCTCTCTCTCTCTCTCTCTCAAAAATAAACATTCAAAAAGGAAAAGAAAAAAGAACACACTTGGGAGGTTCTCCAAGAATGTGGAGGCAAAGGATAAAGAAATAAAAATAATGAGAATGATAGCTATCAAAAATCAATTTAAAAACTCCAATATAAAGATAATTGATTTCTTGGAAGAATAGAACAGAACAAAAAACAACAAACTAACGAAGAAAAGAAAACGCTCTTTCTTGACCTTTAGGAAAATCATATTCTATGAAAAGAGGTCCTCACGTGGACTTAGGCTGGCAAAATGTGAAAACTTTGGAAAAATTAAAACCATTCAAAGATGAGAGGAAAAAAATACTGAGAAAAGAACAAAAATGCAACTGACCCTGGCTTCTCAGCGATAAAATGTTCTAGAAAAGGCTGGAGCACCATCTACACAGTTGAGAGGAAGGTTTAGAGAGGCTGAAGGCATGGTTCAAGATTTTGAAAACACACCGGTTTATCTGACATCTGTGAAAATAATATCCTTGGCTATTCCTGCTTTGAGAATATATACCACCAATTACCATGCTTTCAAAAAAAAAGCTGTAAGGGGAGCCTGAGTGGCTCAGTCAGTTAAATGTCCGACTTTGGCTCAGGTCATGATCTCACAGTTCATGGGTTCAAGCCTCCCGTGGGGCTCGCGTCCTTCTCAATTTCTTTCATTAAGTGTTCTACGGTTTTCACAGAATAGATCTTTTACCTCTTTGGATAGGTTTATTCCTAGGTAACTTATTGGTTTGGGTGCAAATGTAAATAGGATTGATTCCTTGAGTTCTCTTTCTGCTGCTTCGTTGTCGATGTAGAGAAATGCAACAGATTTCTGTACACTGATTTTATATCCTGGGACTTGGCTGAATTCGTGTTATCAGTTCTAGCAGTCTTCGGGTGGGATCTTTTGGGTTTTCTACATAGAGCATCATGTCGTCTGAAAATAGTGAAAGCTTCACTTCTTCCCTTGCTGATTCGGATGCCTTTTATTTTTATTTATTTATTTATTTATTTATTTTTGTTTGTTTGTTTTCTGAATGCTGAGGCTAGAACTTTTAGTACTTTGTTAAATAACAAAGTGGTTCCTGAATGTGGAGGCAAAGCTCTCAGTTTTTTTCCCCACTGAGGATGATATTAGCAGGGAGTCTTTCGTATATGGCCTTTATGATATTGAGGTATGATACTGAGGGTTGCTGAAGGGGTGATGGGTGGGAGACAGGCTAAATGGGTGATAGGTATTGAGGGGGGCACTGGTGTTGAGCACTGGGTGTTATACATAAGTGATAAATCACTAAAATCTACTCCTGAAACCAATATTACACCCTATATGTTAACTAATTCGAATTTAAATAAAAATTTGAAAAAAAAAAACAAATGGTCAAAAAAAACCCCAATGATCAGCAATGAAATCAATAAAACATTAGCTAAATAAATTTTAACATTAAATAATAAAAATAAATAAATTTATGTGAAAACGGAGTAGATCATGCTATAATAGAATTGTGCATTTTCCCTTAATTATTTTGCCCCCAAACTCTCGCAACCAGGTAGGGTAAAGATTGTCAGGATGTTTGGGGGGCCCTGGGCCAGGTTATTCTGTGATACTTCCCTAAATAGCTTCCATTCTCTGCTTACTTTCTGGGACCAGGATCACATCCTGAACCCTACAGGCCATATCAAGTTTTGTGGACACTTCGAATAACAGCAGATGTTTTGTCCCACTGTAATCAGCAAAGACTAAATTATTCATACTGCTGCATACCGTGTAAGAATTAACACAAACAGCTTTATTTCTGCTCCCCCAAAACAGGACTACATGAACAATTTAAAAGGTGTCTGCATTGTCAAGCGGTCTGAAGTCTGGTTTTCTGCTTCCGCAGAAAGAATTGCTTCCGCATTTACAAAAAATGTAAATGCGGAAGCAATTCACGGGCAACGCCAAAGATACAGAAAAGTACCAAGGAGGAAACAAGCACGCATAATCCCAACACCCAAAGAGAAACACTGCTAAATTTCATATTGTTCAATCAGCTTTTCCCCTTTCCTTCTTATCAGAGTACTCATTTTCTTATTAATGGTATTTAACTACGGGGTTTAGAGCTTCCTTTATTCACAAAATATCGTATAATTTTTTAAATGCTCGTATCGAAAACTATTAGTTGGAATGGGTGTACATACACCGTTCCATCCCATGAATAACTGACTTATGGTTGACTTAATCCCAGATCGTTGGACATCTATTTTGGGCATAAGAATTATACTCCATATTATACATTATATTATACTAGGAAATAACTAAAAGCTTAGGTTCAGGAGCAAATTTTCCTGACATCAAATTCCTGTTCTACCATTCATTAGTCATGGGATTTTGGCAAAGTAATTAAACAATCTGTACCTGTTTCCTCCCAAGCATAGTGGGGATTATAACAGTGTATCGATTAAACGAATTAACACATGTAAGGGCTTTAGAACGCTGCCAGCAACAGGATAAACAGTGTATATTTAGGTTGTTCTTTGTCCAATTCTTGTCTACAGTGTGAAATGAGCTTCTCTGTGTATTTTTTTAAATGTATATGATTATTTTTTTAAGATGAAATTCTTAGAAATGGAATTGCTGGGTCCAGAACAAATTCACATTTTTAAACTTGTGTACATATTGTCTAATCTCACACCAAAAAGTTGTACAATTTTATCCCACCAACAAAGAATGAAAACAGAATGAAACGGCTATTTTCACAAAACAGCCTTGCCAATACTGGATATCTACACTTTTTTCCCCACAGCTTTGCTAAGATAATGGATGAAACTGACATTTTGTTGCCTTATTTTGCATTTCTATTACCAATAAAGCTGTCCGCTTTCTCTGAAGGCTTACTGGTGATTTTGACTTTTCTTCTTTTACGCAAACCTGTTCACGTTCTCTGCCCAGTTTTTGTTAGTATTTTTCTACCGATTGCCAAAAAGACTTCACGTATTAGCAATAAACATTTCTATTATGTGTTGGAAATATT
Organism: Leopardus geoffroyi; assembly: GCF_018350155.1. Lineage (NCBI taxonomy): Eukaryota > Metazoa > Chordata > Mammalia > Carnivora > Felidae > Leopardus > Leopardus geoffroyi. Next base: position 14,832,837 of record NC_059340.1, read on the forward strand.
GTACTTCAGTTTGTCATTCGTATCAGTTATCACAACAGACTGGTTCATAATTTTTCACATGAAAAGATGCTCCACATCACTCATCATCAGGGAATACAAATCAAAACTACAATGAGATATCACCTCACCCCATTCGGAGTGGCTAAGCTTAACACAGGAAACAACAGATGTTGGCGAGGATGTGGAGAGAAAGGGGAACCCTCTGGCACTGTTGGTGGGAATGCAGACTGGTGCAGCCACTCTGGAAAACTGTGGAGGTTCCTCAAAAAATTAAAATCAGAACTACCCTACGACCCAGCAATCACACTACTGTGTACTTACACAAAGGATACAAAAATACTAATTCAAAGGCACACATGCACCCCGATGTTTACAGCAGCATTATGCACAATAGCCAAATGATGGAAAGAGCCCAAATGCCCATCGAGTGACGAATGGATGAAGTTGTGACGTATATACGTGTGTGTGTGTGTGTGTGTGTGTGTGTGCGTGTGTGTACACACAATGGATCATTACTCAGCGATAAAAAAAGAATGAGATCCGGCATTTGCAGTGACGTGGATGAAGCTAGAGAGTATGACGCTAAATGAAATAAGTCAGGCAGAGAAAGACCAACACCATATGATTTCGCTCATAGGTGGGATTTAAGAAATAAAACAAATGAGCAAAGAGAAAAAAGAGAGAGAGGGAGAGAGAGAGAGACCAAGAAACAGACTTTTAACTACAGGGAACACACTGATGGTTACCAGAGAGGAGGTGGGTGGCGGGATGGGTTAAATGGGGAATGGGCATTAAGGAGGGCGCCTGTTGAGACAAGCACCGGGTGTTGTATATAAGTGACGAATCACTAAATCCTACACCCGGAACTAATATTACACTGCATGTTAACTAACTGGAATGTATATAAAATAAAAACATAGAAAGAAAGGAAAAACAAACAAGAAAACGATTTTTTTAAAAAAAGACTTGTTCATAGTGTTTTTACTTTTTTAAATGCTTCACATTTACAACCTCAAACCCACCAAATTTGTCCTGCACAATTTATGACTTTGGGGTTATAACTGGAAAAGCACTCTCAAACCCAAGTGGACCCATCGTTCACCTACACTGCAATCTCCGACAGCTCTTCATGATTTCATATTTTATATTTAACCCTTTAATCCAAGTGCAATTTATTTTATGCTTTAGCATAAGTAAAGAAATGAACAACTTTCTTCCCAAACATTAACCCATTTTCCCAATCCTGTTTACTGAATCCTCTTGTCACTGACTTCAGACTCTTGCCATATAAACTCAAATATACCACCAGCTTCTCTCTTCCATTATATCACTCTATTCTAAAACTAGCACTTTTGGGGCACCTGGGTGGCTCAACCGCTTAAGCGTCCGAGTTTGGCTCAGGTCATGATCTCGCAGTCCGTGAGTTCGAGCCCCACATCGGGCTCTGTGCTGACAGCTCAGAGCCTGGAGCCTGCCTGGGATTCTCTGTCTCCCTCTCTCTCTCTCTCTGCCCCTCCCCTGCTCATGCTCTGCCTCTCTCTCTCTCTCTCTCTCTCTCTCTCTCTCTCTCAAAAATAAAGTTAAAAAATTTTTTAATAAAAATAAAACTAGCACCACTTTTCATTAATGTAATTTTAAAGTGAATTCTAGGGGCGCCTGGGTGGCGCAGTCGGTTAAGCGTCCGACTTCAGCCAGGTCACGATCTCGCGGTCCGTGAGTTCGAGCCCCGCGTCGGGCTCTGGGGCTGATGGCTCAGAGCCTGGAGCCTGTTTCCGATTCTGTGTCTCCCTCTCTCTGACCCTCCCCCGTTCATGCTCTGTCTCTCTCTGTCCCAAAAATAAATAAACGTTGAAAAAAAAATAAAGTGAATTCTATTGAACTATTCTTCTAACGAACTTGGGAATAATTCTGTCACATGCCCCAAAAAGTCCGGTGGGAGCACTGCTGCTGTTAGAGCCCAGTAGGTGTTATTCTGTGTGTTTTGAACTTTTTCTTCATAAACGTAAGTCATCGGTGAATTGGGTCTCTGCTGTCCGCCCTCCGTGTTCACAGCCTCGCAACTTGGCTTCATGCCCTCGTGCTCTGTGTCCTCAGGTTTTTCTCAGACCCATCTTCCTTATCACTAGATTCCCTGCAATGTTTCTGTAATAATTCTGTTCCTCACTTCTTCTAAGACGACCTACCAGCTTTGCCTCCAAATGCTTGCTTCCTTATATTCTCTTCTAAATTTTGCCAAATTCATTTTCGTCTTGGTCTGTTGCCTGATCGTAGAAGCTTATCTTTCTTATACTTTGTCTCTTGTTTTAGGGTCTCTGGTCTCTTAAGTTTCCTTCTGACTGAAACAGATGCTGACTAAAATGTGTTTTTGAACAAAAATCTGTTTTTAAATATGCCCCTTCTTTATTCCTTGCAGGATGTCGGTCTCCATTCATGTTGCAGATTTCTTCGTATGCCCCACATTGAAGGCTCTACCCGCTTCTTTGGTCTTCACGCAGAACAGACCTATCCCTTCGTGAGATTTTTCTCACCTGGTCACTCAGAAGCTTCAAATATTAAAGACGTGGCAGAAAGGAAAAGACTCTCAGGAACCACTCCAAGTGGTGGTATGATCCGAACTTTGTACCATGCCTGGCAAGGACCTACATGATCTGGTTCGTCTCTAGCTCCTTCTCCTCCAGTCTTACCGTGCTCCAGTCACCCTGGCCCTCGGTGTCTTAGTCAAGGGCAAACGCATTCCCACCCGTGTGTTCTGAGTTGAAAGGAACGCTCTGCCCTTGGATATTCCCACGGCAGACGACCGCTAATGTTTCAGGTCTCCCTTCACGTGTCCCTCCCCTGACTGTCCTCACCGCTCCTCCTGTGTCCGTCCTATGTTTGTCACAGCCTGTTTTATTTTCTCAGTAGCATTTGCCAGCACCTAAAAGCATCTTCCTAATTTATCTTATGTCTCCCCCTGTCAAAAATGTAAACCTGTAAGAGCAGGGGCTTTCCCCGCCTTTTGTCATCGCTGTAACTCCAGAATCTAGGATAGTTTCGTGTAAATAGCAGACACACAAGAAATGTTTGTTGAGTGGATAAAGGTTATGTAGAAGAGGCAGCACTCTGGATGATTTTTATTTTTCTCTTCTTATTTTTCTTTATTTTTCATACTTGATAATGAATATAGATTACTTTGCTAGTTTGCAAATATATTCTGAGGGGTACCTGGGGGGCTCAGTCAGTTGAGCATCTGACTCTTGATTTCCACTCAGGTCACAATCCCAGAGTCCTGGGATCGAGCCCCACATCGGGCACTGCATTGAGCCTGGAGCCTGCTTAAGATTTTTTCTCTCTCCCTCTGCCCCTTCCTTGCATGTGCATGCTCTCTCTCTCTCTCTCTCTCTAAACTAAAATTTTTTAAAAAGGAGAAAATCCTTTTAAAATATGTATATATATATGTGTGTATACACACATACATATACGTACACACATACACATGTGTGTGGATTCTGAAACAGAAATATCTATGCAATTTTATACGGAAAGTTGGCTTCGCAAGTTTTAGCAGCAAATGCTTTTCACAGAATCTTCGTGGATTCTTCCAACATATAAAAGAGACAAAAGCAGTATTTGATTATTAATCAATGTATTTTGGGGCTCAGATTATCCCACCTGCTTCTTCTAAAAATCAACAACTATGACAATGAAGCTCTTTAATGAAAACTTATTGTATTTTGTTTTATTTTTTTTTTTTTTGAAAACTTAAATTTTAAATTGAGAGGTGTGGATGAAATACCTTATGATATTCTTAAACAGGGATTACAGGAGGAAATTTATTCTTCAACTTTATACGATAACGAATCAACCAAGCTACGCAAATTCTCGCACGCATGGTTTCTAATAAATTTGATTTATGACGCGTTTGACTGTGTGTTGTTTTCGTCACAGTTCTAAGTAGACTGGAATATACTCAAATACTAAATGTGGATAAGACACTTAGACCACCACCGAAGCACATCCATGGAAGAGATTTTGGAAACCATAGGGATTTATCTGCTACTGGCAATTTTGTAAAAGTTAACATGCAGAGCAAAAAGAGTTGGAAACAAAATGCACCAATATGTTCACAGTAACAGTGGCTCTATCTCAGCGGTGGCATACTCGGGGAATTTTTGGATGTACGTGTATTAACGCACAACGGGGAAAAATATTCTTAAAGAAGCCCATGTGAATGAATCCCACAAACAGAATGTTGAACTAAAGAAGCCAGACACAGTAGACCCTTTGGTTCATTTTACGCAAAATGCAAAAAGAGGAGAAGCAAACAGGCAGGGTGAGAAGTGAGGGTAGTGGCCGGGAGGTGGGAGGCATCGTCAACCTGGGCTCTGAAATTGGTCCTGTTCTCCTCCTCTTTCCCTTCTCTCCCCTCCTCTCCTTCCTTTTTTCTACACGTCAGTGGTTTTCAGCATATTCCCTGATATGTGCATATCTGGGTTACCGTAACAGGCAACTTTAGGACATTTCCATTATCTCAAAAAGAAACCCCATGCCCTTCCGCCATCGTCCTCCACCCCCCTACCCCCCCCCCCCCCACTCCCTAAACAACCACTAATCTGCACTCTGTCTTCATAGATTTCTCTGTTCTGGATACTGCACGGGAATGGAATCATTGATGTCTGGATTCTCTCCCTTGGCATAAGGTTTTCCTCACCCCCTCTTCCTTTTTCCCTCTTGGTGCCACCATCCAAACCTCCTGGCGTGCTGATAGGGGTTTTCTTAGAAGGCTCTCGGTGTATGCTAACAGTTCCATTTTTCCTGGTCCCCCCTACCCCCACCCCGACCAGACTTCTCTTGTGTGTATTCCATCCCCTGGGAGTCTTGTACATGTGAAGAATAAATTATTTTGTGTTAAGATATTTTGAGTCGTCAGAGTAATCATTCCAAAACGAAAATCTAATTGTTACACCTCTAATTAAATCTTTCCAAAGGCTCTCCATTGCCAACAAAATGAGCTCAGGCTCCCCATAGCCAAACCCTCAAGGCTGTGCCTGACTTGTCCCTCGAGGCTGTCCCTGACTTGTCCCTCCCCACCTCTCCAGACCGCAAGTCTTTGCCCGGCTTTTCCTGCCCTGTCCATGATCCCAACACAGGAAGCTAAGTTCCCCAAACCCATGCTCCAGACAAGGGGAGCCTGGTACAGTTCCCCAAATACATGCACTGTTTTCCATACCCTTGCTTTTGCGAAGATGTCCCTTCTGCCTAGAATGCCCTTCCCTCCAGTTTTCTTCCCTGCCTACCTGGTGAACAAACATCTCCTAATGTTTTTTATTTTTAAGTTTATTTATTTATTTTGAGAGGGGGGGATGGGCAGAGAGAGAGAGAGAGGGAGACAGAGAATCCCAAGAGGTTCCACACTCAGCACAGAGCCTAACTCGGGGCTTGATCTCACGAGCCATGAGATAACGACCTGAGCTGAGATCAAGGGTCGGGACGCTTGACCAACTGAGCCACCCAGGCGCCCCAACCTCTGCTAATCTTGGGGCCCGGCTGAAATACCTCCTCCTGCCTCTCTGTGGCAGCACCGGCCAGCTTGTCATCCGTGCCCTGCGGAGCTCCGTTTCTCCTGCCGCCTGTGAGAGACCGGGCGGAACAGTGGGTCTCCTGTGGCCTGGCTTCCGGCGAGTTGTCTAACCCCCTGAACCTCGGCACGCCCATCGGTAAAACGACGATCCAGACAGAAAGGACTCCACAGATCTTCTCGAGAATAAGACTAGATAACACAGCCAAACACGAGAAACAGTGCCTGGCACCTCACACATATTCAACAAATGGTAGCTATTATTTTAAAACTTAATTGGATGCACTCGTTCGTATTTCTGTCCCGTGCTTCTAAAACGGGAGCCCCCTGAACACTGCCGGCCGATGACACGATGGGCCACAAGGGGGGGGGGGGTCAGGCCTGGGTTTGAATTCATACTCGGCTGCCCCTTAGCTGGGCCAGTTTCCACGTCTCTAAAATGGAAACGCAGGAGTGCGGTTAAGAAGATTAAAGAAGATGGGGCGCCTGGGTGGCTCGGTCGGTTAAGCATCTGACTTTGGCTCAGGTCATGATCTCGCAGTCCGTGAGTTCGCGCCCCGCGTCGGGCTCTGTGCTGACAGCTCGGAGCCTGGAGCCTGCTTCGGATTCTATGTCTCCCTCTCTCTCTGCCCCTCTCCCACTCACGTGTGTCTTAAATACCACCCAGGGGCTGAACCTATCCAATTTGGAAGCGAGGGGGGAAGGCCTCAGACCCAGGATTGCGGAGAGCCCCATCCCCCACCACAGCTATTCCAAAACAGTTTCTGCACCTTCGGTCATAGATGCTAAAGGCCTAACTTAAAATAAACATGCTTCTCAAGAGGGTAGCACATTGACCTGTAGAGAGTTCCAGAGCAAAACACCTTAACACAAAACCATTCGTGGATCACCATTGGCACAAAGAACATCCGTGAGGCCAATTTCTGGTGCGGGAGCCGAAAAACATCAAGGAAACTAAAGGAACCACCGGCCCTCCTGGCTGCCAGACCCTCATTTCCCCCAGCATGTGATCAGATAAGGAACTTCCGATCCAAATGAAAATCAGAAAATGGGGCTATTTTGGCAGAAATCTTTCTAGCACTAAGACACGTTCTATCACGCCTCGTTATGATCATTGTCAATGCAGCGCGTGTCCTAATTAAAAATAACTAGAATCTGTCAACACATCATCCTTGTTCTCAAAACTCATAGCAAGCTGCCCAGGATGGTCACTCTGGCTTCCAGGCCAGAGGAGGCCCAGCGACCATCCTTGGAGACCAATGAATGTTCTGGATCATTTGCTTTGCATCTTAACCTGGGTTCCCTAAACCACAAAGCCAGAGGCAAAATCTTATGGGCCAGAAAAGGCAAATCTAAAGAAGCACAAAGCAGATTAGTGTTTTCCCAGAGCCGCAAGTAGAAGGGGAAAATGGCCACAAATGGCCCGAGGGGTGTTTTGGGGGTGACGGAAATATTCTAAAATTGATTTTGGTGACTGCTGCACGGGGCTGTAAATTCTATGGTATATACGTTATACTTCAGTAATGCTGCTTAAAAGAAAAGAAGAAAGCTTAAGGGCTAACATTCTATGGGGGGAACAGAATCCCAGAAGAGCTAGAGTGACCGGAAAGGGGACCCTGGCAGGGAAGAGGGTACAGTGACTCTGAGGGACTGCACGGCCACGTCTCCTCACCTGACACCTTCGTGAGGGTGCTCTGCTCCAGAATGTTGTGTCCCAGGCCGGGAGGGAGAAGAATGTACCCACCGGCTCCAGCCCCGCACCCCGCACCCCCCACCCCGCACTATTGGGTTGCACGTGAGCCCAGAGAGGGTTCAGCGGCGTCTTGCACCTTAGGGTGACAGCATCTGAGGTGAGGCACGAGGGGTGGCGGGTAAAGGCCCTCTTGGGACATGCGCTTGGCCAGCTGAGGGCCTGGGAGCAGCTGCCACAGGGAGCCTGTGGTCTGAAGCAGCAGGGACACACAGGTGACAGCTGTTACAACCACATGACAAGCATGGGCCTTGCCCCGGAGCCTGGCCTCAGCCAGCAAGGCCCGGGCACGTGGATCTGCGTGGTGCAGAAGCTGAATCTCGGGGCACCAGGGTGGCTCGGTTGGTTGAATGTCCAACTTCAACTCAGGTCGTGATCTTACGGTCCGTGGGTTCGAGCCCCATGTCAGGCTCTGTGCTGAGAGCTCAGAGCCTGGAGCCTGCTTCAGATTCTCTCTGCCCCTCCTGCGTGCTGTCTCTCTCTCTCTCTCTCAAAAATGAACAAATGTTTAAAAAAATAATAAAAAAAGAAGCAGCTGAATCCCGTCCACTTGGCAATGCCTACCCTGCCAGATGAGGTCATGTTCACACGGGACTGGCCAGAACGGAAAGGGCACACTGCTCAGAACCTCTCCCAAACTCTCAAGTCGGAGGGAGAAAAGGACAGTGAAGCCCCACGGTAGATCACCGTTGTCCCGTAATACTTCGAAAGAGCTAAAACCAAGATACAGCTCCAAAGTAGCTACCGGCCACTCCAGCCGTGGTTACACCTCCAAGAAAGAACCCGCGGGTGCGGCAGCACCTTCCAGATCCACCCTCCCTGGGCAGACTCAGCCCGCGGTGCTTGGGCCTGGCCATTTCTCCCCAACCCGGGCCTTCTGATTTGCAGTCTTTGATACAAAACTGCCCACTGGTCCGGCCAAGACTTTATCACGGTCGGAGGCTCCCCTGGGCAGTCCTCTATGGCAGTCCCCTGGGCAGAGGCTCTGTGGAGGGCTCACCTAGATGATCCATGATACTCTCCTTTTCCTGAGGCCTGCTGCCCTACAAACTTCATCCCGTCCGCAATCTTAATTCCCCCCCCCCTCCGATGTACAACAGATTCGCAGGTTCTGGGGGTTAGGACAAGAGCATGTTGGGAGGGACCAGTATTCTAACCTGTCACGGAGCACATCCCAAGTGGAAGGTCCCTTAACCCTCCGAGGGTGGGAAACGATCAGCATGGTCCCCTAAGAAGCACGGGGTAAGTACCTGTCACGTTCACGTCACTTGCTTTCCCTCACCTGTCTTCTTGCTCCTGAGGTCTGACATGGGCTAGAGCCGGGGATATCCTCTTTCTGGTGGGCACTGGGCACCCAGTTGGGCCAGGTGCGCCTCCGATCCCAGAATAAAGCACAGGACAGTATAGCTGAGTGTTTGCCCCCAAGCTCTTCTCCAAAGGGGCACCCTTGCCATGCTTTTTAAGCAACATGTGCATGCGGTCAAAAGTTACGGAAACCAGCGAGGACACCAGAAAGGAGTCAGAGAGGTGGCAGTAAGTACCTTTTCGGGGGGAATGTGCTTCTCCGCGGATGAAGCTGTGGGCCAGTCCCACCTCCCAGCTCCCCCTGAGGCCGTGTTGGATGTGGCCAAACGGGAAGGGGGTTCTGGGAGATGGAGTGTGGCACAGCCAGCTTCTCAGGGTGGAAGGAAACCCCAGGAACTGACAGGACTGAGGAGCCTCCGGGAGGCAGCAAGCCTGGGGCCGGGCATCCTGCTACTCACGGTACCACTACCCCCAGCCCCAGACAGGATTACAGAAAACACTGCCATAAAGCACTCGTCCGGGCCGACGGCGCTCTCTCCCGGGCCCCGTCACCGCTGCTTCTACGGCAGCCAGAACACTTCCACAGCAAAATATGGAAAACTGAAAAGAAAAATCAAAACTGAAGGCGCCGAGTCCTGCCAAATAAGTGAATTGGCCAGAGAGCCACCTAAAGGCTCAGAGGTCGTGGTCAAGGAAAATGCGGGGGAAGAAAATGAGATGTAACAGGGACCTTTGGGTCCAAACCGCCACGTCTGGAAGCACCAGACAAGTGACTGGCACAGCGGGTCTGTTGTGATGGACTGGGGTCTGTTCCCTGGAGTGGGGGATTGGCTGGAGATCTCTACCATGGAAATCTGGCCATGTTGAAAACAGCCCGTTTGAGAAAGAACGCTCCAAAAACAAACATCATTTTGCATTAGTACACGAGGTCTAAATAAACATAATCGTCCTTCAAAGAAGCAGAAGGAGGCACCAGGAAGAATAGGGTCATCATAGTAATCAAGTCCTTCTTACGGATATGAGTGATTTGACCCCACAAAACATGAGCTCTGAGGCACTGTCTTAGTCTCCTCAGGCTGCTATAACAAAAATGCCACAGACTGAGGGGCTTAGCCAACAGACATCCACGTCTCAAAATCCTGAAGGTTGGAAGTCCAAGATCAACATGCCAGCCGGTTCAGTTCCTGGTGAGAACCCACTTCCTGGTTGGTAGACAGCTGCCTTCTGCCTGTGTCCTCACATGGTGGCGACAGGAGGTTCTGGAGACTCTTCCAATCCTTTTAAGGGCGCTAATCCTATCGTGGGGGAACCTGCCTTCGTGACCTTATCTAAACCCAATCACATCTTGAAAGTTCCACCCCTGAACACTATCACATCAGGGGTTGGGCTTCAACATACGAATTGAAGGGGGGTGAGCCTCCTTACCCATTCAGTGGTACTTTGGCTAAATTCACCTCATCTGTTCTAGTCTCCAGGGGAAAAGTCCTCGGGGATGGGGAGACACGGATTTTGCTGTTCCAAGAACAGCTGGATGCAGATATCACCAGCCGCACACAACTCAAACCGGAAACCGCCCCATCGGGATTTCCCCATCCCGACTCTGAGTCCAATGACGCGCACTTTGACCGAATATGCATGGCATTAAATAAGCTCTCAGACTTTCCCTTCCTTAATTACCTTCAGTCACTAAGAGCTGACCAGCAGCACAGAACATGAAAAACTCCTCTGCAGTGGCAGCCGCGCAGCCATCCGTAATTGAGCCTAGTGCCCCTCACTGAAGAGTCAACTGAGTCAACATGGAGAGCAACATGTAATACCCCGACCCACATTTCCATTAAAATTCATGAAGACACACACATGTGCAAACACACATGTATACACACACGCATGCATACAGACATACACATGTATGCACCTATACACCCCACACACGTATATATACACATGCATACAAACACGCATGCACACACGCATGCACACACACACACATGCATACAGACATACACATGTATGCACCTATACACCCCACACACGTATATATACACATGCATACAAACACGCATGCACACACACGCATGCACACACACACGCATACGTACATATGCATGGACACACACGCATATATGCACCAATACACTTCCCCCCCACATGCACATACGTGCATACAAACACATACGTGCACACACATACACATGCACACATATGCATGTACACGTACATGCACAGATACCTGCATGCATACACGTGGATACACACATACATGCATAATACATACACACGGACACATATACATACATATGCATCTACACACTCCCCCACACCCACATACACATGCACACACATATGCATACATACACATGCATGCACACGTATGCCCATATACATACACACACAGGTAATAGAACAGGAAATTACATATGTATAAGAGAACGTCCTATATGAATGGGAGAAATCTCCATGGCTGAGCGGTCAGTAGGGTCAGCGTGAGAAACAAAATCCTGGGACAGTCAAGAGCTACCTTCTCGCCAAAACTACACATATCAAAGAATGCAGGAAAGCACTTTAACTCTGCATAGGAAAAAAGAATTCAATCTCGCTAGTAATCAAAGTAAAACAAAATACCATATTATTTCAAACTACCAAATCGGCAACAACTTTAAAACCGTGAACACAATGTTGGTGAACGTGCCATAAAACGGGAATTTGCATACACGGGGTCGGTGGCAGTAGTAATTGACAACATTCAGAGAAACAATCTGGCAATGCTAATAAGAACCCATAATGTTTACACACATTGACCCAGTGTTTTTGCTGGTACAAGTCTGGATAAAAAAAAAACACACACACACAAAAAACCCACCACTAATACAGGCAAAGATTTCTCCTCTGGTAGCTCATCAGAGTATTACTTATGATCAGGAAGAAACGGAAATGCAGCTCAGTGCCAAATAACCGAAGGTGAAGGCATTTCTCCATTAGCCGTATTTTCCGGGGCAGCGCTCTCCATTCAGACCCTCCATTAACCTGTGCCTGCCCCACCAGGCAGAATCTGACCCGAACCCGCTTCGCGCCTCCTGCTCAGGGCTGCAGTGAGTCTAACCAAGACAAGGAGTTTATTTTCTGAATGCTAGATGAGTTACGTAACCCGGAGCAAAATATCTAAGGGGAAAATGAATAGAGGAAGTAACATGAGGGCGGAGGGTACTGAACTGGCCAGTAGGTCTCACTCATTTGGGATTTCTACCCTCACATTCTTCCCAAGGACTAAAAAGCCTTGATATCCCTGTGAAACTAAACCCACAAAAAAGGGAGGACAATTAAAAACAAAAATGGGGGGCGCCTGGGTGGCTCAGTCGGTTAAGCATCCGACTTCAACTCAGGTCATGATCTAGCAGTTCGTGAGTTCAAGCCCCGCACCGGGCTCGCTGCTGACAGCTCGGAGCTTGGAGCCTCCTTCAGATTGTGTCTCCCTCTCTCTCTCTCTGTCTCTGCCCTGCCCCCTGCTCATGCTCTCTCATTCTCTCTCAAAAATAAAAATAAACAGGGGCGCCTGGGTGGCGCAGTCGGTTAAGCGTCCGACTTCAGCCAGGTCACGATCTCGCGGACTCGTGAGTTCGAGCCCCGGGTCGGGCTCTGGGCTGATGGCTCAGAGCCTGGAGCCTGCTTCAGATTCTGTGTCTCCCTCTCTCTCTGCCCCTCCCCTGTTCATGCTCTGTCTCTCTCTGTCCCAAAATAAATAAACGTTGAAAAAATAAATAAATAAATAAATAAATAAAATAAAAATAAACATTAAAAAAATTTATTTTAGTAGGAAAAGGATGCATTTAAAATAATAATAATAATAATTTTTTTAATAAAATAAAAATGGAAGGGGGGAAAGGGGATAAAAGGGGCAGAGAAAGAGTTGCCACGAGATACCAGGGAGTGATCTAATCATTACAGCCAGGGACTGAATTTAGCACTGCGACTCCTGACAGCTTCAATAGAACGAGAAACACTTTGGGTAATAGAGTTCTTATTGTGCGATTAAAAAACAAGAAGAAGAAGAAGAGTGGTTCCATTGGAGAGATTCATTATTATCAAGTACTGAAATAAAACAGCGATTTTCATGCTTCCTTCGTATAGGGTTTTTTTTACAAGCGAGACGGAACCTCGGTCACGAGCATTCACACCTCTGCACCTTGTCAGTGGCCCTGTGTCTCCCCTCCCAAACGGAGGAGTCCTGTTCGCCTCCCATGCCTGTGCCTTCTCAGCTATAAACTACACCTCTGTCCTAGAAGCACAGCGGAGGTGTGGACCCAGGGCATGTACTGACCTCAGTCAAGGAAAGTTGGTCCCAAGGTAAAATGGCATCTGGCCGTCACCTTCGAGACAGCGTCTCTGGACCTCCCGCTGGATGCCAGTGGAGAACCAAATGAACCAAAGTCCTAACAAAGAGGAATTTCTACAACCTTCAAGTCACGAGGACACAGGCTGGAAAGCATGGCTCATGGCCCACTGCTGGCCACCATGATACACGCAGCCCCAGCTAAGGCCGCCCCCGCCAAATTGTCTCTAATGCCCCAGCCCAGCCCTGCCCAGCCCGCCACCGGAGAGGAACATCAGTGCCCACCCACCAAAAAGCCAGCGAGTCTTTCTGAACAAGTCGGCTTCATTGCCAAGGGGCACAACAGAACGATCATGGCAGGATTTTGGTTTGGTTGGCTGTTTGGCTGTACAAGGCCATTATGACACTTCGCCTGCCCCCTGCTTCTTCAGAGACTCTGCATAAGAATCTGGGGCACGCGGCCCGGCCCTTGTGTTAGGAACTGCTCCCCGGTTCCTGATAATGCTGGCGTGCTCTCCCTTAGGAACCTCGGCCCTACCACGTGGGAGCCTGGTTTGGGGGAGGCAGAGCGGATTCCTCACTCGTGCCGCAGGACCTTCTTTACACCCGGTGGTAAAGGTCTGCCGCCCAGGGTGAGCTCCGGGTCCCAGGAAAGCGACTGGCACTGGCACAGCGGCAGTAAAACAGAACGACGATGGCATGTATTGGCCGCCATGTATTTGGTGCGCTGCCGTCAGGCGGAGGGGAGGAGAGACGATCCCATCCTCGGGGGACAGAGGAGCTGACCTTGGTCTGAAACCGTGGCTGGAGCCAGCATGCCCAAAACCTACCAGGAGAACTTCAACCCTGGCGGAGTCACTTCCAAAGCCCTGGAGGAGGTAAAACGCAAAGGAAGCATCATCTAGGCACCGAAAACAGGAAATGAGCCCACGCGAAGAAACCGCTCCTTTGGCTCACGAGGAGTATGAAAGGTGATGGGTTGTTTGATAGACATTATAAGGGGAGAAAGGAAACGACTGGTTTCTCCCACTGCTGTACAGCATGCTAGAAATAAAACCCAGCGAACAGAAGGAACCCAGTTCCTCTGCTTAACAAGAGCAGGGTAGTTCCAGCGCCTTCCCTGAACTTGCCCTTCATAGACTCTGGTGCCATGGGCTCCAGGGTCGCGATCCAGGCCGGCAGGGCAAACCTCGGGCAGGTTGGTGCTCCCTCCCACCCACCGCCTGTTTTCCTTCCGGCCAACTTTCCCCTACGAGCCCGTCTCCAATCACCGGGATGGGGCTGGGAAATGACATCCCCAAAGGGCCATTACAAAGAAGTGAGTAGGGAATTTTAGCCGTGTCGATCCATCTTCCAAAGGAACAGATAGGCAATGAAAGGGGTCGTTTTCAGTTTTGTGTGCCAAAGACCAGCGGCTCGACAGGAAGGTCACGCAGTGCTCAGTCTCTGAAGGCAGATAATTCAGTGTGTATTCTATTTTAAAGCCGAGCCCTTGGTGCTACCTTGATGATTTTGTAGAATTTACACTGAAAGGGCATTAAAATGTCACACCATCTTGTGCATTCCCCACTTCTATGGCTCTTTGCAAGAAAATGAAACCCAGCCGCTCTGAACTCTTAGCAAGCCCCCACAATGTCTAAGGCAGGCGATTTAAACTGTGCATATTTTCTGCGAGGCAAAAGGGTACGGGGAAAGAAATAGCAGTGGGAAACTGTTCCTGAAGCCGGGACTCTTTTCTGAGCCACGATTTCCTCTTCTGCAAAATAAGGAAGACCCCACCTATCTTCTGGTGGTGACCCGGTGGCAGAAAGCACACAAGCACCTGGAACGGAGTCTGGCACATTCTTAGGTAAGCCTTCCCTTCCCCTTTGGGGCTGTTTCCTTCCCTGCAAGGAAAGGTGGAGGAGAGAGAGCCACGCCAGGTGACCCAGCATCAACGCTCTGCATAATGAGGACTCCCCCCGCCCAGACATGTCATCAAAAGTCAAACTCCACCATCCACGTGTGTCCCAGATTCACACGGACAGGATGAAAGCGATCACGGCCGACTGCATCTTCCACGGAGAAAAGAGAGAGGGCAGGAAGTCTCTGTACCGTTACGAGGAAGAGACACAGAGGCACCAGAAACTGGGATAGCGTTTCCTACGTTACACCGTGGGTGTCAGGCTGCAGGTCTTCGGCAGGCGGGACAGGTACTCTGTCCCAGGACCCACCCGCACTCCCTCCCATAGAGGGGCTTTGCTCTCTATGCCCCCTGGTCTCATTCCTGCTGAACTCCCTCCAATGTCAGATTGCAGGGTCACGGCAAACCAGAACAGTTCACAACGGGGTTTAGAATATTGAACCCCTGCAGTGAGTGCCTTTCGACGCAGCTCTGCCTTCCCTTGTCACAGGAACTTGGGTCAAAACATCAGCGTTGGGCCCATGTCCAGGAAGGTCTGTGGTCCCAACAGCTATTTATCTCATCTTAGTAGACTGGCCAAAGAGGCAAAGCCCTGTTTCCAGGGACTAGAAAGGTTCCCTCCCCCCACATTCTGTGTTACCCATAAGTAACTAGTCCTGAGCTTAACATCAGATAATAATTAGTTTAACTGGGGGTGCCTGGGTGGCTCAGTTGGTTAAGCGTCCGACTTCGGCTCAGGTCATGATCTCGCGGTCCGTGAGTTCGAGCCCCGCGTCGGGCTCTGTGCTGACAGCTCAGAGCCTGGAGCCTGTTTCAGATTCTGTGTCTCCCTCTCTCTCTCTGAACCTCCCCTGTTCATCCTCTGTCTCTCTCTGTCTCAATAGCAAATAAACGTTAAAAAAATAATAATAATAAAAAAATAATAATTAGTTTAACTGTCTGGCTTCCCCAATGCACTAAGAGCTTCCCTAGGTATCTTTTGGGGGTGAGAGATGTTTTCTAAAACTCGATTGGGGTAATGTACGCCTACCTCGATTCATTTATGAAAAATCATTGAACTGGACACTTAAAACAGGCGAATTTCATAGTATATAAAGTATGTCTCAATCCAACTATTTCTTTTTAAACTCCACTATCCATTAGTGTGTGGCCTTGAGCAAACTGCCTCTCTGAGCCTCCGTTTCCTCGCCTGTGAAATGAAACAATAATTGGTATTATACAACAGGTGTGGGGTTTATTTTTTTATTTTTATTTTGTTAGTTTATTTGAGAGAGACAGAGACAGCGTGAGTGGGGGAGGGGCAGAGAGAGAGAGGGAGAGAGAGAGAATCCCAAGCAGGCTCCACACCACCAGAGCAGAGCCCAACATGAGGTTCGAACCCAAACCTCTGAGATCATGACCCGAACCGGGGTCGGGCACTTAACCGACTGAGCCGCCCAGGCGCCCCTAGTCGTGTGGTTTAAATGAACTTATGTGTGGAAGGCCCTTTGGCAAACACTCCACACGTGTTGGTTGCGATTTTTATTGTGTTATTTCGTTTGTCCAGCACAAAAGATACAACGGAGGGGAAAGAAAAAATAGTGTGGAAGAAAGCCTGGGTGCTGTGGTAAGTAGAAAAGTATCTCCCCGAGAATGTTCATGCCCTGGTCCCCAGAACCCGTGAGTATGTCACCTCACGGAACAGAAGGCCTTTGGCGATGTGATTAAATCAGGGACCTTGAGTTGGGGGATATTATCCTGGATTAGCCCAGTGGGCACTATGTAAACACAAGGGTTCTTAAAAGATGGAAGAGGAAGGGGCGCCTGGGTGGCTCAGTCGGTTCAGCGTCCGACTTCGGCTCAGGTCACGATCTCACGGTCCGTGAGTTCGAGCCCCGCGTCCGGCTCTGGGCTGACGGCTCAGAACCTGGAGCCTGCTTCAGATTCTGCGTCTCCCTCTCTCTCTGCCCCTCCTCCACTTGCACTCTGCCTCTCAAAATAAATAAACATTTTTGAAAAAGAAAGAAAAAAGACATCAGTATGGGCGCCGTGTTGTGGAAAGCCTTGAATGTCAGGGTGAGAGTAGATCTAAGAGGGAGAGTCTGATATTGATATTTGGAGTGTGTAAGATGCCCCGGAGTAGCGGCAGGAAGGCAGCAGGTGGCCAGGAAGGATGCTATTCCTTTTTTGAAAAAAATAATATATACAGTCTTCTATCAGTTTCAGGTGTACAATACAATGATTCAACAATTCCATACATTTCTCAGGGCTCATCAAGATAAGTGTACTCTTAATCCCCTTAATCGATTTCACCTGATAAGACGTTAACATCCCAAATATAAAAAGAACTTTGGGAGGCTCAGCTGGTTAAGCATCTGACTTCGGCTCAGGTCGTGATCTCATAATTCATGAGTTCGAGCCCCTCGTCAGGCTCTGCGCTGACACTGTGGAGCCTGCTTCTGATTCTTTCTCTCCTTCTCTCTCTGCCCCTCCCCATCTTGTGCGTGTAAACTTTTTTAAAAATCCAAACTACAAAAAGCATTTTTGTAACCCAATACCAAAAACGCAAGTAATCTGATTAAACATGGGCAGAGAACCTCAAGAGATAGTTTTCCAAAGAAGGGCACCATTCAGGTGGAACAGAGCGGGGAACAGGTGGGGAGGCAGGCTAGCGGGGAAGGGCGTGTGGAGGAGCTGGTGGCGTTGCGAGAGCGGGTGGATAAACCCTATGTCACTTAGCAATCGCCCGGAGGCAAGATCCAACAGAGAAGACCCAAAGAGGACAATAAGCCTGGCCCATGGGAGCACAGTGACGCCATCCACGGGGGTCATGAGAGCTGGTTGCCGCGGCGGGGGCAGGGTGCCCAGAGGGGGTGGGGACACGGAGAAGCTCAGTGAGAGCCTCGAGCAAGGCTTAAAGCTTGGGTCAAACAGGAGTGCATGTGGCGGCAAGGATACCACTTTGGGACACCCGAGTGCCAAGGCGAAAGCCAAAAGCACCAGCATGGTAGGGAAGAGTGTGCAGGAGACAGACAGCTTGAGTAACAGACACGTTTAGGGGTTGGAAGAAGGAGAAGAAGCAAACCAGGAGACAGACAAGCCAAAGGAGAGGAGGGTTTTGAAGAAGCCACCAAGGACCCCTCCAGGGGCTGATTCGACACTGTAGTGACAGCAAGAATCAGATTGCAAAGGGTGAGTGGAAATAAAGTAGAGAAGAACAGACCCATGTTAAGATGGAGAAGGCAAGGAGAGGAGCTACATGGCAGCTTGGTCAGAGAGCAGAGAGGAAGAAAAGCATTTCTTAGAATCGAAGGCTCCCGAACACGCCTGAACGCTTGGGGGAGCACTGGGGTAAATGGTAGATTAGGACTCGGGGGGGAAGGGACGGAGAATTAAGCGATGCGAAGGACATGGTGTTAACAAAGAGAAGAGTCATTTCCTTTCAAGAGAAAGAAGTTGGGGCCTCTGGGTGGCTCAGTCGATGAAGTGTCTTCGGCTCGGGTCACAATCTCGTGGTTGGCGGAGTTCGAGCCCCGCGTCCGTCTCTGTGCTGACGGCTCAGAGCCTGGAGCCAGCTTCGGATTCTGTGTCTCCCTCTCTCTCTGCCCCTCCCCCACCTGCACCCTGTGTGTGTGTCTCTCTCTCTCTCAAAAATAAACATTAGAAACATTTTTTAAAAAGAGACAAGAGCAGGAGCATGATAATAAAAACAGACACAGGTATTCACGGGAAAAAGGTAAGGTTGACAAGAGCTTGCCTCGGGTAGCCTCAAGCTTTGACAGCAAATTGAGAGAGGCCAGCAGAGCCTTGCAGAGTCTGGGGAAAAACGGAGAGAGGTCTGCTTTGGATGTCGAGAAGGGAAACTTCCCTGAGAGCCCAGCCAAGATTAGACCCTCCCCAGAGGCCACCAGCCAGCCATGCATCCCCTGCAAGGTAACACACACGAGGCTCATCTGCCAGGTTGACCTGGTCACAAATCCTGAACTGTCGTTCCCATTGCTAACGTCCACTTGTCTGATCCTCCCAAGTTCTTGAGGGAGGAGACCGTCTGGAGTTTAAGCCTCTGTGCGCCCTGGCTCCTGGATCACAGCACCTGCCCCAGCGGGAACCGTGTGATGGTGGAGAGGAATAGAAGGACTAGAAGAGAAGCAATATTTCAGCATGTCCCGACATACTGGCTAAAACTTGCTCTGAAGAGCCACCTGGGCGGCTCAGTCAGCTGAGCATCCGACTTCGGCTCAGGTCATGATCGCACCGTCCGTGACTTGGAGCCCCGCGTCGGGCTCTGTGCTGACAGCTCGGAGCCCGGAGCCTGCTTCGGATTCTGTGTCTCCCTCTCTCTCTGCCCCTGCCCACTTGCACTCTCACCCTGTCTCTCAAAAATGAATCAATGTGAAAAAAAAATGTGTTTTTATTCATTTATTTTAAAGAAAGGCAGACTGCCACGTGCAGCACCTCATTTGGATGTGTCTGGAGCCTTGGGAGCCTGACTACCCTACGTTCTCCTACAAATGGGCCTTGAGAGCTTGTTTGGAGGTTCTAGCAGGGGAGCGCAGCTACTCGTATACCCTTGACCGAAGAACGGTCCTCCTCTATCGGGGAAGGTCGTCCTCTTCGGCCGAGCGCGCAGCTTCGGGAGGGACGCGCATGGAGCGGTGAGGGAGGAAGGGGACACCCGCCTAGCCAGCCAGATCAGCCGAATCAACCCTGGCGACCAATGGGGTGACAGAGGTCGCGGCCAGATCGCCCTCACATCCTAAAAAAAAATTTTTTTTTAACTTGCTTTAAAGAAACACAGTAAATAAAAAACACAGAACAGACAAATTAGAGTGTGACCATGCTTTATGGAACTTCTTTAAATACTGAGCTCCCTTGGTGCATTTTAAAAATAATTTGCTTCACAGAAATCCATTTTGGAGGCAACTCCTAAAGAAATATTTCCAGGGTATACAAATTATTCAACACCAGCACAGACAGGCTTGCAAATGAAAGCCGTCACGGGCCCACCAGAAGGAGCCCCACACGCTGTGCTGTGGAGCAGAGAAGGAGGCTAAGGCAGCCCTCGTTACTTAGACTATAAAAGTGCTCGGGGCCCCCTCGGGGGACCTGGCACATTTCTAAACGTGTGGGAAAGCTCTCAAGTTCTCCGGAACCCCGGACTTCACCAGGACATCCCTCATCTTGGTGTCTAAGGTGGTTACTAAACCTGCCAATCAGGGCTCTGCCTCGTCTCCCCAACTTAGCACAAAATCCTGGAAGGTCAAGTGGTGACCAACTGTCCCTTTGAGCCTTGCTGACTCCCTACCCCCATAGTCACACACTTGACTATGTGTGTGAGTAACCAGCACCAAGGTAGGGCCGTGTCCTGATTAGGACCAAGCCCTGGAGTACTAAAGACCTGCTTTTGTATCCTGGCCCCACCTCCTACTAGCTGCAAAATCTCACAAAAATCACCTAACCTTTGCAAAGAGGTTGTCAGTTGTACCAACTTCGAAGGTTTGTTATACACACAACACCCATCACATCCTGGAAGGGCTCATTAAGTTTCAGTATTGTTATTAAGTCTTTAATGAAGTCTTTAACGAATATTTGATTGGCCTATAGGGCCGAAAGGGAATTCACAAGATGCCCATAGTCGAAACTACTCAAATAGTGTTCAGATTTACCCATCTGGCTCATCCGCCAACCAAATCGACTGGAGAAAGAAACCAACAAAATGGGGTGGTCTCTCCCCAAGGAAGTTCTACAGGGACACAGAATACAGAGGTTCAAATATTTTTTAATAAACTAGGAAAGCAGTAAGAAAAACCTGCCCATCAAAACGGTAGCAAAGAGGCAACGAGGAAGCCAACCTTGTCATTCATCTGCTTTCACTGGGAGTTCAGGGCTGCAGACTGTTCTTTTGCATAATGATGGGTAACGCCAGCCCCTCCCCAACATCAGAGTATCCCTACAGGCGGAACCAAATTCTCTGAGCTAACTGTGCTATGGAGGGGAGGGGGGGAAAGAGAAGCAGGGGGAATGGGGGTGTCACTGGTTTCAACTTAAATGATAGAATGCAGGTACTAGTATCTATCGCACAGAAGGGCTTGATAAACGTTAGGTATTAGTGCAACGTTCGAGGTCTATATTGAAGGAGCAAGTTTATGTCCTAGGACACCTTCCAGAACCTGGTTCTACGCCATTCAGTTGATGTGCAGAGAAGATGGAGTTTGACAAGCTAGGGATCCTTACTATGCCGATAAGAGGAAATAGAATGCACTTGAGGCATCATGCCAACATCTGGCAAGCGTCTGTCGGCCAGGAGCTGCTGTCAGTGGTCCTTATCCTGGGTAAGGAAGACAAGGGGAAGAACACAGGACCAAAGAGGCAGCCTGCACCTGCCACTGAGAGAGCAGCAGACCAGGAGGGGCAGAGGCAGGAACTGGGATCACTGGGAGACCAGCAGGCCGACTGTGGAGATGGGACACCCAGCTGGACAAGGGCCCAGCATCACGACAGGAAGAAGGGCTGAAGAGGGTGGCTTGGGTTCACTCAAGAGCCATAAGGCCCTTAGCTGGAGCCCCCATCTCCTAGAAGTTTCCCCGAATGCCTAACACAAAAGCAAAAAAGAGAAAGACCCTTCTCTAGACCCTCCACAGCCAGAGTTCCTTTGGCCGCTCGTGTGGAAATCTAGAAGAAAAGCGAGACTGCAGACACCAGGGAGATGACACCGAGCAATAAGGGGTGCCCAAGAAATGCTAACGTGAGAAATGGAAGAGCCTGCAATGTCATGGCCCTCTCTGCCTGGCATTGTTGGCAACAAATACATAAAAGAGAAGATTTTTACCAGGATAATATATGTGCATAATCTAGCATGGTGAAGCGCTCTGAGAGCAGAGGCAGCTTCCAGAAGCTTGTGAGGGAAACGGAAGCCCTATGAAGGACAGGGGGCACTCCCCAAAGCTCCAGGTGAGGGCCGGCTGTTTGGGGTCTGTGGGTGTCAGCCTTGGGAAACATTAAAATCATTGCTCAGGAGTAGTTATGTTGGTTATGAAGGCACATCGAAAATGAGCTTCGATATTTCAGCTTTTTTTCTTTGCCTTTTTAATTTTAACTAGAGCATGCTCTATGCAGGGAAACACATTTCCTTTCTACAAGAACAAGTAACAAGAAGCCTAAGCTGCCAGCACCTGTTCCATAGGAATTCATGGTATAAGAAGTGTCATAAAAAAAACAAACAAACAGACTTTAACGACACAGGACCCATCACAGACACCCTCGTACCAAACTAGACAAGGCCATGGAGGAAAACCGAGAGGTCTCAGACCCCTGACCCACACTGACAATTAACAATCATGTGCAAGTTTACGCCAAACTATGCCTTCATCTCCTGTATTTCAAGTAACGTGGCGCCACACCATTTTTTCTAAACACATCTCCTGGTGCTTCCTGTTCGAATATTCTATGGTGCTCTGCTGCCCCAGCTCCTGAGCACACCTCAAGTGCCGGAATGATATTCTTTTGCTTCTGTTGTTTCCTGCATGTAGTAACCCTGCACAGTAGGAAAATCGACACATAATAAAATTTTAAAGTACTACTACATTTTCTATGAAGACAGAAAAATCTTTCTAAACTCTTCAAAGATCACTTTTCTAAGGTGTTAATTTTCTAAATCCCCAAGCTAAGTGGGCTTGTAGGTCAGTTGACTCAGTTGGCCAACATGATTCTACAGAGAAGCCAAAACCGTGGTTTGTCAAACGATTCAGCATGCCCAGCCCTCACCAGCTAACACTAAATGTGCCTCAACATCAGCAGGGTTTGGAGCAGAGAGCACGGACTGTTTACAACAAAACAGCCCCTTTGTTAAAACCAACAGAGCCACCCTCAAAACGCCTCTCCTACCAAAAGTAGGCTAGCCTTAGAAATCGGAGATCAGGAGAGGTAGGGAAAATGCAAATTCAGGACAAAGGAGACAGGACTTGGTGTCTATTCTGAATCTAAGCTCTGCCTGAGTGTCACTGTAGCACTGAAATCAAGTTTTAAGCTTAACTAGGAGTGACACTCTCTTCCAACAAGCTCATTTTGTTGCATGAATAACTAGACAACGTTGGAGAGGACTCTCCCCTAAAGGTCTAACTATAATGACACGACACTGATCTTTTTTTAAAATTTTTTAATGCTTATTTATTATTGAGAGAGACAGAGCATGAGCAAGGGGAGGGGCAGAGAGAGGGGGAGACACAGAATCTGAAGCAGGCTCCAGGCTCCGAGCTGTCAGCACAGAGCCCGATGCGGGGCTCGAACCTACAAACCATGAGATCATGATCTGAGCCGAAGTCGGTCGCTCAACCGACTGAGCCACCCAGGCGCTCCTCGACACTGATATTTTCTTTTTTTTTTTTTTCAACGTTTTTTTTTTTTTTGTTTTTTTTGTTTGTTTGTTTGTTTGTTTTTATTTAATTTTGGGACAGAGAGAGACAGAGCATGAACGGGGGAGGGGCAGAGAGAGAGGAAGACACAGAATCGGAAACAGGCTCCAGGCTCTGAGCCATCAGCCCAGAGCCTGACGCGGGGCTCGAACTCACGGACCGCGAGATCGTGACCTGGCTGAAGTCGGACGCTTAACCGACTGCGCCACCCAGGCGCCCCGACACTGATATTTTCAACAGACTCTCCAGTGAGCATGGGGGCCACTTAAGGAAGCCACAGGGCCTAACACTGCTGTCATTGCTCCAGACACTTGGGAGAGCCTTCTTCTGAATGTCCTTCAAAGCCAGTGACAAGGAATAAATATCAACCTGGTCACTGCATAATGACACAAGTGGTCTGGCCAACTTGGTCAGTCACTGGCCCACCCGATTTGACTCTAAAACAGCCAGTAGCTGATGCTAAAACTATTCCTGCCCTCCAAAGACAGAGATTTGTCACCAGGGAGTATATTCCTGAGGATGTCTCAAGGGGCTCAAGACCGCTCCCCCAAAAAAGAGTCCTTCCTGGAGCGAAGGCTGCTTTGTTAGAGAAAAGATGATTAACTTGCAGGTCCTTCAATCCCACTGGGCTGAACTAGATTTCAGAGTGACCTGTGTACCCGACCCTTTAAATCCCAGCTCAGTCAAGGGACCTTTCCAGGAAACAGTGCTCCCACCAGCCTCCTCAGAAAGAATTAATCCCCCTCTTCTGGCCTTGTACCTCATACTTCTGCTGCAGGGACCGTCCCTCATAATCCATTGCCACAATCGTCATCACTGTCTACAGGGGCCCCTCTCCATGCACTGAAATGGGGTTAAACTATCTTTTCACCCCTTCAACTCAGACCCAGTATGAACTACGCTCTCTGGCACCTAGGAGGTTCTCAGCTAACATTCGCTGAATTGGAATATTTTAGTTCCAGTGGGGGAATCACATTACTTTATCATCTGCCTTGTACTCTGTACAGCACCCACCCATTCAGCAGGGACGTACCTGGGACCAGACTGTGCCTGGCATGAGCCGACATGAAAGTGCTAGCAATGTTTTCTGGACCCGTCCACTGCAGGTTTTGGGTGTTTTTGTTTTGTTCCGTTTGTAACCATTTGTTAAAAGTCAACAAAGGCAAGAGCACCACCCTTTCCCCCCACCCCTGCTCATGCGGAAACAAAGAAGGTTCAAATACATCCAACAAAACACACTCTCATGTCTAAAATGACTAAGAGTCTGGGCTGCCTGGGTGGCTCATTCACTTAAGCACCAGACTCTTGATTTCAGCTCAGGTCAGGATCTCACGGTTCGCGAGTTCAAGCCCTGCACGGGGCTCTGCACTGATGGTGTGGCGTCTGCTGGAGATTCTCTCCTTCTCCTTCTCTCTCTCTTTCTGCCCCTCCCCCACTCACGCTGTCTCTCTCTCTTTCTCTCTCTCAAAATAAATAAGCTTCAGAAAATAAATAAAAAATAAAATGACCGAGACGATAATGCAGCCATACCTCTGTCTACAAAGGCAGCGCATGAGATCTGAAAAGCATAGGCCACTATGATGATGGGTTATGCAGTTAAAACCTTTTTCTCTTTTTTCTTTCCTTTAAAAAAATTTTTTCAACGTTTATTTATTTTTGGGACAGAGAGAGACAGAGCATGAACGGGGGAGGGGCAGAGAGAGAGGGAGACACAGAATCGGAAACAGGCTCCAGGCTCTGAGCCATCAGCCCAGAGCCCGACGCGGGGCTCGAACTCACGGACCGCGAGATCGTGACCTGGCTGAAGTCGGACGCTTAACCGACTGCGCCACCCAGGCGCCCCAAAATTTTTTTAATCTTTTAAGGTTTATTTATTTTTGAAAGAGAGTGAGAGAGTAGAGGAGGGGCGGAGAGAGAGGGAGGCACAGAATCGGAAGCTGGCTCCAGGCTCGGAGCTGTCGGCATAGAGCCCGACGCGGGGCTCAAACTCACGAACTGCGAGGACATGACCGGAGCCGAAGTCGGACGCTCAACAGACTGCGCCACCCGGGCGCCCCTAAGAATTTTTTTTAATGTTGCTTTATTTTTGACAGAGAGAGGCAGAGCATGACTGGGGGAGAGGCAGAGAGAGAGGGAGACACAGAATCCGAAGCAGGCTCCAGGCTCTGAGCTGTCCGCACAGAGCCCGACGCGGGGCTCGAACTCACGAGTTGTGAGATCATGACCTGAGCTGAAGTCGGACGCCCAACCAACTGAGCCGCCCAGGCGCCCCTTTTCTTTCCTTTTTTTAAACCATTTTAACCACTTTTTTAAATTTTAATTCCAGCATAGTTAACGTACAGTGTTCTCTTTAACAAGTTACAGGTGTACGATACAGGGATTCAACAATTCTGTACGTTACTCCGTGCTCATCACGAGAAGTATACTCTTAATCCCCTTTACCTATTTCACCCATCCCCGACCCACCTCCCTTCTGGTAAACGTTAGTTTGGTCTCTATAGTTAAGTCCATTTTTTTGCTTTTTTGGTGTTGTTGTTCAACTGTTTTGCTTCTCAAATTCCACATAGGAGTCAAGTCATATGGTGTTTATCTTTCTGTGACCAACTTACTTCACTTAGCATTATACTCTCTAGACCCATCCATGTTGGTGCAAATGGCGAAAGTTCATTCTTTTTATGGCTGAATAATATTCCATTGTATATATATCTACATCTTCTTTAGCCATTCACCTATCAATGGATAGTTGGGCTGCTTCCATAATTTGACTATTGTAAATAATGCTGCAATAAACATAGGGGTGCATATAACTTTTTGAACTAGTGTTTTCAAACTCTTGGGGTAAATACCCAGTAGTGAAATTACTGGATCATATGGGATTTCCAGTTTTCATGTCATTTTAAAATTTTTTTTATATTTTTGAGAGAGAGAGAGAGAGAGAGAGAGAGAGAGAGAATGCAAGCAGGGGAGGGGCAGAGAGAGGGGGAGACCCAGAATCCGATTCAGGGTCCAGGATCTGAGCTGTCAGCACAGAGCCTGAGGGCTTGAACCCACAGACCGTGAGATCATGACCTGAGCCAAAGTCAGACGCTCAACCAACTGAGCCACCCAGGCGCCCCTCCAGTCTTCATTTTTCGAGGACCTCCATACTGTTTTCCACAGTGGCTGCCCCAGTTTGCATTGCCACTAACAGTGAACGAGGGTTCCTTTTTCTCCACATCCTCGCCAATACTTGTTGTTTCTTGGGCTTTTCATCTTAGCCATTCTAACAGATGCGAGGTGCTATCTCATTGTGGCTTAATTTGCATTTCCCTGATGCCATTTTAATCATGGTTAAGTGTGTAGTTCAGTGACATTAAATCCGTTCACACTGCTATGCAGCCATCACTGCCATCTACCTCGAGGACTTTTTTATGATCGCAAACTGCAATTCTTTACGCATTAAACAAAAACACCCCGTCCCCCCCTCCCCTCAACTCCCGGCAACCATTCTATCTTCTGTCTCTGTAAATCTGACGACTCTAAATGCCTCCTCCTATAATAAGTACAGTCATACTGTATTTGTGCTTTGGTGACTGGCTTACTTCATTGAGCATAATGGCTTCAGAGTTTACCCGTGTTGTAACAGGTGTTAGAATGTCCTTCCTTTTCAAGGCTAAACAATATTCCATTGCGTGTCTACGCCGCGTTTTGTTTATCCATTCGCCTTTCGGTGGACATTTGGGTCATTTCCACCTTTTGGTTATTGTGAAAAATGGTGCCATGAACATAGCCGTACCAACATCTGTTTGAGATTTTGGGGGCATATACTCAGGAGAGCAGGCTGCATCGTACGGTAATTCTATGTGTGAGTTTCAAATCTTAAATGTATGTTTAACCTTTGAGAATGAGAGGGATACATTCACAATGTTTTATACACTATTGAGAAAATAAAATCCACCGTAGTGGAAATGTCAGGTTTCATCTATTGGTAAACAATTCAAAGAAATAAATGATCACACATTCAGAGACTTCCAGAAATACTGGATAAACACATTTGAAATTTAAAAATCAACTGGCTCGTGATGATTATCAGAAAAAATGATATCAAGGTTAGCCAAGACATTTGAAATCCATAGATATTCCCCAAACCCAATTTTACTCAACTGTCTCAACCTTACCAGTAAAATCAGATAAAGGGAAGGAAGTAAACTTGATTTTTTCCCTGTTCCCAACTGACTAATGTCCATTTGTTTTTGAAATCGCTGTACCTTTGACACTTAGCACTGACTTAGGAGACCTCAGCTGTGCCCAGAAGGTACAGGAAAGATCAGAACATGGAGACTCAGAGGGCCAGCCAAAGTCACAGGACAGGAGAAGGAGAACATGACCCACCCCCCGCCCCAACTCACTGTCAGCACTCTGTGGTTCTCCTGGCTGGGATGAGTGACCTTGGACAAGGCCCCTGCTCCCTCTGAGCTCCTAGGACTGCCAGAAGATCTAATAAGATCTGTATACAGACAACACCGGGGGGCACAGAGCTGCGGTTCCTGACGAGTACAAGGAAAAGAGAGAATTTTGTACCAGACTAAGGCCCAGAGATGATTTCTATGTAGTAAGTCTGAGTGGCAATAGTTCTAGAATATATAACATACTTCTGTTGCTTCTCTCTAGCCTTCATCTGCTAGCCAGAGGTCACCAAGAGTGCCCACTGTTCTAGCCCCCCGTAGAGTACGAGGATCTTCTCGGGAAGATCCGGACGTGATGGGAACCAGAAGAGAACCCAGAGTGACTTTGCTGAAGCAATCCTGTCTGCTGGGTCATGGAGCCTTGAATTTTTCATCGGTGCATTCCCGGTGCCCAGCAGGTAGTAGATACTCAATACAAGGACAGGGAAAATATCCCTCAAGGCGGATTATTCCGGAATTCTGGGAACTTCAATTCCTTCAAGCCACAGCAATTCCAGGAGTCCACAAATATTTACTAAGTGCCTCCAACGTGCAAGGCTCTGTCCAAACACTACGAGAGATTCAAAAAGAAATCTGTTCCTGCCCTTCAGGATATACTTCAGTGAAGGAACTCAGACCTACCGAAGTGGGGAGGGGTGCCTGGGTGGCTCCGTTGGTTAAGCGACCGACTCTCCACCGCGTGTTACTGTGATATAAATGAGGAATGAGCCAGGTCGGAGCACAAAGAATGAGTTCCGTCCGGCTGGGGGTGGGTTTTAGAGGCTCCAGAGAAGCGGTGGCAGCTGGGGGACAGCAGGAATAGAACGCCAGCAGACAAGAAATGAGCAGAAAGGGCTGCCCAGGCAGAGAAGACATATGTATGAGCAGCCTGGAGCAGGAAAGGGGGGTTTTTCTACACTATTGATTCACAGAGAGAATGATCACTGCTTTTCTCAACTCCATATGCAGCCATGACTTCCGCACACACCCCAGAGGTGTCTGGGTGGGCTGTTTCCTCCACCCCTTGGGGGTGGGGGGCTCATTCCCTGTGTCAGGCACCCCTTCCAATCGCGGAAAGAACAACCATCACGGCCACGGATTCCGGGGCACCAGCTACGGGCGTGCCACGCTTCACCCACGCCCCACGCGGTGTCCTGGACGTGACCCATTGTGAAGTTCAGGAAACCAAGATCAGAGAGCTGAAGCGACCGGCCAGACGTCACACAGTCAGCCAGCGGCAAAGCTGGGATTCTCACGGGCGACTCAAATGCATGGTTCAAAGCCGGGGCCTCCGCCCTGCCGGAGCCTCACAAAACACAAAGGCTCAGTTCTTCTCTCGACGGGGAGCGCGCGCTGTACTCGCTCCTTGACATTTTTTTCTTTTTCTGTTCCACCGGCAACAAAGTGCAGAGAAATGTAGCTGCCCACAGAGTCTCCCAGCCCTTGTAGGAAAGCGTATATCATTATGCCTCCTCCACAGTTTTTAATTGAGAAAATGTCACTATGAAACACCACTCCGACGGGAGACGTTTCTAGGCTCCCCTTCTGTCTCTCCTCCCCACAGGGCCACACTCCCCCTTCCCCGATGCCAGCTTCCCTGTTATCCCCCGAAAGTAACGCCAGAGGTGAGGTTTTCCGGGGCCTCTGGACGGCCAAAGCCCTGCCTCAAGACGCCACCCTCCCTCTCTCAGACATACCTGAAGCTCCTATCAGTGACAGAGGACAAAAGCTCTCATTTCAAACCTAGGCACCGCCTGAGAGGGGTGACTGACCCCATAGAGAGGGGCAGGCCCCCGGGGAGCCTCTCTGGACGGACTCCGAGTGCAAAGGCCTGGGCCCTGCGGTGAGGGGTGGCCTGTGGGGGGGGGGGGGGGGGGGTCGGGTCATGTCCCTTAGCAAGGTGCTGCACCCACCCAACAGAACAAGGAGCTGGCCTCCGTTTCTCCCCTTGTCACTCCCCAAGCTAACATTCAGTGAAGTCAGCAAGCCCAAGGCCACAGAATTCGTGAATTCACACAAGGTGCACGTAACCATTACCCCATTCTTCCGAGCACGTTTTGATCAGAGAGGAATCCAAAAAAAAAAGATATTAAATGCTTGAAAATGACCAGAAGAAAAAAGACACGAAATAAGGAGGTGACCCTTGGGCCACCATAATGCTCTACGCAGGACCATCCGATTCGTCCTCCCACTCTCAGGCCAACTGTCCTCATTACTCATATAAATTCTGTATAATCGTAGGCAGCCCAGTGCATGCCCAGGGGCCATCCCCCTCCACGCCCCCACCCCAGCGCATGGTCACATCACTTTCTGACTGTGACCCTCCTGCCTCCTTCTAATTAGGACCCTTATGATAACATCATTCCCGCCAGGATAATCCAAGCTAATCTCCTCATCTCAAAATACTTAAGATAATCACATCTGTATTGTAAATTTTCTCGCGTAAGACAACATATTCACAGGTTCCAGGAGCAAGGACCTGGACGTATTTGGGGGGTGGGGGGGGGGACCACGTATTTGTCGCCTACCACCGCATCTGTAATTTGAGGGCAACATTATTCAGCCTACCACCGCATCCATTACATTTCAATCTCAAATTTTGTTTTTCAAAAATATAATCTCAATCCCAGTTTGAAAACCAAGATACTCTATAATGGATTATATCTCTGTTGCTGTGGGAAGCATTTTCAAGAGGATGTTTTAAGTTTTAGGGTGTTAAATAGAAGACAAAGGGGCCCTGGCTGGCTTAGTTGGCGAAGCACATGACTCTCGATTTTGGGGCTGTGAGTTCGAGCTCCACACTGGGTATAGAGATTACTTAAAAACGTAAGATCTTTCAAAAAAGAAAATAAAAGGGAAGAGAAAGGTAAAAATAAAACATTTTTAATCAAGAAGATGAAAGGAAACAGGGCACCTAGGTGGCTCAGTTGGTTATGGGTCAGACTCTTGATCTCAGCTCAGGTCTTGATCTCAGGGTCATGAGTTCAAGCCCCGCCTTGGCTCCATGCTGGGCATCGAGCCTACTTAACAAAGAAAAAAAAAAAAAAAAAAAAAAAAAAAGACAATAAAGGGTAAGCTGAGCAAAATAATGAAAAATCACATCAGCCGTGGTAGATCACAGATTCCTTCCTTAAAGAAATATTGCAAAACCACATGGCTTCTGCTAACAAGCAGCTAGAGATCCTACAGTTCCAACTGATCTGGTTACATATGGACATCTAGATTCATCATTCTGCCCCATGCCTCTTCTTGAGTGGGGACAAGCTCAGGCCACCACTGCCTGGCTCCAGGTTCACTGCTGCTGAAACTCCAACGGTCTCGCCAGCCCCGTGACGCCCGCTGTGAGCCACAGAGGCGCCACCTTTCTGAGCAAAGCACCAGACGCTTGCCCTCGCCCGTCCCCTGCAACCATCATCCTAACACTGCAGACGAGCCACCCAAGCTCTTCCATGTCCTTTGTCAAGGTCAGGAAGTCAAGAGCCTGGCCCGAGGTCACCTGCTTCATTACTAGAAGGGGCAGAACCGGCCCAGAGCGAACGCTTTCCACCCCGTAGCCACTGACTCCATCGACAGTGGCTCAGTCTGTTGAGCATCCGACTTCGGCCCAGGTCAGGATCTCATGGTTCCTGAGTTTGAGCCCCGCGTCGGGCTCTGTGCTGAGTGGCCAGAGCTCAGAGCCTGGAGCCTGCTTCAGATTCTGTGTCTCTGGCTCTCTCTGGCCCTCTCCCACTTTCACTCTGTCTCAGTCTCTCCCTCTCTCAAAAATAAACATTAAAAAAAATGTTTTAGAAAAAAATAAAAATGAGCCTATCAAAAAAACAAAAATAAAACTGAATGAATAAAAGGGAGCCTATCATCTGAATAAGATGAGCCCGAGAGGCTGAGCCACTGGAGGTTAAATCTGAGGTCCTGGCCGTCAGCCCGGTCTTTGACCTGGCTTCTCCTCGCCCAGCTGTGTGACCTTGAGGCAGTGACTAAACCTCTCTGTGCCTCGGTGTCCCCACGTGGAAATGCGAATCAAAACAGCAAGGACCTGGCTGAGCAATGGGGGAGACAGAATAAGGAGGGAAGCAGGGTGCACAGGAGTGGGTCTCCTGAGCCTGCACCCTTAGGCACTCAACATGGCAAATGAGGCGTCCCTTTCCTTCCCCTTGGACCTCGAGGGCCTGGCTTCCTTGGAGTCTGGGTTGTCGGGTGGACGCTCCTCTCCGGCCTCCCGTGAGGTTCTCAGCGGCAGCACCTGCAGACATCGGGGCTGAGCTAAACTCCGCAGACCGACGGGCCCACCTCCACACCTGCCACCCTGAACAGGCCAAAGAGCCTCGAAGGCCCAGCACGCACCACACTTCCACCCCCCCCCCCCGGGGGCCACCCTCCTGGCGCAGATCCCACGGCCTTTCCCGTCCGTCAAGGCCCCACGTAAGTGCCTCCCTCTTCTGGAAGCTTTCTCTGACGAATCACGCCATCCCCACCCCAGGACATTATTGCTCCTTCCTCTGAACTCCTATAGCTTATCTTCTGTAGTGCTTGAGGGCATTTGATGGATTAAATTCATACGGATTCATTGGGGGTGGGGGTGGGGGGATTTTCTGCCTCTTGGCTATCAGTGTCAATATCCTGGTTGTGATACTGTATTATAGGTTTGCAAGATGGGGGAAACTGGGTAAAGGGCAGAGAGGACCTTTCTGTTTCATTTATTACAATCGCCTGTGCGTCTCTCTCGCTAAGAAGAAGAAAATTACTACGAGTTAAAAATCTAGTTAGAACCCCCCCTTTGCCACATGCCACTTAAGACATCTTACCTATTTAAGCCTCATTCCTTCCCTGACCTCCAGACGTGAGTATCCAACGGCCTAGCCAAAATTTCCACGTGGATAACTAAAATAAGCATCTCGGAATTACATTCAATGCTGACCTCCTAGGATTTTCTCCCTCTAAAAGAATCTCCATTCTTCCGGTTGATCAGGCCACAAATCCTGAGGTCATCCCTGACCCCTCTCTTTTATACTCCATACTCACCCATCAGCAAACCTTGGTAAATCCACCTTCAAAATAATCCACTTCTCCCCACCTCCATGGCGACCCCCCCCCCCCGGACCCTGGCCACCATCATCTCTCATCTAGGTGAATGCAGTAACCTCCACCCCACCTCTAACACTTCCTATCGTCTCCTGCTGCCTTTATGTTCAATAATTCATCATCACATAATAGACAACATCTCCTGCCAGAAGCCCCATGAGGGGTTCACTGCAGCAGCCAGAAGCCTAGCACAGTGCCTGAAACATCACAGGCACTCGATAAATATTTGTTGAATGAATGACGTTACGCCTTTGGTATTAAAAGAGAACCCTGAGGTCAACATTACTGTCTCATTTTTACAAGTAGGAACACTGAAGCTCAGACAAGGTCACGGGCTCTAGAAAGCACGAAGGCCAGAGGTGTCCAATTCTGAGAGCCACGTCCCATCTACCTGCTCCGCCTACCCTTAGTCTCTTGGGTGGACCCTTAAGGGGTCTGATGGATCATTTGGACTTTTGGCACCTGGACGCAGTGCTTGGACATTTGCAGGCATGCCACGAACAGCGGGAGAATGAATGCAACTTTTCGTCTATGTAGCAGCACGGACCCAACAGCCTTGGTTATTATTTCTCACTTACGTACTGGCTCTACATACTGGAACCTTCATTCTCACAACTTTCTTCTGTGGGGCGAGGTTGAGGGTGAAATAATGATCCCCGTTTAACTGGGAGACAAACCGAGGGTCCACCTCTTTGAGGCTCTGCCCACTGAGCCATACTGCCTGCCAGCAGCTGGCGCGACCAGACCGGTCCTCCCAGTGCCCAGGACACTTCTGTGCCACTGGTCTTTCCTCCCAGCGCACCGTGTCCTGCAGAATCTCGCTAGGAGGCTTTTATTACTGGGTTTCCCCAGCGTGGCCTTTCTTTATTCTTTCTTTCTTTCTTTCTTTCTTTCTTTCTTTCTTTCTTTTTGAGGAAGGGACAGCGTCTGCTGCTGAGCACAGCAATGACATGTGCCCCCCAAGTAAACCTTAGGACCAACCTGGACGTCTTATCTCACTTAAATAAATATTCTTCAAAGAGAGCTATACACTGAACAGATGGATAAATTTCAAGATTTAACAACTTATGGGGACGTTATTAGTGTCGCATTAGAAGGCAAGCTTTATTGCCCCCGTATATCAAAAAAGACACCCCATCTTAAAGAATTCTGGTCTTAATCGTTGGTGAACCTGGCCCTGGCCACGCCTGTAAGAGAAAATACACCGAGGCCCTCTGAACCTGGATGCCACCCTCATTTCTAGTGCCCCCACCCACGGAACTTCTCTTCTGTGGCGTCTCCAGCATGTTCGTAAGTGTTCATCCCCCTCCCCTGATATCCTGGCACGTCCAATCCGATAATGTCAGCAAATGTTGTCGAATAAAAAGTTCACACAACCATGATGGCATGTCCTGTGGTCTGAGGGATTCCTGAGGTTCCAGAGAGAAGGTTCGGGGGCAAGCCAGAGCCAGGGACCCCAGAACCAGAGACAGGCTCTCAGCACCGCTGCCCCCTTCTCTCTCTCTCTCTCTCTCTCTGTCTCTCTCTCTCTCTCTGTCCTTCCCACACTCATATGCACACGGTCTCTCCCTCTCTCTCAAAAGAAATAAACTTTAAAAAAAAAAGAATGAGGGGCGCCTGGGTGGCGCAGTCGGTTGAGCGTCCGACTTCAGCCAGGTCACGATCTCGCGGTCCGTGAGTTCGAGCCCCGCGTCAGGCTCTGGGCTGATGGCTCGGAGCCTGGAGCCTGTTTCCGATTCTGTGTCTCCCTCTCTTTCTGCCCCTCCCCCATTCATGCTCTGTCTCTCTCTGTCCCAAAAATAAATAAACGTTGAAAAAAAAAAAAAAAGAAACATACAATCATACACACCTATACAAATACAACTACACAAACATACAAACGCGTACACAGTCATAAACACACATACACACGCTCACACAAGCACACAAACATATAAACACAATCGCATAAACATACACAGACGCGACGACACAAACATACAAACACAGAAACGCGCGTGCACGCGCCACCCTGATAAGGGATAAAATGACGGCCAGACGCCAGATTCACAGAGAAGACCCCGTTTTATCCCTTCCCTCTTAAATATCCTTCTCCCTTTCTAGTTTGGTTCCATCAACTCCTTTTCGACTGGCCGGGCAGGTGTATTTGGCAGGGAAAACTACAATCTATTTCTAGGACACCCTGAAAAAAAAAAAAAAATTTGCGTGGCCAAGGGCCAGAGTGAACTTCTTGGAAAATCTAAGACAGTCAAGGAGTTTAGACAAGTTTGTGACTCAAACTAATAGAAAGAGAGGGGCACTGTCCCTCAATAAAGCAAATCAACTTAGCACAAATAGGTGACCTATTTTTCAACTCGGAGTCCTCCCAGCTGAGAGAGGATTTTGGCTTTTAAGAATACGAAGGAGAGCTAGGGGCCTAAACATGGCGTGTAAGCACAGCCAGAGGCCATCAAGAAGCTTGGCGGGAGAAGTGGCACCCCCCCCCCCCCCCCCCCCCCCCGTACCCTGGCCACCAGCGACACCTGTGATCAAAGGCCTAACTGCCTGCTGGGTCTTGAGGTTCCATCTCTGGCCCACTTTCCTTGATCCACAACTTGAATATCATAAAGATTCCAAAATCTCTCTCTCCCGGCTAAATACTGAGCCCCAGAATTCATCATTCAAGGGCCCACTGGCCATCGGGACGGCCACTGGGATGATTGGCGGTTCTCATGATCTTCTTCCTATCCTGTTCAAACTCCTTTCTCCCCGGCCTCAGTGACCAGCAGCACCTGTGCCTCACTAGTTAGGTAGCTGAACATCTAACTCTTTGTCCTTCTCGCCCGCCCTACCCCC
Organism: Leopardus geoffroyi; assembly: GCF_018350155.1. NCBI lineage: Eukaryota > Metazoa > Chordata > Mammalia > Carnivora > Felidae > Leopardus > Leopardus geoffroyi. The sequence continues at coordinate 14,868,407 of NC_059340.1, forward strand.
ACACGTCAAGACCTGGTGTGGTGGAGACTGTATAACGTGGCAGTTAAGGAAGGGTATGGGCTTCGGGGTCAGAGAACACAGAGTACGGATCTCAGTCCACCAACCGTGAGTTGTGCGACCTTGGGCAAACAACGTAATCGCTGTCACATAATTCCCCTCATCTGTATAACAGGGACAAGAATCCCTCCCGGAGCTCCTATGAGCACTACACTGGATCACATAAACACGGTCAAGTGTCTGCACCGTTAAAATGCCCACTGTTCTCTCCAACCCACTGCCACTTGCTGAGGTTAGGTCCCCACTGTTTCTCCCCTAACTATGAGAATGGGCTCCCGTGGCTACCCCAGCCTCTAGATCCACACGCCCCAAGTCCATTCTCCACACCACAGCCAATGCCATCTTTGCAAAGACAAATAGGACCTCACTAGCACACAATGATAGATACACCATGCCCAGTCTTCCCACAGCAAGCCAAACAAAATAAGATCCTAATGGCCCAGTTCACCAGATGGGGATTAGCAACTACTCTTACCCTTTTGCTGAAGCCCCTTAAGAATACGACGAAAGTTGTCGATCTTCTCCCCAGAAAGAAAGCTCTACGCATAAACACACAAAATATTCTGAAGCTCCAGGAGATACACAGACCCCAAGCTCAAAGCCCCTGACTTAGAACATTCTTTGGCCTGACCATCGTTGCTCTTCATAAATCTGTCCCCTAAGCTAACTGCAGTCACTAAGGAGTCAAATTTTGAAATAACACATTTCTTAATTTGCACATACAGGGTCTCCAAAATCTGGCAAGGGAACTCAGCAGTCAGCTCACGGCACTTTTCCCAGAAATGGATGGCACCTGTGAAGAGTTCTTACAGAGAGGAGCACAAAATCACGATCAATCATGCACTTGAAACTCTCAGAAGTTTTTTGCAGCCTCAATAGGTGCTGGCTAAGAAACTGCACACCAGTGTCTGAGGACAGGTCCCACAGAGGTTCAGGAAATAATGAGTTCTCAGGTCTGTCCCCATGACGCCCCTCCCTCACCTCTCCCCACCTGAGTGCCAGATGACAGAGAGACTGAGCTCTCTAAAGTCACCTACAAATTGCTCGGGGGCACCAGACCAAGAACTTTAGGACCCGTCCTCCCTGCAACGCTTCCATGCAGACACGCTAAATGGCCACCCAGAGGGTTGCAGTGAGTTACGTATCCTGAGGCTCATCTCACGGGGTACCAGCAGGGTAATAACCCACAAAGTATAGTCGGCTGGCACCAGCCTAGGAAACCATTCCCACACCTGAGCATGAAAACAGTGGCGAACTCTCTAGACCAGCACTACTTTAGGTCCTGGGGCCATTTGTTTTAGCAGCGTTACAGAAAACAAATTACTCTGTACTCACCATCACCATAAAACTTTAGTGTTCCAAACAAACCGTTAATACTGAAGTTGGAAGAAACATTAAAACAAAAACGGCCTTGAATTTTAACCAGATAAGATTACCGGAACCCTGAAGGCGTAAGAAGGAGATGGCAGAGGGAACACAGCGGGAACCAGGGATGCTAATGTTCACAGGAGCCATGCCCAGAAAAACTGATGACTGGGCTCTTCCGTTTCCAGAAACCATCGCTAGTCCTATACAATTTCCCACTTCAGAGAGGAAGGAATGAAAATCTGCTTTCCAGTATGTTGAACTCAAAGAGCTGACAACATCCTCTCCCAAAGGGGAGTGCGTTCTGGTCACTGAGCCATGATTTCAGACTCCCCGTCTCCTATCACCACCTCTGCTCCAACCCATGGAAATAAGCATTGGGGGACACATCAGTTGCTTTTAAAAGGAAATTTATGTCATGTTCACTCCTGATCCTTGGAAGCATCACAGTGAGGACTTGAAAGGCTTGAACTTTCAGCCATCCACAGATGTTTCTCACATCAAAGCCCAGATCTTATGGGATCCTGGGTCTCTCTCTCAGGATAACACGAACTTGAAAAGCTAGCATCATTCGGTATCTTTTCCTCTCCATCCTTTGACAATTTAGACTCTTGCCTCTACACCAATGAGGGCAGGGTCTCTGAAAGATAAAGAGCTGAGGGTGGGGCAGAAGGAGTAGGAAAGGTGTCCCTATGGGGCTTACAGCCAAGACATAGAGAATCAAAATGGGATGTCCAGAGATGTCCACGTTGATAGGCCTTTCCAATTAGGGACATTCACATCCTGAAGTGAGCCTGTCCCGCCAGGATAATTGTGCAGGATTCTGGCTAGTGGTCTGTTTTTTCCTCTAAAGAGCCACCTTGCCCCTCACCTGGAAGTGACCATCCTTTGGGTGTGTCTTGTCATTGTCATTACCACTACCACCACCGCCACGGTCAACATCGTCAACACAACGACAGCAACAATTACTACTACCGTTACTATGTATTGGGCACGTGTGAAATACACAACAGTAACTCACTCTGCATGTGTTAGTCTACGTCATCCCTGGAAAGTACATACTGTCATCTACACCGTGCCGGTGAAAAAGCCAAAACTCACGGAGCACTGCAGTAAGTCACAGGTCCCTACGTGTCATGCATCATCAACCACACATCACCGCCATACAGATCATCCCAAATCCACTCTTGTTAGAGAGCGAACAATCAGGAACAATTAGCTCGCTTTGGGACAAACTTCTCGTAGCACAAGACCTGGCGTCCGTTCATTCAACGAGCGTTTCTGAGCGATCGCTGTGCGCCTAGACTTTGACCATGTTTGCACATAGGGATAAACATGGTGTATACGTGCATTGCCCTCAACATGCAGGCAAACCCACCCAAAGTCAATGACCCCCTAGAGGGCTCTAGGGTCCCTGCCATCCCGCCTGCCCTGTTGGCTCTACCCCCTTTCGCCCTGCTGAGCCTCTTCTCTTAGAATTTCAACAGATGAGTTTGAAATACAGTCAATACATATATGAGAAAAGGGGCAAACCTGCGATGTTTTGAAATTACAGACTCATCAAACCTAATCCTTACCAACAGTGCTTCCTCCTCAAAAACAGTAAGCAGGAGACTCTTGAAAGCAGTTTTGCATGTAAGGCGCTAATTTAAAACTTGGAAATGGGTTTAGAGACTGGATTACTCATCTGTGGTCGTATGGCTGCTGATTCTGGGAGTTTAGGTTCCGATCTGAGTGCCAGAGGAACAGTGGAAGTGGATTTCTCTCTGTTTCACCACCGTCAGGCACCCAGGCTCCTTCCGGCTCTGCATTCCGGCATCCACGGAACTCTTTGTCTTGGTCTCCGTGGTGAAACTCTGTCTTCATGGTGTCAGATGAGGACTTTCCCATCCCAATAATAAGAAGGAAGAAAGGATAAAGAAGAGGCAACATGCACCAAAAGTTGCCCAATGTCACTTCTGCTTACATCTCATTGGCTGGAATTTACTAATATGGCCACATCTAGCTCTCAAGGAAGACTGAGAAACGTAGTCTTTATGCCAGCATCCACAGGTCCAGCTAAAATTTCTGCTATTAGGGGAAAAAGTGATATCGGAGAAGAGCTGCTAAGTGGTACAACTGGGATAAGAACCCAGCACTGAGGGACTCCCGAGACCCTAGTCCGTCAAGAACAGGTAGGCTTTAATTCCTTTTTTTATAACCATGACCACCGGTCCTCTCTTCTTCATTGCATAAAGAAACTGCCGTGATTTTAGAATTTTCTATATACATTGCATTAGCTTTTGATTTAATAGCTAGAAACCATCTCCAAGCTATATGGCCTTTGGTGGTTTAAAAAATATACCTGGTAACTCTTTCCTTCAAAAGATGGAGCCTAATTCCACTTACCCTAAGCGTGGACTGTATTTAGTGACTCACTTCTAACACTTCTAATGAATATATATGGCAGAAGTGACGAAATAGGACATCTGAGACAAGGTCATAAAATGATCATTCATGCTAGCAAGAGGCAAAGCCCATGCTTTGAAGTCACTCAAGCAGTCCTATGGACAAGCCTTCACGGAAGGGAGGGAGGGAGGTGTCCAGCCAAGAGCCTTGTGAATGAGCTTAGAATTAGATTCACCAGCCCCAATCAAGCCTTCAGATGACTGCAGTCCCAGGAAACGTCTTGACTGCAACCTTTTTTAAAAAAATGTTTGTTTATTTATTTATTTTTGAGAGAGAGAGAGAGAGAGACCGACCACGAGCAGGGGAGAGGCAGAGAGAGAGGGGGAAAGAGAGAATCCCAAGCAGGCTCCATACCCAGCATGCAGCCCAACGTGGGGCTCGATCCCACCACCGAGAGATCATGACCTGAGCTGAAATCATGAATCAGATACTTAACCAAATGAGCCACCCAGGCGCCCCTTGACTCCAACATTTTGAAAGGTGCTAGGCAGACCAGCCGTCCATGCCATGCCTGAATTTTCTGATCCTGATAAGAGACTTGGGTTTTGGAGGGCTTTTTAAAAATGTTTTTGGAGTATTTGTCACACAGCAATATAATAATTCAGGTCTCAATGTAAATTTAGTGTTCTTCTGGCTTGAGAGTTAGAGAAAGTAGGAATGACCATCTTGGTAGCAAAAAAAAATTGTATTTTAAATGGCTGTGTCCCAGCTCAGCACCTGCTTTTAAGTGATTTGGAGATGTGTTTAGATGAGATGCTCTTGATGCCACTGTGAAGAGGAAAGACCAGTGAGCCATCCCTGCTAGAACATATTGCTAATATCACATCCCTGAGTAGTCCCAGGAAGCAGCTGAACCTGCTGTTAGCCAATTACCACCAGGAAAAACAGCTCAGTATCAATGAAGCCAACATCAGAATGATGAGTTTTGGCAAACTCCCTTCGGCATCCAGATGGATAATGCTGAACAATTCTACTCAACAGGTTACCTTACTTAGTTATGTGGAGAAGCACCGCCGGGTTTAATTACCTCAGGAGATCTGTTAGGATGCATTTCTGTTGAAAGTGGAAGATTCCACAGAAACAGTATCAAGGTTATTTTATGAGAGAGATGAATGGTTGGTAGATCCTGTTCCTCAAATATCCCAAGTCAAGGTCATGGTTTATGATGCCGGCTCTTGAACTTTCATACCAAGATATCGCTTCTGCCTACTATCTCCAGAGGAGGAACCAGAGAAACATGTTCTATTGCCAAGGGGGGGTGGGGGGCGGGTCTCAGAATCAGCCAATGGGAAGACTTTTTTTTTTTTTTTTTTTTTTTTAAGAGGAGCTTTTTCTAACATTTATTTATTTTTTTTGAGACAGAGAGAGACAGAGCATGAACGGGGGGAGGGCCAGAGAGAGAGGGAGACTCAGAATCCGAAGCAGGCTCCAGGCTCTGAGCTGTCAGCACAGAGCCTGATGCGGGGCTCGAACTCACGGACCGTGAGATCGTGACCCGAGCGAAGTCGGACGCTCAACCGACTAAGCCACCCAGGCGCCCCGGGAAGACTTTTTAAACTACAACCTTCCCTCGTCTCTCTGCATTTGGAGAGTCTGCAATCCTTCATCCTTCACTGAGAATCACCACCATCATAAGCCACTATTACTAGTGGAAAAGCATAAAAAAAAATAAATCCTCAGAAATCTGGGGGTGAGAAAAACTTGGTAGCCACCAACATCTCTGAAATAATACAAAATACTTGCATATTGGGTATTTTTATTATGGGCCAAAGGGTTCCTATTTAAAATACAGATGAGGACACCTGGGTGGCTCAGTCAGGTAAATGTCTTGATTTCAGCTCAGGTCATGATCTCACACCATCCATGGGATCGAGCCCCGTGGGATTCTCTCTTTCTTTCTGCCCTTCCCCTGCTCGCATGCTTTCTCTCTCTCTCTCTCTCTCTCTCAAAATAAATAAATAAACATTTAAAAAATAAAATAGAGAGAAGATTCTTCTTCCAATGGGGCACTTTAACGCCATCCTTGGAATAAGGTAACACGTGTAGCCTCTCTGCCCCGACCAGAGTTGGAAGCTTAGAGCTAAATTTCACACTCATTCATAGTAACTGCATTAGTTTAAGGGGCTGTCATTTTTTTTTCTTCCTCTTTGTATGTGGAGTTTTATTTTCCACTTCTGTTCTGACAGCCTTTGCAGTTTGCCTCTTCATTTATCATATGATGTCTAGATCCCATTTGGAAGCAAGGCAGCATAGAAATTTACAAATGAATACGAGGAAAGTGGCAGGATCGGGACTCAGGTTTCTTTCTTGGATGCAGCTACCAAAATGCATTTTCAGAACAAGGGGCAGGAACCTCTAAGAAGACTGAAGCAACTGTCCCTTTAAGGAGTGGGCCCTGGGAAGCAGCTACCATCAGAGAAATCCCTCCTTGGCTCTGCTTGTAACAGGGCTTCAGAGACTCGCCAGCCACGAGGGACTTCCCTCTCAAGGCTCAAAGGCAGGTCGCGTTGGTAGATAAAAGACCCAGGTGGTGAGGCTAATTCCCAGCTCTGGGGGCCGAGCTGCGTTTCTGGCACTCCCACTCTTGTTGGATGATGTGCTTCTTTGTGTAGGTTTTATCGCCTCCTCTGGAAGAGAGAACGCGGAGCCATCAGCCTTCTCCGATAAGAGTTGCGAGTTTCTCTTCTTGTGACAGTCATGTCTCTGCCTCCTTAAAACCCCTCTTGAAAAGCCTGTCGAAGGAAGTGTCTCCAAAAAGGCAAGTAGGGTGTGCCTCTTGGATTTTTAAATCAACCAGCGAAATGAGAGGAGGGGAAAAAAAAAAAAAAAAAAAAAGGAAGGGAGGGAGGGATGGGAGTCTTCTTTACAAGAAAATATATGATGGACCAGATGGGTGGGGGTGGGGAGGGGTCCTTCAGAGCTCCCAGCCCCCTTCTGGCATGAAATCATGCCCATCACCAGCCTTCTCGGGGCTGCAGTGCACCTCTCGGTGAGGAGCACACTGGGCTCACACAGAGCTTTAAAAATATCTCTCCACCCACTGCACGCTTGATTAATCAGGCAGGTTCTCACCCATGTGTCACAGCGGTGGCAGTGATATATACGATAGTGACATGAAGGTGCAGGGAAGGCACAAAAGGGTCTCATCTAGCAGGAAAGAGGAGGCCTAGCATAAAAGTTAACCAGCATGGGCTCTGAAGCCAGGTGACAATCTGCACACACTAGTTAGCAGCCTTGGACAAGGTTATTCGGCGTCTCAATCTTCCACACTTGTCAAAATGGAGTTAACAATAATACCTGCATCAGAGGATTACTGGAAGGATGAAAGGTGTTAATTCATATAAAGCATTCTGAACGGTTCCTAGCACAGAATAAGCACTCAATAAACTTCCGCTCGGGTGATTATGATGATGGTGACCACCACCAATGTTGCAACTTGAAAGATGGGTTCCAGTAGACAGAAGCAGCTAGAACAAAGGCAGAGAAGCGGGAGAGATCTTGAGGTGGCAAGGAACCATCTGGAAGGAAAGCAGGGAGTCAAGCGGACAAAAAGGAAGGGTCTGGGGGGCACGGGTGGCTCAGGGGGTTGAACGTCCGACTCTTGATTTCAGCTCAGGTCATGATCTCAAGGTGGTGGGCTCCATGCTAAGCACGGAGCCTGCTTAAGATTTCTCTCTCTCTCTCTCTCTCTCTCTCTCTCCCTCTGTCCCTCCCCAGCCCTCTCTCTTTCTCTCTCAAAAAATAAAACAAATTTAAATTTTTTTTTTAAATTTAAAAAAAGGAAGGGTCCAGGCCACTCGAGACGTCGTATGCTTGTTTCAGTAAAGTTCACACAGCTGTAGGCTGTGGAGAGCAATTTAAGAATTATAAACGGGGGCGCCTGGGTGGCTCAGTCGGTTAAGCGTCCGGCTTCGGCTCAGGTCGTGATCTCATGGTCCGTGAGTTCGAGCCCCGCATCGGGCTCTGTGCTGACAGCCCAGAGCCTGGAGCCTGTTTCAGATTCTGTGTCTCCCTCTCTCTCTGCCCCTCCCCTGCTCATGCTCTGTCTCTCTGTCTCTCAAAAATAAATAAACATTAAAAAAAAAAAAAAGAATTATAAACAAAAATGAAAAGTTTAAGGGTAAGTGCTATGTTGGTTGAAAATTGCCTTTAACGGGTCTGAGTAAAAAAAATTAAATTATTAACAACAGACTTCTGCTACAATAAAGTAACTGGTATAAAAATAACCCTCCCACCATGTACAACCACACAACTGAACAAAATATGTAAAATACAGAAAGCAGCTGTTTCCAGGCAGTAGACCATGGACAGCGCAAGACTACAAGTGTAGGGAGAAGGGAAACTGACCAGGTGAGCTCTCCACCTGGGGACCGCTTCCCAAGCCCAGTTCATACTTTGGGGTAGCTGAAGGAACTAGAACCTTATGGGATAAGGCAGCGGAGAGAAGAAAACTGCACAGAGAAAGCCCCAGAAGCCTGCAGGTGAGGTGGGTCTCCTATGAATACTTGGCCAAAGGCTGGACTACCCACATGTAAGTTGAGATTAAACCAGACTTACCAGGAAGCAGCTTCTCGGAAGTTGAGAAGAGAAAAGAAATACTAGAATTGAAGCAATCCCAGATGTCTGAAAAAAACCTCATTAATACCCCAGGCATCCAGCTGAGACACTAGAAGGACCACATCACAAGAATAAAAAACACACTCTAAAGGCCCTCTTTAGATCCACATGATCAAAACCTAAAACCAAGCCCTGATGAGACTCACAAGGAAGACCGTTTGGAGGCTGAGTCCTTGCCAAGTTAGAGGGGCTTGGGAGACATGTTGGGATTCCCACAGCCCTACCCTGAAGAAGCATAAAACCAAACCTAAACAACTTGAAAGCAGTCAGGTAGTACCTGAACTACCTCCTGAGGCAAAAATCAGCCCTCTTCAGAGAAAGATAACAGAACACAGAGTCTCCATAGCATAGCATTACAATGTCCGGTGTACGAACATTAATAGGCATGCAAAGAAACTAGAAAGTGTTACCATAATCTAAAAAAAATAAAAATTAAAAAAAAAAAACAATAAAAACCAATCCCAAGATGACCTAGAGCCCAGATGTGGGATCTAAGTACATAAAGACTTTAAAGAGCTACTATAAATATAGGAAAATTTGTCCAAATAATTCAAGAAAAATATTGTTTCAATGAGTAAGCAGATGAGTATTTCAGCAGAAAAAATGAAAACTCCAAAAAAGAACCCAGAATTAAATTTCTAGAATTTTAGACATTAATTTTAGAAATTAATTTTAGAGATTAATTTTAGAAATTAAAATTCTAGAACTGAAAAAAATTGGGTCTATGCCTGTGTGTGTGTGTGTGTGTGTGTGTGTGTGTGTTGGAAAAAAGGGAGACAGAGAGAAAGCAAATGCTTCAATATTAACAATTAGATAAAGACATACAGTTATTCACTATACTTTCCAAACCTCTATGGATTTGAAAATTTTTTTAAAGACTAAAGAAACTTTTTTTTTTTAATTTTTTTTTCAACGTTTATTTTATTTTTTTTTTTTTGGGACAGAGAGAGACAGAGCATGAACGGGGGAGGGGCAGAGAGAGAGGGAGACACAGAATCGGAAACAGGCTCCAGGCTCTGAACCATCAGCCCAGAGCCTGACGCGGGGCTCGAACTCACGGGCCGCGAGATCGTGACCTGGCTGAAGTCAGACGCTTAACCGACTGCGCCACCCAGGCGCCCCTAAAGAAACTTTTTTTAAAGTTTATTATATATTTAAGGAGATAGAGAGAGAGAACACAAGCAAAGGAGGGACAGAGAGAGAGAGAGAGAGAGAGAGAGAGAGAGAATCTCAAGCAGGCTCTGCACTGCCAGCACGGAGCCCGATGTGGAGCTCAAACTCACCAACTCTAAGATCATGACCTGAGCTGAAGCCAAGAGCTGGACACTTAACCAACCGAGCCACCCAGGCTTCTCAAAGATTAAAGAAATATTAAAAATATATACTAATATATTTGTAGGCCAAGAAGAAAAAAAGTTACAAGTAGTCGGATAACCTAATCAAGTGCATGATTAGGAAGTATCCCTCCAATGAAATGAAACTGAACTGAGACATGAATGACACTCTAGACGAGGCACAAGGAGATCAACTCCTGGTGACTACAGCTGTCTGGGAGGTGGGGACCTGGCCCAAGACAAAAGCAATGTGGTCAGAGAGCAAGGGATCGTTTCGAGATATGTTGAAAGAAGTCAAGATCTGCATGACTTTGCCAATTACACGTGGGGGGGTGAGCGAAAAAGAAGAATCAAGGATGGCTCCCAGATTACTTTTGTAGCTGACTGGGTATGATGTGACATAATTTCCTGCGAAAAATTCCAGAGGAGAGGCAGTTTTGGAGAAAAAAGAAAATCCATTCAGCTCTGGATCTCTGCAGCTTAAGGAACACGTGAGGCATCTACACAGGACGATGGGTAGCAGATCTAAACTGCAAGAGAGAGGCAGGGATCGAAGATATGCACGTCGAGGCAATCAGCACATAGGTGTCTTGGGGGACAACAACAAAAAACAACCCCAGGGGACTACAGTGGGCAGAAGATGAGGGGCACGCGAGGAACACTGAAAAAGACAAAGAGGTAGAGAAGATGCGGGCGAAGGACCAGCCAGCGACGTGGATGCCAAAGCAGTGACACACGTCGAAACCAGGGGTGTAAGCAGCACCGCCAGGTGCTACAGAAAGTAGCACCCCAAACTCAAGTTAAAATACCCCCCAGGGGCGCCTGGGTGGTGCAGTCGGTTAAGCATCCGACTTCAGCCAGGTCACGATCTCGCCGTCCGTGAGTTCGAGCCCCGCGTCGGGCTCTGGGCTGACGGCTCGGAGCCTGGAGCCTGTTTCCCATTCTGTGTCTCCCTCTCTCTCTGCCCCTCCCCCGTTCATGCTCTGTCTCTCTCTGTCCCAAAAATAAATAAAGGTTGAAAAAAAAAATTTAAAATACCCCCCAAAGTGTAGATAAGAGCACATCCCCAGAAATATTAATTTTGAGATGCATACACACGTCAAATTGAGGAGAATCTTCACTGTTTGCAACACCAAAGAAACCAGAGAAAAGCAATTTCCACCCACCCTGGGAACTACAGAGGTACTTATGGCAGGAGGACATTGACTCACCGCCATTGTTGGCTCCTGCAAACAGCGACCCACAGGCTACCTGCCCAGCAAAGGAAGCGGTCACTCCCTAGTTCAGAACAACTGTTTTCCATGGTGACCTATTCCCCAACCCAATCCAAACCCAGCCCAGCAGCACCCCTTTTTGTAAGCTCATCAGGAAACCCTACTCTCCAGGAGCAGCAACAGCTATGGGTTACTATGTCCCATCCTGCATTATTTGGGGGAAAGATGAGAAGTGAACCTGGGATCACTGAGTGCTGGATACTAGTTTGGGAATAGGAAGAGGAACAAGACAAGAGAGAAACAAAGGAATTACATAATTCTGTGGCACAGGAAGCAAACCCAGGAGTGGCGGCAAACAAGATTCCACCTCCAGGAGTACCTGGGTGTCTCAGTCGGTTGAGCGTCCAACTTCAGCCCAGGTCACGATCGTGCGGTTCGTGAGCTCAAGCCCCACATCAGGCTTACTGCTGTCAGCGCAGAGCCTGCTTCAGACCCTCTGTCTCTCTCTCTCTGCCCTGCCCCAGCTTGCACTCTCTCTCAAAAATACATAAAACATTAAAAAAGAAACAAAAACCAAAGGTCCCACCTCCACTCAGAAGCCATGGACTTGGGGCGCCTAGGTGGCTCAGTCAGTTAAGTGTCTGACTTCGGTTCAGGTCATGATCTTGTGGTTTGTGAGTTCGAGCCCCACACCGGGCTCTGTGTTGACAGCTCAGAGCCTGGAGCCTGCTTTGGATTCTGTCTCTGTCTCTCTCTCTGCCCCTCCCCTGCTTACACTCTGTCTCTGTCTCTGTCTCTCCCTCTGCCCCTCCCCTGCTTACACTGTCTCTCTCTCTCTCTCTCTCTCAAAAAAATAAATAAATAAACATTAAAAAAAAAAAGCCATGGACTAGATGAGTGGCTTCTACAAACTGGACTCTCCAGCTGGGGCTGACAAGGGGAAAATTATCCCAGGTCCAAGATAAAGTGAAGACAAAACAAAGAAACTAAAGTTTCTTTACAAACCCTGTTGGCTCACAGATTCTGGGCCCGCAAAGGACTTTATGGAGTCACAAAGTAGAACAGAAAAAAGCAAAAGGGACCCTAGAAAAACATCTTCTACCGGGAAGTAAAGGTAGCATCAGCTGGAAGACGTGGAGGAAAGGCTTGTATATATGTGTATCTGTATACATCATGACAAGACACAGAAGAGATTTTCACAAACTGTGTCCACATCGTTCTCAATAAGACAAAGAGTTGAGAGAGAATAAACAAATAAGGCCCCAGGAAGGCAAGAAGTCAGAGGCATGAGGAAAGCACATCCTAAGACTACTGCAGCAACAAAAAAGGGGGATGGTCCGATTATACCCTAATAGCTGCAAGATGGCAGCAACCCAAATACCCATTGAGAATAGAACAGATAAGTAATTGTGGCATATTTATAGATGATGGGATACTATAGATTAGTGAAAATGAATCAACTTCAGCTATCCTCAAAAACATGGCTGAGTCTCGCAAATATGTTGAGGAAACGAGGCTGGGAACAAAAGAACAGACATGGCATTGGCCCCACTGAGATGAAGGGAAATGCAAACACCATGAAACGCTGAGAGGAAATAGGCTGGTGGTTGTCTTTGAGGAAGAGGCATTGGAAAGGGCCTCGGGGATACTTTGAGGTGCTAACAATACTACATTCCTTAGCCTCAGTAGTTGTTGAATGAATGTTCATGTTCAATAATAACTGAATTGTGCATTAATACTTCCCTGTATTCTATTTTAACCAAAGTTGGGTGTTTTTTGTTTTTTGTTTTTGTTTTTTGTTTTTTAAAGGAAGGAGGCAGGCACCTCGGTGGCTCAGTCAATTGAGCATTTGATTCTTGATTTTGGCTCAGGTCATGGCCCCAGGGTCGTGGGATCGAGCCCCAGGTTGGGCCCCATGCTGGACGTGGAGCCTGCTTGAGATTCTCTCTCTCCCTCTCCCTCTGCCCCTCTCCTCCACTCACATACCCTCTTTCTCTCTCTAAAAGAAAAAGAAAAAGAAAAAGGAAGGAGGACTACTGAAGTAAAATTAAGCTTCAAGGAAACTGAAACTTCCAGAAAACTGAAGATATGCTCTAAAGGCAGTAATAAAAAAGTTTTCTTAATGACTATAGACAAGTAAGTCAATGATGTAGAAGACAAACTCGAGAAGGAATGCAGACTACATAAAATGATGTGAGTAGAGATGTATGATGTGGAAAACAAAGAATGAAAATGTAGCATTAGAACGAAAGGCACGAAATACCCGCACTCAGACGTTTCACAGTGGCCAGATTACATCCTAACAGCCCCAAATGGGAAACCCAAATATCCATCCTGAGTGAAATGGATACAGAAATTGAAGTATACTGACATACAATGGATACTCATGCCATGTATGAATGAAAACGTATGAATTCAGACAGACGTAAATTTAAAGATTAAGACAGCAGCATCGTAAGATTAGTCAGTCAATAGGATTAAGACAATGGTTTTCACAAAATTAGAATTGGTAAACCTAATAAACTTTTACATGATACACTCTGAAAGTGCAAGGTATCGCTAAAAGGGGCACCTGGGTGGCTTCGTTGGTTAAGCGTCAGGTTCCTGATCCCGGCTCAGGTCACGATCTTGAAGTTCATGAAATCGAGCCCCATGTGGGGCTCTGAGCTGATAGCACAGAGCCCGCTTGGAATTCTCTCTCTCCATCTCTGTACCTCTCCTGCTCTCTCTCACTCTCTTTCTTCCTCCCTCTCTGCCCCTGCCCCACTCATGCATGTGCACTCTCTCTCTCTCTCTCTCAAAATAAATAAATAAATATTTTTTTAAAAAGATACTGCTAGGGGCGCCTGGGTGGCGCAGTCGGTTAAGCGTCCGACTTCAGCCAGGTCACGATCTCGCGGTCCGTGAGTTCGAGCCCCGCGTCGGGCTCTGGGCTGACGGCTCAGAGCCTGGAGCCTGTTTCCGATTCTGTGTCTCCCTCTCTCTCTGCCCCTCCCCCGTTCATGCTCTGTCTCTCTCTCTGTCCCAAAAATAAATAAACGTTGAAAAAAAAAAATTTAAAAAAAAGATACTGCTAATAAATTTTGTATGCACATAAATTCCCTGGGTAGACTGCAAATTCCTTGGGAACAGGTAACGAATATTATACTTCTTTCATTTCCTCCTCTACCCAGAAAGCATGCGGGTAAACATTCCTATCATGAATGAATAAATAAGAACGGACAAATGAATTAAATATGAATGAATGAATGTCTCCACCAATTCATCACTGCTGAGTTTGTTTGTTAGGTGATTTCCAACTCCAGTCTGGCCAACTTCATGCAGGTTTGCATGACTCCCTCTCTTTGTTTAAAGAGAAGAAACGGAAACTCTCCAGAGTGTATGTCAGCTGGAGATAACCTGCATGGTGAGTGGCTCTTTTCACACCTCTTCTCAGAAGGTAACCACTCACGGACCGGGTGAGTTTGTCCCTTCCACTGAAGGAAAGGGACATTCTATCCCGGGTGATAAACAGTAGCCGGGTAGGGGAACCTGTCCCCTCGGCGATTCGTAAGCGGGGGGGTTGCAGCCGCCACGGGGTAAGGAAGGGGGCACAGTGAGGGAAGGCGGTGCCCAACTAATGGATCACAAAGGAAGCTTTGATTGCCCTCAGGGTCCAACACATCAACTCCCTGTGCAATGCCATGTTTCCTCTGAGGATAAATGAGTGGCCCAGAGCAACAGGAAACAGGTCTTTGGGGCTCAGAGAACAGCAAACAGACAAAGCCTCGGAAAGGTGCCTTCCCCGAGAACCAACCTGCGGCTTGGTTTTCAGACCCTGCCTCCTGGCTCTACCCTCAGTGCACACCTGCACAGCCCTGCCCGGAGCCCCAAGATGCTCGTAATAAAGCATGAGCAGTCATAACTCAGGGTTCACCTTGGCCAAAAGTAAATAAGTAGAAGGAATCTTCCATCAGAAAATAAATGGCCCTTCTCCAAGCTGAGAGCTGGATTACCCTCCTGAAGGACGACAGAGTGTCTTCAGCAGCTGGCCTCAGGCCTCAGGCTATAAAGTCTGGCTGGACTTCATTAGGGACCCCGCGGGGCCCCCACTGCTAAGCCTGCCCATGTAGGCTTGAGGGCTGTTAGAATCTCTCCCTGCTATTCGTGCCTGCTGAGAAGGCACCTTTCAGCCCTGCTCGGCTGCCTGGGGCTGAGTGAAACACGCTCCTGAGCTAGGCCACTTGTCCAGGTACACGGAGAGCGGTTCCACTGGCCACCCCGGGGGTGGGGGGGGGGCGTGGCGGGGACGGCAAAATCCAGCCCGCAGTCCTCTTGAAAAGCTGTGCGCCCTGGCAGTGGCCCAGATTTAACAGAGAAAAAAGCCGATGCTCCAAGGAGAAATCATCTCTTGATTATTCAGAGCAACGCGGGGAGGGAAGGGAAAAGGCAAGGGAAAGCCAGGATCTGTGAGAGCCACAGGTGATTTCCAAACTCCCTTTGGTTAGTCATCTCGACCTCTTTAAGAGTCACCTTTAAACACAGGGACTTCCTGCCCGGATCTCATGGCCTCTACTCACGGAGCCTTCCAGCCCCTCCTGCTGATGACTGAGCCCAGGGACCTACTCAACTAAACACAAATGCAAACACACCCCCAAATCAATGCACCACTTCCCTAAGCGGACTCCCCGGGGGTCCGGGGAAGCCTGGGTCCCGCTCAACATACTAGCTGAGCTTTGGCCTTCTCTATGGTCACCTGGCTTTGGAGGCAGTCAGGCCCCTACTGCCTGCTTCTGTGTCCGAATGTCCTCTGGCCAACTGAAGCCGAGGGGATCCCCCGAGGGTCCTGCTCTCCTCTCCTGCCACCAGCCTCTGTCCAGACGGGGGTGAGCCTGGCTCCGCTTCCTGTCACTCCGGCTTCCTGTCACATGCCCCCACCGGGAACCCTACCCACCAGCCTCTGCTGCCTTATGGTTTACTTATATAAATAAGCCAGTCTTTCAGATGAGCAAGCAATCAAAATGGACAAGAGCAGGAAAGGCTATCAGACGGCCCTGTCCCTCCGCCTTCCTCCACTCCTGCCCAGTCTGCAGCAAGCTGGGCTTCGCTGGCCCAGAGCTGGATTTCCCCGCCTTCCTCTTGCGAGTAACGGCCGTGAGGCGCCCCTCTTGCACGGAGACAGCACGCTGGTCAGACCATGTCACTTAAAAGCAAATAGGTGGGCCATCGGGGGTAACTCTGACTTCTCTTTAGAAAGCAAATTTCAACTCCATGCTTTAAAATGGTGTTCACAAGGAACACGGCATCCCAAAACGTCGGGGAGAGTGGATTCTGGCTCGGCCTCTGCGGATGTAACACCTAGCTGAACATCTGGCTGATTCCACCTCATTTTCGATTCTCGAAGAAATAAAGTCCTTCTTCCTCTTTGTAATTTTGCTGTTTAATCAGGGGGTTACCAATGAGGAGACGACAGGGCACGGTCCCAGGATGAATTTAGTCATGGTGTTCCCATCCCTATCCCTGCCCTGAACACCCAGGACTACACTGTGTAACAAAGGAACAGAGGCAATTAAAATAATTGCTGTCCATTCCCACCATGTCTAGGCTTCCAGAGGATTCTGATCTGGGCAGGATTCAAAGCACCATGGCCCCAAGTCAAGAGACAGCCATTAGCAGGGCTTAAAACCTCCCCTACAGCTGGGCCCTGCGTAAATGACAATATGGAAAAATGACGACGCCACTGGTGATCAAGATTCCGTAAACTGGAAAATGTATTTTGGGAGCTGAAGGCTGTCCCCCCAGTCCGTGTACAAAGAAACCAAATAACGAGATCTGTCCCGCACAAAGAAGTCAGTTATGCAGAATTTATCTCTGAGCCCGTTCCCGTTCGCACCACCGTTCGACTTGGCCACAACCGGTGGCCAGAGTCTGGCGCTTTCACCGTAGACGCACAATCGCCTCAGATGCCTCCCGTGGGTGGCTGACCTCCCAGACAGGGCGGGCTCCTTACCGTCCAGCTCCTCCACGGAGATATTAGCAAGCTGCTCGCTGTCGCTGCCCGCGGACAGAGATCGGTTGAGGTAATTCCCCTTGTACAACAAGCCAGCGGTCACATGGTGGAAAGGCATCTTCTCCCTGTTCACAGAGAAGCGGGAGTGGGGAGAGAAAGAGGTCACCGTCCGTTCCTTCTTTCCTTCCTGAAAGGACCACCTTGGTTTTCAGATGGCCGGTTGTCACTTTTAAAAGAACCATCACATTTCTAGAGGGAAAGTCAGACAATCCCAGGGTCCCCGTGGCCTGAACAATTCCCCAGTGACCCCGAGTTCTAGCGCTTTCTTTGCTTTACATGCTACTTCACTGTCCCGATTTACTCGTGAGTTGGAACCATGTGGTCCTTGCACGCCGTGGGACATCATGTCATCATCACATCCTCGTCCTCTCCAGGCAAAGAAGAAGCCTCCCTGCTCCTTTACTTGGCCCGATAAACTTTTTTGGTGCTCCTTAAGGAACGCACATCTCAGAAATGCTGGGCTCCCCGGGGACTGGGCGTCTCAGCTGTGACCGTGTGGAGATCCAAGGGTTTGACTTCTCCCAGGTAAAGCAGATGAGCCACTCACACAGCACCCGAATCGGGTGGGAAACGGCAGGCCCTAAGTAAATACAGACAACCTTCCGCACCTGGGAGAAGCGGCCCCCGTGCCAGGCTTGGGTGCAGACACCTGCTGGTCAAAGCCGCTCATGAGCGCAGCCCTCTGGGACGCCACTCACGCCACCCGCCCTGCCAGAAAGGCGCGTGGCACTCGGTGTCCCAGAACAAAGCTGCTTCCAGAATCTTACAGGGAATTACTGCATCCCTTAGACCAGCAAAGCTCCTCTGCCCAGAAGACAGCCCTGGGGCTTCAGAGGTCCCACCAGGGCGACACAGGCTAGGGGAAGAGGGAGGAAAGAGGCAGCGTAGGGAGACCGAGCAAGTGGAAAAGAGAAAGACAAGGCAGCTAGAAAGGTGGGCTTCTCCACAGCACAGAGAACGCGACCCTCTGTTACGGCGAGGGAGCCGCTGAGCGTGTTGGGACACATGCTGTGCTCCCCTATCTGGAAAGGGGGCGAAGAGGACTGATCCCCCTTTGAGTGGAATTAGGGAACAGGTAGGAAGTACGAGGAGTCCATTACAGGCTGTGAGTAAAGAACACCTCTTAACAGAGCTCCGGGAAGATGAACTGGGCAGCACTGGAAGGGGTGATCTCCCCACCCCTGGGGGCATTCAAGCAGAGGTGAGGGCCTCTCTGCCAGGGTTCTGTGGGAGAGAGAGAACTCCTGAGCTCTCTCCCCACACATCCCTCACTCTCCAGAGAAGCCACTTGTGAAGTCTTATTTCTTACTACGGTTTGCACCTGTACGATAAGAGGGAGCAGCCCCAAGGGCCCTCCAGGCACTGATGAGGTACAAGCTATAACTTACAGGAAGACCCCCCCCCCCGTCTCTGAGGATGACCGCTCAGGACATCCAGCCTTGCTGTCCCTCAAACCCACACTCGTGACAAGAACTATCCTAACCGTGGGAGGTTGGAGCCGGCAGGCACCAGGGACACCCGGTGACAAGTGACAAGTCCTGCAGGACCCA
The DNA here is from genome assembly GCF_018350155.1 of Leopardus geoffroyi. Lineage (NCBI taxonomy): Eukaryota > Metazoa > Chordata > Mammalia > Carnivora > Felidae > Leopardus > Leopardus geoffroyi. The sequence continues at coordinate 14,887,041 of NC_059340.1, forward strand.
CACCCCACCCTCTCTCCAGTCCAGAGCACACACTGGGCTGGGAGCCGCTGACTTACAAACTAACCAACGAGACACCTAAAAGCTACGGGGCTTGACCCGGAACACAGAGCCGGTTAGCAGAAGAATCAGTTCTAGAACACAGGCCTTCTTAGTGCTATTTCCACTAAGCGCGTCAGCTAAGCACCAGACATTTCCACCGGATGTCAAACTCTCATTTCAAACTCAAGATGTCTAAAAACGAATTAATTATCTTCCTGAAAAATAGGCCACACTTCCTGATTTCTCGATTTCTCTCAAAGGTACTTTTCACTCATCGTAACAGACGGGACATCTCTCACAAATGTTCTGGGTCCCCAAAAAGTAAAACAGACACACGGCTGAGGCAAGAGCCAGCCATCAGGCTCCAAAACCACACTCACCCCTCCCCGGCTAACAAAACCTACATCCACCAGCCAATCACGAACGGCAGGATGCTAGTTACAAAGCACGTCTACACTGGCCAATCACAAGGGGAACATTCTCAGCTAATTAGAAGTCAGACTTACGCCTCGCAGCTGAATCTATCCTCACACATAAAAAACAAGAGTCTTTTGGGGCGCCTGGGTGGCTCAGTGGGTTGAGCGTCCAACTTTGGCTCAGGTCGTCATCTCGCAGCTCGTGGGTTTGAGCCCCACGTCGGGCTCTGTGCTGACAGCTAAGAGCCCGGAACCTGCTTCGGATTCTGTGTCTCCCTCTCTTTCTGCCCCTCGCCTCCACCTCTCTCTCAAAAATAAACATTAAAAATGGGGCGCCTGGGTGGCGCAGTCGGTTAGGCGTCTGACTTCAGCCAGGTCACGATCTCGCGGTCCGTGAGTTCGAGCCCCGCGTCAGGCTCTGGGCTGATGGCTCAGAGCCTGGAGCCTGTTTCCGATTCTGTGTCTCCCTCTCTCTGCCCCTCCCCCGTTCATGCTCTGTCTCTCTCTGTCCCCAAAATTAATAAACGTTGAAAAAAAAAATTAAATAAATAAATAAATAAATAAATAAACATTAAAAGAAGTTCAATACAAGAAGCTTTCTCTTGGACAAACACTTCAATTACCATCTCCTCTTTTCACCGAGCGAAGATTTTCAGACCAAACACACTGAAAAGTGAGAATCAGATGTCCCTTTTGCCAGGGCCAATCCTAATTTGGGGACAGGGCCATGGGCTGTGCTTAGTTCCCAACACTGGCTTCAGCTTCCCTCCCACCACTGGCCGCAGGACCCAGTCGGCTTTATCAGCGGTTATCTTAATTTCTAAGTTGTACAAACATGGGAAGACACTAATTTCACCCCCCCGGGAGAGTCCCCCCCAACCCCCGGCCGCTGAGCTCAGCACATGCGCAGAAAACATCCCCTTCCCCTTTCACCGCTCATCATTCTAGGTTGTCCGCGTTTTATAAACATCTGCCCATTGTGAGCCTGTCTGTCTGAGGCTCTGGGGGCACCACACAAATGCCTCCAGCCACAGTGACAAGGTTATACTCGGTCGGATGTAATCCAAGCCCCTCCCCAGGTTCCGTCACAGAATATATGTGGAGCACTTTGCAGAGAAAACTGGCCACCAGTGAGTCCCATTTGACAGACCAACATGATTTGCTTCTGGAAAAAGCAGCTTGCAAAAGTGGGCTCACAATCAGGGTGCCCAGCCTGCGCCCCCAACCGCTCCACGTAGAGTGGGGAAAGGAAACATGTAAGTGGACCCTGCGCGTGGACAAATGGAGTCGTGTTCAAGAAAGGGAGGAACAAATACAATCCCAAGGAAGCTAAAAACAGCCGCTGCAATTAAAAACTAAATTTCACTCCACGCCACCTGGGGAAACCCAAGCTTTCAGATGGTCTCTTTGGCCAAGGAAGGGAAACACACACAAGTTCATCAGCAGAGACAAACACGATCCTGCACCGGAACTTAAAGATGTATCCTTCTTTCCAAGAAATATTTTTTCAGTGGCAATTTTATTCATCGAGAGATATTAATTTGATGGTATGTCATATGGACTTTTTTTTTTTTTTTTTTGTATTTTCTGTAAGGCAGTGCAGTTTCATGGTAAGGAGTCAGAACTTTCTGGTCAAATCCAGGGTTGGGACTGAAATTGTAGCTCTTACCCTTATGGGCCACGGAGGTTAGTTGCTAACCTCTGTTAGCAGCACTCTCCTCCTATGCAAAAATGGGGTTTTGATATACACCGAACGGTATTTTTGTAAATGTGAAAAAAGATAAATTCCAGAAAGCACTGGGTTTAATACTAGACATACTCCCAACAATACCAGTGATTATCTGCTGAAGATTGTATGAAGCAGGACGCAGGGCAAAGAGACCACGGATTCAGTAGGTTGAAAATAAAACACGCTGGGTTATTAAGAGGGGATCAGTAAGGACCCGGCAGAGGGCGAGCTTCAGAGAGAAGTTGAATGGCAATGTGCACCCGGGTGCTGAGGGATCTGGTGTGTGAACAGCAGAGCACGGGGCAGGGGGCGGGGGGGGGGGGTGCGTCCCAATGCCACGTGCTCTCAACAAGCAACCAACTGTATCAGGAGCGAGGAGCTATTCGAATGGAAAGCACCAGAACTGAAGATGAGTCTGCTTCCTGGGCACCGGGGAGGCTGGCTTCATTGTCACCTCGAGGGCAAGGTATCAGGAGGCTAAAAAGGGGGTGGGTATGGGGGAAGGGTGAAACAGATGAAAGGGAGCAAAGGCACACTTATCTTGATGAGCACTGAGTAATGTGTAAAATTGTTGAATCACTGTGTTGCAAACCTGAAACTAACATAACACTATGTGTTCACTATACTAGAAATAAGATTAAAAAGAAGGAAGGAAGGAAGGAAGGAAGGAAGGAAGGAAGGAAGGGGAGAGAGAGAGAGAAAAAGAGAGGAAGGAAGAGAGGGTGGAAGGAAGGGAGGGAGAGAGGAAGGAAGGGTAGAAGGAAGGGAGGGAGGGAGGAAGGAAGGGAGAGAGAGAGAGAAAGACAGGAATGAAGAGAGGAAGGAAGGGTGGGAGGGAGGAAGGAAGGAAGGGAGGGACGGAGGGAGAAAGGAAGGAAGGTAGGAAGGAGGGAGAGAGAAAGAGGAATGAAGAGAGGGTAGAAGGAAGGGAGGGAGGGAGGAAGGAAGGAAGGTAGGAAGGAAGGAGGGAGAGAGAGAGAAAGAGAGGAATGAAGAGGGTGGAAGGAAGGGAGGGAGAGAGGAAGGAAGGGTGGAAGGAAGGGAGGGAGGGAGGAAGGGAGGTGGATGGAAGGAGGGAGAGAGGGAGAGAGGAAGGAAGGAGCGGCTTCTGTTTTTAGGGGCAAGGAACTGGCATGTTTCCTGGCAGAGTAATAAGCAGAAGAGACCCACTCACATCGACTTGAGAGGATGCCCGTCGAGGATGGTTAATTTTATGTGCCAACTTGACTGAACATTATTCTGGGTGTGTCTGTAAGAGTGTTTCTGAATGAAATGAACGTTTCAGTCAGTAGGCTTGGCGGGGGGGGGGGGAATTGCCCTCCCCAAGGTGGGGGGGGAGGGCACATCCAACCTGCCGGAGGCCTGAAGAGAACACAAGAGCAGAGGAAGGGAGAACGCGTTCTCTCTGCCTAACTGCTAAGCTGGGACACCATCTGCTCCCCCCTTCAGACTCCGACCCAGACTGGCGTTTACACCATTGGCTCTCCTGGGTCCCCAGCTTGCCAACCGCCTTTCATGGAGCCTCTCGGCCTCCATCACCGGCTGCGCCAATTCCTTATGATAAATCTCGCTAGGCATCCCTACTGGTTACGTTTCTCTGGAGAACCCAGACTAATACACCTTCCAAGTTTTTGTCTACCGTCCCAAAGACTCAGGCACGCTGCTGTGGGCTGATATTATTATTCGGGACAAATACTGCACCAAAATGTAATTCTGCAGGGCTCCTCAAAGTGTGGCCTGTGGACCACTGCCAGTTGAACACGGCTTACTGCTGGTCCGCACCGAGATGAGGACAGGAATTGAAAGACAGCATAGAAATTTTTACAGCAATTTATAGCATTGTCCCCACATCTGAGCAGGGGACCAGTTGACTTCATGTTCGAACTAATCCTTCCCCACGAATAGTTTGAGAAGCACTGCTCTTTATTTCGGTCGTATAGGTGCTGGTAATGGACCTCAGAGAGGGGGAGGGGGGGAAGAAATCTAGAGAAAGGCATTTTACCTTGTCTCTGAAACTTTTTCAAAGGACTTAAGAATTTTTAAAGTCTTCGACGGACTCTGGAAAGGAGGGACAAGACCTCAGCTGAAGCTTGCGCTCTCCGAGGGCGCCTGGGGTGAGCACGGAATCGACTGCGGACTTCCCAGAGCGGCCTGTGCAGCCAGGAGACATGCCCTTGCAGATCTTGAAGAGGGAACACGATTGTTTTAGAAGCGCTTAGTCAAATGCCCAACATACAAGGGGCATACAAGGGGCTACCCAAACTCTCTCCTATTTCAGGGGCTCGGGAATGGCCAACCATGACATCAGGCTATCTCCCTTCCAGACTACGTGGGAATTGCTTTTTAAAAGCAACCTGGGTCGGGGCGCCTGGGTGGCGCAGTCAGTTAAGCGTCCGACTTCAGCTCAGGTCATGACCTCACAGTCTGCGAGTTCGAGCCCCGCGTCGGGCTCCGCGCTGACAGCTCGGAGCCTGGAGCCTGCTCCCGATTCTGTGTCTCCCTCTCTCTCTGCCCCTCCCCTGCTCACACTCTGTCTCTCTCTCTCAAAAATAAATAAACATTAAAAAAAATTTTTTTTTTAAGCAACCTGGGTCAAATCCCCGCTGTCCTCGGCATCACTGGGAAGCAGCAACCCCCTTACCTCCAGCTACTCAAGGATCACACCTCCCGGTAGGCCACGTGGCTAGAAATGGGAGGGTTGGGGGCACAGGCCCTGCACGTGGAGATGTGAAATTCGCTGCAGGCACAGGTGTCCGTGAGAAGGACCCTAGGAGCAAAGACCTAGGTGGATTATGGCTTTTCATGTCTTACTTTTGATTTAGGAAGAAATGCAGAAGATCTGAAACACCCCAGAAATGTACGTCTTCTCCTCACAGCCCAGGAGTTCAGTAACGGGGAGACGAGAAGATCCGATCTTCCTCCAGCAAAGATGCGCCACATGAATGCCAGCCAGACACCGGGCATTTGACTAAGCACTTAGAAAACAATTGTGTTCCCTTGTGAAGATCTGCAGGGGCATGCCAATTGGCAAACAGAGTTGGGATCGAGCTCAAATCAGACAGGAATGAGTAAGCAGAAAACACCAACGTGGGGGTCTGCATAAGAAAAGTCTGCATCATTACAGGAGGAAGCACTTTTAAGAAGATGTAAAGCAAAGAACATACTGTCAACAGTGCTAGGATCCAAGAAAGAGGACAATTTTACGGTTTCTGGTTATGTCCTTACAAACAAGAAAGAGAGCAGGGTGCCTATGAAATGAGAATGCAAATTCATAAGAAAATATCCCGAGTAGGTGAGGCGATATCAGGTCAAAAAGCAGAAAACAATATACTGAGAGGCAAGCTGGTCTGGAGAAGGGGCAGGCCTCGCAAAGCAAAGAACCCAAAATAGTAGCAGAAGGAAAATCTCCATTAATGGCAATAAAGAGTATTTCAAGCAAATAGAAAATCGAGCAAATAAAATCATGTGTGCGTGGACCCACCACTCAGATTGAATAGAGGCTGATATTTTACCTTGCTTGGCATAGATTTTTTTTTTTTTTTGACAGTAATAATAAGATTATGTTGATGCCCTGCCCACCTCTCCCATTCCTCCACCTCCTCCCCTCCACTGTGAAATGCATCCTTCCCATCCATGTTTTAAATTCCCCTACATTTTCTAGTAACTGTATAGAATATATTATAGTATTGCTGTATATATCTTTACATTTACATAAATAATATCACACCACACATATGCTTTTACAACGTGCCCATTTCACTCTACAATAAATTTTAGGGATTTGTCCAAATCCATGTATATACACCTGATTTATTTTTAACTGCTCCATAGTTTTCCACTGTATAAATATGTTGCAATTTGTTTATTCACTATGTAACTGACGTCAAAGTATGCTCCGGGGAATATCCTCGTGTGTGTCTCTTTGTATATATTTGCCAACCTTTCTTCCGCCCAGAGACCTACATAAAATATCACACAGGCTTTACCAAACTGCTCTCCAAAGTGGTTGAGTTAGTTTTCTATTGCGAACGTAACAAATTGCCCTTGAAGTGAGTGACTTAGAACAACAAATATTTATTATCTCACAGGTTCTGTGGTTCAGGAATCAAAAGTTGCCTCGCTGGGTGGTCCTGGCTCAGCAGATCTCATTGAGTTGTCTGCAGTCAAGACATGGACCAGGGCAACCACCCTCAGAAGGCGTGACTGGATCCGGATGATCCACTTCCAAGATGGCGTACTCATACAGCTATTCACAAAAGCTCTCACTTCCTTGCGGGCACCACCATAGGGCTGCTCAAGTGTTCTTATGAAATGGCAGCTGGCTTCCCCCAGAGACGTGATCCAAGAGATAGAAGGGAGCTTTTATGACTTGGTCTTAGAAATCACATGCCGTCGCTTTCACTCTATTCAATTCATTAGAAGCAAGTGGCTGCCTAAGTATAGCCCACACTGTGGAGAGAGGATTCCTTTGAAAGATGGGTGGTTAGTCTAAGCGCGTGTTTCTTTGCCCCACAGCCTTGCCAACATTTGGTATTAGCAGACTGTTAGACATTTTTCTTAACTGAATGTCCCTGATTGCTAGTTTAGGCATCTTCTTCTATGACTTTTGGCCATTCTGGGTTCCTCTTCTGTCAATTAGCTTCTCATATTTATGTATTGGGTTGTTTCTCATTTTTGGATTGCCTTGTTCTTCCGTGTTATTGTTGTCCAATGTTTCAGGTCAACCTTCCTTTCAAGCCCTCCCATTATCCGTCGTCGTCGTTGTTGTTGTTCCATTTACAACCAGAGCTTTTCTAGACTCTTGCACAAGTTCACCAATTACTCAACTCATTGTTGCTTCTTGCGAGGCACACTTTCCTCTGAGTTCAATTCCCTTTTATTTATTTATTTATTTATTTATTTATTTATTTATTTTGAGAGAGAGAGAGAGAGCACACAAGAGCATGTGCACGAGCAAGGAAGGGACACAGGGAGAGAGAGACAATCTTAAGCAGGCTCCACACCCAGTGTGGAGCCCAACATGGGGCTCTATCTCATGACCATGGGATCATGACTTGAGCTGGACTAAATCTTAACTGTTAAATTATTGTATCTTTCACATTTCTTAAATGGTTTTTTTAATTTTTTTTTAAAGTTTACTCATATATTTTGAGGGGGGCGGGGCAGAGAGAGAAAGAGAGAGAGAGAATCCCAAGCAGGCTTCATGCTGTCAGTGCAGAGCCCGATGCAGGCCTAGAACCCACAAATCACGAGATCATGACCTGAGCTGAACCCCAGAGTCAGACGCTTAACCGACAGGGCCACCCAGGTGCCCCGAATTCTTCTTTTTAGTTTTCATTATTTTTATCTGTGTATCTCATAAGCAATTTCCTCAAAATTGAATTCCCCAATTTCTTGTTTTCAATTGTAACTTAATCCGTGGCTTAGCCTGTCCACTGACTTTTGCATCGAAAAGACCATCTTTCCCATTCCTGGCCATTTAACTTGGTTTCTCTTCCCAATCCTCCTCTCGTTGTGCACTGGGTCTGAATCTTTGGTTACAATTTCCAGTCTTTTACGTTTTAGGTTCCTACTTGTTCACATTTTCTTTCAGAATGTCTGTTGTCTCAATTTCTTAAGGCACTAATCCTCCTCTTTGTGATTCCTGGACGTTGCCTGGCGGTGAACTGTGGCGGGCGTGGACCACCGCTTTCTGTGGTAGGAAGTCCTGTGGCATCCTCAGCAGGCGCAGCTCTTGCCTTGGGAGCCCCATGCGCTGGGAAAGCCGAGTCTGTGGCACAGGTGCCACGGGGCACAGGGCCTCCCGAGCGGAGGGCCAGTTTGTACCTTCATCCTTGGCTTGGAACGCCCGCACCCACGCGCATTCCAATTTGGACTGTGCTTCCCTGAACTCCAGGTTTGAGGTCTGACTTACCACTGGAGCCTTTAGAGCCTTTGTCTGGGCAGAAATAAACATCTCTGCCACTTTGCCGAGCAGTGGGCAGACTGAGTCTCGTCTCCACTTAAAGGAGGGACAGCCAGACCGTGGTCTCAGTTCCCGCCCCTGCCTGTTGTGGCTCCAAGACCACACTTTTTACCCCAGCATGGACCTAAAACTCAAACTTCCAGGGCCTTTTCGGGTTTTCCTGCTCTGCAGCAACATCTAGTCCTCTGCTCTTCTCTGGGCTCTGAGTTTCCGTCTCTTTCTCTTCCGTTAAGTTGTTTTACCAGGCAAAGCACAGTCAGGAAAACAGAGCCCTGTCAGGTAGTTCAACAAAAGGATTTAGAAACATGGGCTGGGGCGGCTGGGTTCAGTCGTTAAACGTCCGGCTCTTGATTTCGGCTCAGGTCATGATCTTGTGGTTCGGTTCGTGACATGGAGCCCTACGTCGGGCTCTGCACTGAGAGCACAGAGCCTGCCTGGGATTCTCTCTCCGCCTGTCCCCTGCTCACGTGCTCGCTCGCTCTCTTTCTCTCTAAATACATAAATAAACTTAAAAAAATAAACAATAATAAAAGTCAATATTTTAATAGCTGCAATGACATTTTGTCCAGCTTTCTTGAGATATACCCGACCTATCACACTGTGTAAGCTTAAGGTGTACAATGAGTCCATTCGATGCACTTAAATACTGCAAAAACAATTATCACCCTAGTGTTAGCTAACACCTCCATTGTGTCACATAATTACCATGTCTTTTTTGTGTTGAGAACAGTTCAGATCTACTCTCTTAGCAGCTTTCGAGTACCCAATGCAGTATGATTCACTGTAATCACCACGTTGGATATTCGATCCCTTGAACTTATTCATTAAAATTGAATTTGTTAATATACGCTCTCCGATACTTCCTAGATTCAAGTTATTAAGTTAAAATTACAGGTTTATCTTCAAAAACCAAAAATGGAAATAACTCGAGGTATACAGCAAAGTAACATTCAAATAAAATGTTAGGTATTTGCTTTCATTATCCTAAAGAGAAAAAACAAACACGACATAAGTCTTAAATGCTGACTTCTTAGAAAACTAACAACAAAATAAATTAAGGAAACAGGAATAATGAAAGAGATGAATTAGAAAACAGATAAAAGAGCTGGCTATTGAAACAGAAGCAATAAACTAGACGAAACTCTGACAAGTCTATTAAAACAAATAGAGAAAGCACAAATAGAAAACATTCTGAAATATGAGAAGTCTATGTGCAACTAACTCTAGACTAATAAATTTAAAACCCTGCTTAATTAAGTGAATGATTTTTTCTCTCAAAACACAGAAATTAGACTTTTTGGGGAAAGTAATGTGATTTGATATCATTCATGCTTATTGAAGTACTTGCCATAACACTTTGTTAGATGCAGTGATTTAAAGATCTGCTTTTAGGTTGGGTGTATTTCCATACTAGATTTTAACATCTGCCGTAACCAAAAATACACCTCAGAAAGAGACACAGATCCAAACTGAAGAAAAATGTCATTGGCAGTATTTACTAAATCACAATATTCACTCTGTACTCCCACCCTACAGGCATACCAAGATTTCTGCTGATATTTGGCTGGTAAAGTTTCTTCTTCCCTAATGTCAATGGATGATTTTGCAAACTGAAAGCAATCGCATTTTTGTATTTTTAACAAATGGGTCTAAAAAACACTTGATCTCTTCATTTGGAAGATTTCTTAAGCGGTTGACAAAGTTCTGTTTCCAGATTTTTTAGCTTCGCAGATTTGAGTTTATAGATAGCACGCTCACATCTTTTTTTTTTTTTTTTTTTTTTGCAACAGAATCACATCATGGTTGAAACATTTCCAAAAACATGATTTTCAAAATGCTCTTTCCATAGCATGAGTTTCCTCTAAAAGAAGTCATTTCCTCAAACCTTTGTTGAAGTGTCATCTTTAAGTGTGTGTGGCCAACAGCATCCGCCATCTCAGAAAAGATCAGCAAATGTGGATCACTCCCCTGTTGGTGGCAGAAAGTGTGTGACCCTCTGTGTTTGACAACTCTTTTAAGAACTTTGCCCTGAACTAAGCCCCACACTTGACTGTGATGCAAAAGCCATCTGTAGTCATTTTCCATCCCATTTCAAAGATACAGGCCAGGTTTCATTATTCATGAGAGTGAACACAGATCAACATTTTAAATAGTCTTTTCGCATTTTCCAATGGTTTCAGCCAACTTCTGTCTGATCTGATTGGCTCGTCAGTGTTTTAATTCATAAAGCGCTGATGAAGGTGTCTTTGGGGGAGCACAGGAAATGCCATCTCAGCCAGTGTCTTTTTTTTTTTAATTTTTTTTTTTAATGTTTATTTATTTTTGAGACAGAGAGAGACAGAGCATGAATGGGGGAGGGGCAGAGAGAGAGGGAGACACAGAATCGGAAGCAGGCTCCGGGCTCTGAGCCGTCAGCCCAGAGCCTGACGCGGGGCTCGAACTCACGAACCGTGAGATCGTGACCTGAGCTGAAGTCGGACGCTCAACCGACTGAGCCACCCAGGCGCCCCTCAGCCGGTGTCTTCAGGTCCGCTTGGGCCTGTGTGATATGCATGATCCCAAAGCTGGAGCTTCTTGGCACATATCCTGCCCCTTTTTGGAGTGCTCGTCTAATTAAAATTAATTAGTATAATCTGTGAATCCCCCACACCAGGCATGTGTGTCACAAGTCACTGGAAACAAGGGCATGAGGAAGTCACTGGAAATAAGGCCAGTGCCCCCATGAACCCACCTGTCCTGAACACATCACCCCCATCACGTCAGACCAGCAGGCAGATGAGCAATTGAGGGTCGGTGTCTCTCCACAGTGGATATTAGTGAAATGTAATTTCTTTCTCCTTCTCTTCTCCTCCTACATCCAAAGGGACACCAAACGCATCCCATTTTGAAAACCACTGCAGAGGTACTGCCATTAAAATGAGGGAGAAGACAACTTGCCCGTCCCCTCTTCTATTAAGTAACACGATCCTAGAAATTCTACTTAATGCCGTAAGACATGAACGAAATGAAGAGACTGTTTAAAAGGAGAAGACCAAGAAATCAAACGATCGAAACCTGGAGTGAATTATATGTAAATATCTAACCCCTTTTTCATAGTCAAAGGACATTCAAAGTTAAAAGGGAACCACAGAAATCACAAAGGAAGAGGCTGAGAGCCTTGCCGGTATAAAAATATAAACTTTGGAGCATTATAAACAGTATCACTAAAAGTAAGAGGCAAACAGGGAACACAAAAAGAACATGAACACACAATTCACAAAACTGGAAAGACAATCAACTAACAAGATATATGGAAGTAATAGTTGATCTCATAAGCCACCAAAGAAATAAAATTTTTTATGCTGTTTTTTCAGCATGGGACGGTTTTGTTTACATATTTGTTTTTGTTTTTAGCATATTGGGGAGAATATAATGTGCTGGGGACTTTGTGGCCACTGAAACAACAGCTTAGAGAAAACAATTTGGCAATTATGTATGAAGAGTCCAAACACTGGTTCTCAGCCTTTGACCCAGTAACTCTATTGTCTGAAATCTATGCTGAAATGTGTTCAAAAAAATGTGCGCCAGAAAAATTGTACTGCGTTGTATTTAAAATGGAAACAAATGGGTGCCTGGGTGGCTCACTTAAGTGTCTGACTCTTGATTTCGGCTCAGGTCGTGATCTCACAGTCTATGGGATCGAGCCTCACATCCGGCTCCATGTGAAACCTGCTTGGGATTCACTCTCCCTCTCTCTCCTCTCTCTGCCCCTCCCCTGATCGTGCTGTCTCTCTCAAAATAAATAAATAAACTTTTTTTTTTTTAATTTTGAATGGAAGGACAAAGAAAGTAAAGGAAGAAAAATAAGAAAAAAATCTTAAAATATAGAAATCAATAAGCAATGCACATTCATCAGAGTAGGCTGCGTTATCAGTGATGTTTGCTAAAATTTTAATGACATCGGAAATCTTTATAACATACTGCTAACTCTAAAAACATTTCAAACATAAAAACAGAACAGACTTCTCTCTCCTCAAATCCCGCTAAAAGCATGGTATCGAAGAACAAACTGCAATACGTTCATAAAAGCACAGAATATGGAAGGAGGGGACCACCATCATCTCGATGGACAAGGTTGAGCAGAGCAAGTCCCGGCCGAAAACATGACAAGGGGAAGGCTGAGGCAGAGAGATGCACTGTGGGACAGCACGAGCGCCCCGAGCTGGCAGGTACTAAGAGCTAGAATGGACACAGGGTGGAATTGGAGGTGACCGATGAAAGCCCTTTACTTGGAACAGCTGAGCGGGTCTCCCACCCCAAGGAAAAGGTCCTCTTACTGGAGTGAACTTCCTGAGGGTTGGGTGGGTGCCCCAGGATGAGGCCCTCTTCCTCTGGCATTTGCTTGGGGGCGGCCTGTTCCCCCTTTCCCGGCCAGAAATGGAATCCATGCCCCACCCCTCTAAAGGTCTGCAGTCATTCCTCACGTTCAGGGGCAGATGCTGGTGTTGATGACACAGGAACCCTGAAGGGACTCGATTTTAGAAAGGCTCCAGCTCTCCCATTTCTCCACGAGGCCCCGTGTACTCACGTTCTGTATGTCACCTTGCCCCTGAGCAAACCAAAGAAGCTATGTTCCCGCCCCCAAGGGGGAAGCCAACAAGTTACTCATTCTCTGAGTTTCATCCTCGGCCCCCACACACCTGATAATATCCAAGAAGAACCAGATCCCCAGCAACAAGACATTAGCCTCGAACAAACCTCAGTCGCCACTGGCGTCAATGCCCCTGCCTTTGGGGGTTTATGGAATAACACCTGTTACTCAGCTGACGCTCGCCTTTGATCGGACCCTACCCAGGATTCCTGAAGGAACACATATCCTCGACCCCTTTCCAATATAAAACCCCAACTCCAAGAGACGGGGAGACTCACTTCTCTTTTTCTGAGCCTCCCAAACGCTCCCTCTGCTAATACCCGTGTCATTTACTCCATTCAGTAGACTCTGCTCTCACTTCCTCCTTATCTGATTTCTATCCTGGGTGAAGCCAAATGCGCTCTGGGCTGGTCCCGAGGGGCCCCCTCGGGGTCCTGGACCCTTGCCGGCCTGCATCATAGACAGGAAGCCTGACTTGTACTGGTACTTGCTTTCTTTTTTTTTAAATGTTTATTTATTTTTGAGAGGAAGAGACAGAGTGTGAGCAGTGGGGACGGGCAGAGAGAGAGAGACAGAGGGAAACACAGAATCCGAAGCAGGTTCCAGGCTCCAAGCTGTCAGCACAGAGCCCGACGCGGGGCTCGAACCCCTGCACCGTGAGATCACGACCTGAGCCGAAGTCAGACGCTTAACCGACTGAGCCGCCCAGGCACCCCACGTGCTGGCACTTTCATTCAGAAAGCTTGGAAATGCCAATGCCAAACCAGGACTGCTGGACCCTTGAAGACACTCAGCATCCCCAAGAGGACAGCAAAGGTGACCCCAGAAATAAGAAGGAGGATTCTGGAAAGAGAAGGCACCTTGGAAGAATTTTAACATAACACTTCAGGGAGACCTGACAGGCTGCTTAGAAAAGTGAGCGGTGAAATCAAGAGCTCGGGAAAGTTAAAATTCGGATTGGAAAAAAAAAAAAAAAAATCAGTACAACTAGAGGGGAAATTTATGCACACCACACAATATAGAAAAATAAAAATTTTTCATTAATACCCAGGATTAATGCAGAAGGGCCACATCCGCGTCATAAGCATTTCAGGATGACAGAACAGAGAACTTGAAGGAAAGGAAATAATAGAAGAAAAATATCTGATGATATGAAGCTCTGGAGAAAAGGCCCATCAAGTAGCTCAAGACTCATAAACAGCCCCAAACCTCATAAGGTTACAGAGCACGGGGATAGAGAAAGGACTCTAAAGCTTCTAGAGCAAAGGACAGACAGCTTCCTGATGAATGATGATCACACCGGCAGCAGACACGTATCAGCATCCTCGGATACTAGATAACGGAGCGGACTGCTTAAGTCTCATAGGAAAAATTACTTTATACCCAGTCCAAATCCAATCAAGGCAGGCACTTAGAAAGTGTCCAATTCATACACACTTCCTAACAGAGTCACTCAATCAACTGTGTCGGCAAAACCTACAAGGAATCCAAGAAATTGGAGGATGGGATCCAGCCCGTGGATGGAATCTGACCAGAAGGTGCGCTCCCAGAAGGCCACCGCGGGAGCAAATCAGACCAGGGCAGGGACAAGAGGAATCTGCAGGAGCCAACGATGTGCTGCAGCTGGGTCATCTCCGCAGTCGCACGGCGATATCGAACGTCAGACGCAAGTAGAGAGGGCTGTCCTCTCCCTTCCTCCAAGGTGAGGGCTTTTTCATCTTTCTTCTACAAGTGGCACAAGACTGAGGACACAATAGTTGTTTCTGCACAGAATATTTATAATAATAATATTCATCATAATATTATAAACACTAATTATGTTCTTTTCGAATCTGAAAGCGATAGACAAATCATGGAAATTTCAATTCCAGATAGAGCACGAGTGTACGTGTTTGACCCCATGATGGTCTAGTGATACAACTGGTCGAAAACAAGGAGAAAGGAACGTGGGGTGTGAAGTCCCTCATCTCTCCCAGTGGGAGGTCCAAAGGTACGGACAAAAGTTAATAAGGAAAGAGTTAAGTGTATGAGCTAACGCAAGGAAGCTCCTCAATTCAAAGATTTAAAAATAAAAACGTGGCCAGCAGAGACAGGAAGGTAAGGACGGGGAGGGCTGTGGGGCAGCGGGCTCCCCTTGCCCTTCATTACAGAGGATGGGGAGGTTCTACTTAATATTTATCTAATGTTTATTTTTTTGAGAGAAAGAGACAGAGCATGAGCAGGGGAGGGGCAGAGAGAGAAGGAGACACAGAATCAGAAGCAGGCTCCAGGCTCTGAGCTGTCAGCACAGAGCCCGACGCCGGGCTCGAACTCCCGAACCGCAAGATCATGACCTCGGCCGAAGTCGGATGTTTAACCAACTGGAACACCCAGGCACCCCATGGGGAGGTTCTACTTAAAACAGGGAACCGAAAACGCAGGAGCACTTCATCTGGAGTGATTTCACCCACGGAGGGTGCCAACAATGACAAACGGCTAAAAGCAGTTGCCTCTGTCGTGAAGGCTTTGACTGATGGGGACTCTTACTTTTTATTTGTACCCACTTGTATTGTTTTTTATTATCTGATCCCTGTATTACTTTTATGAGGTCAGCCCATAAAATTATATGGGAAGCATAACCACAACTATATGAATATAATTACCTGGTCACATCTATATTCACACGCATAGTCACGTGCATTCATAGGGATGCCCACATACGTGTGCTCACAGGTATATTCGCGGAAAAAAGTTATTGGAAAGAGATAGAACAAAATGTAAATACTAGTTATTGCTGAGTGATGGATGTAACTGTATTCTTATTTGTCTGAACTTATGGAACGCTCGGTACCATGGATCTATTTCATGTTTATAGCTGGGAAGAAACCAACAGGGTTTTAGAAACTGAAGAGCCTGCCTGGAATTTCCCGCACGTGAGGGCAGGACCCCAGGGAGCCTGAAGGCAGAAAGAAGGCTGCTTCCAGGCCAGGGCTGAAGAGACCCACAGCCATCACACGTGAGTACACACTGCGTCTGCAACCACAGGCCCCGGAAGACGGAGCCTGGGCGGGCGAGCATTAAGGGTTACTTACACCCAGCAGTGTGGACCAGATGTGCATCTCTTCTACCAAATCTGATTTACAGTGGAACCGCCTCCCCGAGATTTTCCAAGGATCGAGGGCCCGCAGGTAATCAGACGAGCACACCTGCTGGAAGGAATTTTATTTAGATCAGCGTCACAGGAATGCCGAAGCCCGCCTGCCAAAAGAGAGGCTTTTGGCAGCTGATTTTGAGTTGTTCTTTCTGAAAGCAATTAGACAAAAAGTTCAGCTGCTTTTTAAGGCTCCTCCTTCAGGCTATTATAACCTTTTTTTAATTAATAAGTTGAATGTGAAAGGATTTAATTTGAATAAATTTTTATGGATCCTCATACAAGGTTTTCCTGCTAACTCTCCTGGAAATTTGTGGCTGCTCAAGCATCCAGACAAAGGTGGGGAGTCTTGCTGGCTGAGTCAGGAACCCTCTCGCAAAGACAGTGGGAAGCGAGAGACTGTGGGGTCTGGGGGAAAGAGCTGCACACACCGTGCCCCACCTTGACCGTGCAGAGTTCTCCAGAATTCTTCACCAGCTGTCTTCGTCTGCCCAGGCTGCCATAACAAACTATCATTGACTGGGAGGCTTCAACAACAGAAATTTATTTTCTTACAGTTATACAGAGTAGAAGTCCAAACTGGAGAAACTTAACAGAAGCCCATGGGGGAAGAGAAGGGGAAAAAATACTTTCAAACAAAGAGGGAGGGAGGCAAACCATAAGAGACTCTTAAATACAGACAACAAACTGAGGGTTGATGGGCAGGAGCGTGTGGGGCGGGGGTGTGGGGGGAGGGGAAAATGGGTGATGGGCATCGAGGAGGGCACTTGCTGGGATGAGCACCGGGTGTTGTATGTAAGTGATAAATCACGGGAATCTACCCCAAAACCAAGAGCGCACCGTATACACTGTATGTTAGCCAACTTGACAATAAATTATATTTAAAAAAGAAGAAAGAAACTAGAAGTCCAAGATAAGAGTGTCAGCATGGTTAGCCTCTGGTGGGCGCTCTCTTCCTGGTTGGTACAGGGCTGCTTGCTTACTGTGTCCTCACGCGATGGGAAGAGAGAGAGAGCAAGGAAACTCTCTTGCGTCTTTTCTCATAAGGGCACTAATCCCGTGATGAAGCCTCCACGCCATGATCTCAACTGAACCTGATTATCTTCCAAAGGCCCCAACTCCAGAGAGCAACACAGTGGGGGTTAGGGCTTCAACGCTTGAATTCTCGAAGGGACCTGATCCAGTCTAAAGCACGAGCCAGATTCAGAGCAAATATGGCTGAAGGTGGACAAAATCAAGCCAGGCGTCTAAAAGTCTGTTGTTCCTTTGTGCTACTTGTTTAAACTTGAATTAGCACTATATTGCCTGGAAGAGGCTGTAAGAGATTCCTGGAAAAAGGTACTGCACCCCTGGAGATTTAGCCTCATTTGGGCCAATTTACATAAAATGAAAAGCATGTAAATTAGATTCATTCCATCCATCATTCAGATGGAAAGCAGTTTGAAATTCACCTATTGTTTAGGAGGTGACAGCATAAGAATATTTGGAAATAAGACCTAGTGCTGGGGACAAGGACGTCATTATATTTTGAGATTTCTTCTCATTTTTCCATAAATCTGAGGGCACCCAGGGGAAGGCTGAAACCAATCTAGCCACAGGGAAGGTCAGTTCAGCCGGTTGGTTGTTTGGTGGGAGGGACTTAAAGCATCTCTACGCTGGGATCCAGGATGGTGTTATAGCAGAAGTCACAGAACGTGTCCTCCAGAAGTCACAAACTATCAGGATAGGAGTCCCAGAGGTCAGGTAATATCTGGGCCGTGCACCTGAGAATTATGCACAACTCAGGCAGAGAAGAATGACTCCCAGGAGCAAGCAGCCTTGTTTAGTCCAGGTGGCGTGGCAGAGGGTGACACAGGGCACAGACTTCTTACCTGCAGGCCAGACACGAGTGCCCTGCAGAATGCCACGCCCCAGACAGTCCACAGCCTTGGGAATGTCACAAACAGGCCACAAGGTCATCCCAACAGCCAGGCGGAAGACTGAATGCAACGCGGCAGTCACCTCAGGGACATCGGCTGGCAAGGAGAGGGTCCCAGTTGACAGGAGAAACAAAAGGCAGAGACCAAAAATAAGCACACAGGCTGTCCTCCTGGTCAGCATCTAACCTTCACAAAGACACCGTGATGAAGAGGAATCTGCTAAAAGAATGAGAAGCTTTTCTATGCGAAAGGGACGCAAACAAATTTTAGAACAATCCACAACAAAAGTCTACAAAGTACAACCAGACTGTGAGCTCCTTGGACACAAACTTCTCCCAGGATCAAAGCGTCTGTCAGGCACATAAGGAGCACTCAAAAATGTTTGCTGAGGGGCCCCTGGGTGGCTCAGTCAGTTAAGCGTCCAACTCTTGACCTTAGCTCAGGTCTTGATCTCATCAGGGTCGTGAGTTCAAGCCCCACGTTGGGCTCTGCGCTAGGCGTGACGCCTACTTAAAAAAATGTTTGTTGAATGCACACATGAGTGAGTGAATAGGAAAGAACCTGTTTTTTTTTTTTTAACGTTTATTTATTTTTGAGACAGAGAGAGAGACAGAGCATGAACGGGGGAGGAGCAGAGAGAGAGGGAGACACAGAATGGGAAGCAGGCTCCAGGCTCTGAGCCATCAGCCCAGAGCCCGACACGGGGCTCGAACTCACGGACCGCAAGATCGTGAGATCGTGACCTGAGCTGAAGTCGGACGCTTAACCGACTGAGCCACCCAGGCGCCCCGGAAAGAACCTGTTTTGTTGAGAACCGCCAAGATAGAGAGGAGATAAGGTCTCCTTTAGCTACGATCCTTCCACGGTGACTCCTGGAGCGAAACACATGTCCAGGGCCTGTGGGAACAGAGAAGTAGAATTTGGGAGCTAGAACTCTCATGGAGTCATAATGATGCTAGAAGTTTCTCTGGGGACCATGTCCATCTGGCATGAAAATACCAAAGAAGACTCTTCAGAATAGGTCATGCATAACAGCAGTGAACATTTGCAGAGGGCTTACTGTGTACTAGGGAATTCTACAAACAATGCTAAGCAATATGTCAGTTGTACCTTGTAAGGCAGGATTAATAGTATCCCCACTTTACAGACGAGGGAAATGAAGCACAGGCATAATAAATAACTGGTCCAAACTGCAGAGTTAGTACCCGGTAGAGTGGGAAGCCAAACTCAAGTGGCAGGGCTCCAGAGACAGCACATAAGACTACCTCTGCAGTGACTGTCCCTGGGATGGACAGACAGCAGCAACTAAAGGCATGTATTCATCCCAGAAATATGTACGGATGACGGCCCTCTTCATCCTTCTGGAGCCATCACATGAGGCATGGCCTCTGCCCTTCAAAACATACATACTAGTCTGTACATACAAACAAATGTCCTGGAGGCCAGTGCGAGGCTCAAAAGGGTCCAAGGAACTTGGGAATGGAAGCTTCTTCTCCGACAAAGCAAAAGGTCCAGGGCCAGGTGCTGTGGGAGTGTAAAAGGCACTGGAGAAAGCAACAGAGGCGGGGAGCATTCTCAGGGAACTCAAGGAACACAAGGGCGGCGCCATGACTGAGGGAAAGGAAGCCACCTTCAAGAGCCCTTGGCTGAGGGCATCAGAGGGAAGCCTGATGGATCAGAAGTGGCAGGCAGGGAAGGACACCAACAGGCAAGACAAACACAAGTGCAAGGTCCCCCCACTGTTTGCTGTCTTCTTTTGTCCCACAGCCAGCCAGGAAAAGCAACACTGGATCGCTTCCCACACTCCATTCGAAGCCAAAGAGGTACA
Organism: Leopardus geoffroyi; assembly: GCF_018350155.1. NCBI lineage: Eukaryota > Metazoa > Chordata > Mammalia > Carnivora > Felidae > Leopardus > Leopardus geoffroyi. Next base: position 14,906,697 of record NC_059340.1, read on the forward strand.
AAAGCCAACCTAATTTAGTCATCTTCCCTCCGCTCTCCCCTGAAATGACCTTACTCACCAGGTCCAGGGAGCTGTTCTGAGTTTGAATGAGCAGCTTTTTCCCTGTGCGTCTTGCTTCAAGGCTGCCTGGAGGTGGGGGGATATCAGACCAGAGACCGGAGTGTGAGGAAAGAAGCAGGCTCCGGTCAAGGTGCTGACGTTCCCAAGGGGGGACCTGCCAGCCCACTGCCCACCTCCGGGCTCTGCCCTCTCCTGTCCATCTGTGGGCCTCTCCCAGTCATGCCCCACACCCCATCCCTCTGTGTCGTCATTCCCTGATGCTAAGGGTGGCCCTTCTTCAGTGTCCAGTTCAACTCACTCAGCAAGGAGGTCTTTGCCATAGAAAGAGAAGCAGCGTAGCAGATCGGCCTTCAAGCTAAACAGACCCCAGACCCGGCCCTGACTCGGCCAGGTTCCAGCTGTAAGACTCCAGATGATGCAACCTTCTAAGTCTTAGTTTTTCCACCAGTACAATGGGGAGTCAGAAGGTATTTGCCCCATGGAGCGGTCATGAGTATTAACTGGCATTAGCCAGAAAATACTTAGCGCAGGGCCCAGGACATGGTAAGCAACGCGCCCAGGTCCTGGCACTCAGGAAGAATATGGCTGAACATGCACAGCAATGGCTTCCATACGGCCGCGCACACGAACATCAGTGGATAAGGAAGGTCCAGGCGGGGAAGGGACGGTAGGGCAGAGAGTGTGACCTCAGTGACTGTAACACTGATATCACCCTAGTGCCACTTCAGGCGGCACCTTGGGTAGCTCCAGACTCAGTCACGAACTGGGGTGGTGGGGGTGGGGCACACTGAGGCATGTGATGACATCAGCACAGAAACAACAGCAAGAGTGTAAAGTCTTAGGAGGGGCCAACAAGGAAAACGAAGGCGGTCTGTGAAAGGAGTAAAAACGTGGAACGTTTTAAGAGAAGGAGGGTGAACTGTAAAGGGCTGGCATGCCATAGCAAGGACCAGACTTTAAAGAAAAACAGGGATGATCCAAGGAAACAGGAAAGATCCACAAGACGTGCCTAGGAATGGAGTGAGAACACAGGGAAGAAGCAAACCAAAGATGAGGAAGCAGCCTCAAGGCAGCCGTACCAGTCACACGCAAGGACGACTCGGGTCCCGGTGAGTCCCTCCCCTATACTCTTTTGTTTTTTGCTTTTTGACCCGGGTTGGGCCCACAAACTAGGTTCTCCATAACACACAGCCACTTTGAAGGTGAGGGGACAGAAAATTGTAACAGGTGAGCCAATATAACCTTGGCAACATAACCTTCCTGAAACATGACTTTGGAAAAGATGCCTCCCGTTTAGAAAATTCTAGAAGGACAAGGAAGTAGAAGAAAAAACAATGGGGTTTTTTTTTTGGGGGGGGGTGCCTGCATGGCTCAATTAAATGTCCAGCTCTTAATTTCAGCTCAGGTCATGACCTCATGGTTGTGAGATAGAGCCCCGCACGGGCTCTATGCTGAGCACGGAGCCTGCTTAGGATTCTCTCTCTCCCCCTTCCTCTGTCCCCTGCTCACACATGCTCTCTCTCTCTCTCTCTCAAATAAATAAATCAACTTTAAATAAAAAAAGTGGTTTTGACTAGTTGAAAGCTCTGTGACATCTGGATAAGCAGTGACCATAAAGATCAGAATTCTCTTCCCATTAAAAAAAATGGTAATTTAAAAATATAAGAAAAGAATAAGGGAAAATTTACCCTTTGGTAGATTTTTTAAGTTATTAATAATTAAACCAGGGTGGCACTGGAAAAAGAATAAAAGCAGCACTGGGGTCGAACTCACAGATGAGAAGTTCAGTCCAAATGAGTGTGGTAATTCGGCACATAACAAAACTGGATGGAGGGGCGCCTGGGTGGCTCAGTCGGCTGGGCGACCCGACTTGGGCTCAGGTCATGATCTTGCGGTTTGTGGGTTCAAGCCCCACGTCGGGCTGTGCGCTGACAGCTCGGAGCCTGGAGCCCATTTCAGATTCTGTGCCTCCCTCTCTCTCTCTGCCCCTCCCCTGCTCACGTTCTGTATCTCTTTCCTTCAAAAATAAATAAACATTAAAAAAAATAATTTAAATCGGTGGATGGATTTATTCCATAAGTAGTATTGGAAAAAAACTGAAAATCGTTTGAAAAAGAAATAATGATGAAGTTAGATCCCTGTATCACATCACAGCCCAAGTAGTTGGTGGATTTAAAAATGTAACGATAAAAATATATATTAGACTTCCGGTAAAAACTGGCAAATCAACCTCACCTCATTTCTCGTCTCTCCTTTCCAAAACATGGCTCAAATAAGAAGGAAGGATAGCAGGCAGGGAAACATTCCTCTGAAAGCCACAAGGACAAAGAGGAGGGAGGGGGGGCTTCAGAGATGTAGAAGTCACAAAGCAGAGGGGATGGTGTTGAATAGTAGTCAACTGTTTAAGTTGCGTGCATTCCGCTACATTAATAAAAAGTGGGGTTTTTTTTTAATTTACAAGACAAATTTGATATTTAGAAGTAAATATGTTCGTAATCTTGAGGGTGAGGAAGAGTTTTCTAAGCACGACCCCAAACTTAAATATTTAAAAGGGAAGGATACATTTGATTAGATATTGTTTTAAAAACAAGAAGTTAGGGGCACCTGGGTGGCCCAGTCAGTTGAGCATCTGACTTCGGCTCAGGTCACGATCTCGCGGTCTGTGAGTTCGAGCCCCGCGTCGGGCTCTGTGCCGACAGCTCAGAGCCTGGAGCCTGCTTCGGATTCTGTGTCTCCCGCTCTCTCTGCCCCTGCCCCGCTCACACTCTGTCTCTCTCTCTCTCTCTCCAAAATAAATAAACATTTAAAAATATGTTTAAAAATACATAAATAAAAGCAAGAAGTTAAAAAATAATACAAAAGAAATGAACAGGTGCACCCAGGTGGATCTGTCGGTTAATCGTCTGACTCTTGACTTCAGCTGAGGTCATGAGCTCACGGTTTGTGAGTCTGAGCCCATGTCAGACTCTGTGCTGACAGCGTGGAGCCTGCTTGGGATTCTCTGTCTCCCTCTCTGCTCTTGCCCCACTCATGCACAGACACTCTCACTCTCAAAAATAAACATCAAAAAAAAAAAGAGAAAGAAATGAAGAGATAAACAGCAAACTTGGAAAATTTTGCAACCTATAATAAATAAACAGTACTATTCTCTCTATTGAATTCATACAAGTCATTTTTTAAAACAGAACACCTCAGTAGAAAAAGAGACATAAAACATCGATACGCAATTCACAAAAGAACAAAATCAAATGGGTAAGAAGTATATGAAAAAGAGAAGTGTGCCTGCTTGCTTATGATCCCAGAAATCCAGGATAAAACAACAATGTGAGACTATTTTGGCTGTCAAATTTCAAGAAGCGACCAATGCCAATGGCAAATGTTGGTGACATTGCGTAAAAATGAGCCCTTTCATACATCCTGGCTGGAAAGAGAATGGAAACAACCTTGAGGAAAGGTCAAGTCCTTGACCTGGTCGTTCCGCTTCTAAGAATTTAATCCTTAGAAAACTACTTTCAAATGTGCAATATTTTTCGATAATAAAGACAAAGTCAAAAATACACACGTCCACTTGCGGACTAGCATACATTCGTTAAAAATGGTGAGGAAGGAGCAGCTGTAGCAATCCAGAGAGACATCCACAATTTACTAAGTTAAAAAACAGCCGATACAAGGGCATCCTGGGTGGCTCGGTCGGTTGAGCGTCCAACTCTTGGTTTCGGCTCAGGTCGTGATCTCCCAGTTCGTGGGTTTGAGCCCTGCATTGGGCTATATGCTGTCAGCGCAGAGCCTGCTTGGGATTCTCTCTCTCTCCCTTTCTCCCTGCCCCTCCCTCACTTGTGCTTTCTCTCTCAAAACAAATAAACTTTAAAAAACAGCTGATACAAGAGTACTGACTCACCAACCCCTTCTAATAAATAGAGGAATGCTTTGTAACGACAGGCAACACCCACACCAGCACTCAGAACAAACTCCGGGGGACTTTAGCCCCAAACTGGGATCTGTGCTTATCTCTGGGTTCTTGGGACAAAGGGTAAATTTTACTTTCTTCCATTTGCTTCCTTTCTAATGTTTGGCCACAAATCTTGCTTTTGTGCTTAACATTTACATATGAGAAAGCAGTGACCAGATGGCAGAGGTTTCCTGCCCTGCGGGGTTGGTGAATTTTCGTTCCCCTCATCCCAAGGGGGAATATATTCCCGAACATTTCTAAGTGAAAGCTGAACAGATCCAAACTGGGCAACTTGAGGCTACAACTGTTTCCGCCACTCTGTTTGCTCTGCCTGGCCGGCTCCGCCTGGGTGACTGATGACAGCCAGCATCTGGCAGGATGGGATGGCCAGGCAGCAAATGGCAGGGACAGAGCCGTGGCCGCAAGGCGGACCCTCGCGGCACCCAGACAGGCGGGATCTAGGGAACCCCCACCCACAAGACCCAGCCAGAAGCTCTGAACGGAGGAAAGGAAGGGATCAGGGGTGTGTGGGAGGCATCCCATCCAGCCCCTCCAGGGTGAAGGGCTTAATGCACCCGCCCTCCGAGAGGCGCCTGCTGTTTACCAAACCTGGTAGACACAGGAACCCAAAGGGCGTCCTTGAGAAGAGTGAAATGTGACAATTTGTGCCAGCGTGGGGAAGGCAGAAAACAGAATGGTGACCCACCACACCCTTGCAGAAAATCCCTCTACACTATTTCCCAGGGATCTGCACGATAGAACCTGACCTCCTTGCTGTTACTTCCAAGGAGCTTCTGTTGCTGCTGGCCCAGAAGATCCTCTCGGCCCTCCCCTCCCTCTGCCCATTACCTAATGAGCCGGAAACTTCGCTCAAATTCATGAGGGGAGTTCCTACCGGAGAGGACCTTACAGTGAATGTTTTAACGTTAAGGCAAATAATTACTCCCTTATTCGTCTGGTCCAATGTATTTAAACGGTCCCTTTATAAAACACCTTCATTTTACGCGTTGTTTCCTCTCCCGCTTCTCCAAAGAATTTGAGGTATTGAAAGGTGTACTTCATTGAAGACCTTCTCCTCCCCTGCCAGCCACTTCCTCAGGGACAAGTGTCTGTGCCATCATCCTCATTTGACACTAGAGCAAACGATCACACAGCAAATGATGGAGAAGATTACTTGCAGTGAGAACCACCTTGCAAACCCGTCAGGGCCCATTCTTACTCCACTGACATCCGAGTCTTAAGATCAAAGAGGCCCAAAGGCGCAGCTAGATCCCGCCCCCCCCCCCCAAGTACTGTGCTCCATTAAACTTAAGAAACATCTCCAGGGGCGCCTGGGTGGCTCAGTCGCTTGAGCGACTGACTCTCGGTTTCAGCTGGGGTTATGATCTCGCGGTCCGTGAGTTCGAGCCCGCGTTGGGCTCTGAGCCGACTGTGGGTGGATCCTGTCTGGGATTCTGTCTCTCCCTCTCTCTCTCTCTGCCCCTCCCTCTCTCTCTCTCTCTCTCTCTCTCTCAAAATAAATAAATAAACTTAAAAAAAAAAAGAAGGCAACATCTCTAAACTTGTCTTCCAGGCAAAACACGGTGCCAGGCGCCATGGAAAAACCAAACGCATACCCGCACACGAGCAAGCACGCACACATGCACCCCGCCAAGCCCCTTAAAAGCCCTTACGATGTAGAAGAGGGAGAAGTAACTGTAAGTTAGTTCCTGGAGGGTCTATTGCCTCACCGGAAGGTGCCCCCCTGTCATGTTACCTTCCCAGGACTCGGCAGCTCTAAACGTGTGACGGAGCACAAGCCAATAAGCGTAAGAGTAAATGTGCAGGTAAGAGTGGCACACACACCAAGGAAGGGGAAAGTAAATTCAACTGCGGGAACCACGGAGCACTTCACTAGAAAGGTCAGGTTTAACGCGGCCTGTGAGCTGCCGACACAGCACGGGCAAAGACACAGAGGTCTGTCGTCTGCTGGAACTTGACCAACGGGTCAATGCCCCAAGGAGGTCAGATGAAAGTCACGGAGGAGCCAAAGTCTTCATCTCAAAAGATGCAGCTGGACCAGAGTGGCATGGCTGTCCTCGTGTTTCCAGGGGATGATGGGTCTGTAGGAGCTGGCTCCAGTCCAGGTCAGAGCAATGGCAATGGCGTCAGAATGTCGGGCACACACATGGAGAAATCACGCGTGGGTGGGGAGAAGGGGGCCAGAGGTGACAAGAGGCTTCTTATTCTGAGTGTCTGTCGGGAGCCTTTCCCTCCCGACCCTCAGAAGGAACCATCCTCCTGACAGCTGACTCTTGGACTTACAGCCACCCCAACTGTGAGAAAATACATTTCTCTGGTTTAATCCACCCGGGCTGCGGGGCTTTGTTCCAGAAGCCCAGCAAACACATACAGAAAGGTAAGAGACGAGAAGTCCAGTCAGGAGAGTTCGTTCAGGAGGAAGTTACATGAGGAAAGGGGAGGTCAAGGGTGTCAAATGTTTCCCAGTGGGAGAAATGAGTCCACATGGTTAGATTTTAAAATGAGGTGAGAATGTCAGTGACCTTGTAAAAAGCAAGTTCACAATATATTAAGTATGTAAGACTTAAAAAGCAGGGGGCCAGGGAAACTTGCGTAGGCTCAGCCAATCGAGCGTCTGACTTCGGCTCAGGTCATGATCTCCCGGTTTTTGAGTTCGAGCCCCGCGTCAGGCTCTGTGCTGACAGCTTGGAGCCTGGAGACTGCTTCGGATTCTGTGTCTCCCTCTCTCTCTGCCCCTCCCCTGTTCACATTCCATCTCTCTCTGTCTCAAAAATAAACACTAAAATTAAAAAAAAAAAAAAAAAAAAGGCAGGGAACCAACAAGTAGGTGTAACCGAACGAAAGTGGGCTCGGCTCGTGGGGAGTCAGAAACTGCACCGTCACACAAAGAAAACTTTTATTTGCAACAACTAAGGAGATCACTCATGGGGAATGGTTTCCAAAGCCATGACTCTCCAAGAGAGGGTGAATGGGTTCCTCCTGTTTGGGGTTAGGATGACTATTTAGATGGGGAAGCCTTGTCATCCTGCGTAGAGGCGGGCATAAGATGTCACATGAGCCTTAAGGAAACGTGCCTGTATACTGTAATTGTACGTTATGTAAATGAGGCTGAGGCTCCTCCCTGGGCCGAGACTTTAGCGTTTTGATGACGCAAAGGCGACTGTAGGTCATTCCAGAGGTCAGTTCATGGTCCACCTGCGTGGGTGGGAGTCATGTTCAGCTCAAAGGATCTGGGTGGTCTGGGCCTGCCAGAGATTTTATCAGGACAGTCACCATCACCAGGGGGATGGTGGCAGGTTTCCTTGATCTGAGTGAAGCGGAAAGCTGGAGAAATGTTAAGACAAAGGTCAGTGAGTATAAGGCCGGGTCTCGGGATCTACACAGGGTTGGCCAACAGCAAAGGGTGAATGGGGTTGACAAGAATAAGGTGGAAAAGCGAGAGCAGCAAGGGGGGACTCTCCTTCTGGAAGCTTTGCATTCCAGAGAGGGAAATGGGGAGGCAGTGAGGTCAAGCAAAGTCTGGCGATGACTTATGTTTATGAGCTAAAGGAAGGAAAATCTGAGATTTGAGTTGAGAAATGGAAGCCCATTAGATTAACGGCAAAGCCAAGTTTTCCTTGTAAAGGAGTTAAGGACGTCTGTTCCTCTGAAACAGGAAGACAGGTGAGTATCTGAAGTAGAGATGGAGAATGTTGACGTCGAGGGTTACAGGAGATTCAGTTCGTGCCCTTGATCCCCCCAAATAGGAGGCAAGGTCATCCCCTGAGAAGGCATATGGGTGAGAAGAGCGGGGTAACGAGGAAGCACAGAAGTATAGGTGTAGCAGATAGGACAAGAAATCAGGCTGGAGCTCAGGAGAAGGATTAGTAAAAAGAATCGGGGCCCCAGCTGTTGTTGAACAACATAAATTTTTAATGAAATCAACTGAGCTGGCTGAGAACTTGAAAAAGTAAATGCTTGACTTTATTCAAGGTTGAGGGTTGCACAGTGAAGACAGTAATAGGTCAGGAAGGTCAACGAGTACAGGGTTCTTGGGAATCCAGAGGAGAGGTAGTGGCCCAGGGTTCTACGCGAGGCTTGCTAATGACCTCTAAAGAGACAGAGTCATTACAGGTTACACGTCAGAAGGAGGCAGCTGCACAGTTATCCTAAAGAAGGAGTCCGCCAACCGTAGGCCATGGGCCAAAATCTGGGCCACCCTTCGTTTTTGGAAGTAAAGTTTTGTTCCAACACAGCCACACTCATTCGTTTACATCCTGTCAATGGTGGCCTTCCTGCTACAACAGCAGGGGTGAGAAATTGCAGCAGGGACCACAAGACCTGCAAAGCCTAAAATATTCACTATCTGCCCCTTTCCAGAAAAAGTTTGCCAATCCCTAAAGGACCAGAACTGTAGTGTGAAAAAGCAAGTGGCAACACCAAGCGAGCAAGAAGGGAGGGAGGAGCCAAGACTAGGCCAAGCTGATGACCGAGGCAGCGGGCACGGGATCGGGTAAAGGGCACCATCAGGCGGCCCCAGCCTACGACCAAGGGCAGAGCAACCAGGGCAACCCTGAAAATCCAATGCAGAGAGCAAGCCTGAAGTGAGGGAGACTGCAGGGGTCTCCATTTGTCCCTTAGAACCCCCACAAGAGGCTCATATTGGGGGAATGAGCTGAATCAATATGAACAATCCAGCAAGAATGAGGCAAAGACTTCACCATGAGTTCAGTGGGTGGCCACCAGAGGAGGATAGGGGCCAACACAGAGTCCAGTGGGTGGCCAACATGGGACGGTGGTAGAGTCTGTAAGTCAGAGCAATACAGGTTATCTTTGACCTACCATACTCACAGGTGCCCCAACTGACATTCCAACCCTACCAACTGGCCGTGGATTCTCTTCTTTGTTTATGAACTAGGGTTTGCCCACACGTGGGTCCATCAAAGGACACATCTCCCGAGAGCCAGATGGGGAAAACAGGACAGGCCATCTGCCTCAGGACCAACTCCAATGGTGCGAGGGAGAGGGCACCCATGTGAAGGCAAAAGTGTGTCCCAAGAGGCGAATGTCACAGTCAGAGTATGTTTGACAACGTTCTAATGGAAGTTTCCTGGACAATCGTAATTACAAAGGCAGGATAGCCTGGCAGCTTAAGGGCTCGGCTTCTAGTCGTGAGTCCAGCTTCCCTATTCATTAGCTGAGGGACTTTCAGCAAGGTGCTTAGCTTCTCGGTGGTTTGGTCTCCTCATCCATACAGACAGAAACAATAGTGGTATCTACCTCACCAGGTTGTTGAAAGGATTAAAGGAGTTAACATATGTGAAGAACTCACAAGGGAGTACTTACATAACCATTAGCTATAATTATACTGCTTCAATCTTTATGCTAATTTTCATGTGCCCCTCAGTCTTCTACTCTATATAAAGGTTTGATCTTCTAGGGCAGAATACACACAACCCAGAGAAAGCAATGGTCATTTCAGTCACAGAGTTTCACATCCACTGTCTCCGCCTCATGTCAGTTACAAAGCATAAAGCAATGGGCAGGAAACCGTCCCCATCAACACTGACGTGCTGAAACAGGTGCCTGGGGTTGAAAAAGCAGCAAAAAGGGATCCAACAAAATATAATTTATTAGTCATCTGAACACGTCATGGCTGGGTGATAAATGCCAAGCACATCAATTATGAACTATTCTTACAACAGGTTTCACATCAGGGAACGCGACATCAGGGAACCTGCATGTCGTGAACGTTCCTTATTTGTTTCAACGACAGGAGAAAAACATTTGGGGTAAAAACGGTAAATGTAATTATTTTGCATGAAGCAGGGCAGCCTGCATCGGGGTCCCGCCTGGGAGCGGGCTGCTGAACATCTGTCAAAGTGTCAACTCAAACCACAGACGTGAAGAACTTCGTCAAGCTTCCGCGTAGCTAACTGAAGTTGGCGGGGTGGTGGAGGGAGGGGATGGAAAATCACAGGTAGAATACGTCTCTCAGTTCTCGGGTGCCTTTAATGTGACTATATCTGCAGTCTTTCTGGATGTCTCTGTCCTCTGATTCCCCTGCACCGGGAGCAGTGCTGGGGGGAGGGGAGGGACATTCTCCTCCAGCCTCGCTTTCCTCCTCCTTGTCTCATGTCCACAGCAGCCCTGACCAGATGATGTGGCTCAGGGCAAATCGCTCTGGGTCTCAGCGTCCTCCCCTCCAAAACCCAAGTGGTTCAGACGCGATAATTCCTAAGGTCCCTTCCAGCTCTCCGAGCTTCTGATCCCAACCGTATAAATGCTGGCCAGAGACAGAACACTCTGGATCCTGAAGGACAAGTAAATGCAAGTCACTGTACCCATGATACCAACTTTTGGTCTCCAATACCGGGAGCGATGATGTTTAAGTGTCCAGGGAACTTTAATGAATATTTAATTGCTCTATTCTTTATAAGAATATATAAAGATGGGAGGCAGGCTCCGGGCCTCCTGTTCTCCAACCCTACCCTGAGGGAACCAAAGATGCTGTAATATCACGGAAAAGCAATGGTTCCAGAAGCCCTCCGTGTGAAGCTAAGGAAGGAAGGAAGACGATTCTTCTAACTCGGTCTTGCCCACCCAGGGAGTCCCAGAAGCAGTAGGGCCACTGGGGAAGAGGGGATGGGCGAAATAGGGGAAGGGGATCGAGGGGTCCAAACTTCCAGTTATAAAGTAAATCGCAGGGACATAACGTAATACAACATAGGGACTACGGTAATAACGTTGTAATAACTTTGTACGATAACACGATAACTAGACCTAGTGAGGTCATCATTTGATGATGTATGCAAATATTGAATGACCATGTTGTACACTTGAAACTAATCTAATACTGTATGTCAGTTATAAATCAAGAAAAAGGAAAGAAGAATAAAGGCAGGCAGGCAGGAAGGAAGGTAGGCAGGCTCTAAGCCTGCTGCACACCCAGGCATCAGGATTCACATTTGACCAAGATCCCCAGGTAATACGCAAGCACCTGTTTGAGAAAAGCTGTTCTCGACCCCGGTTCTCAACGGTGACTATACAGTGGAATCATCTGGGGTCTGGGTCCCACCCCAAGATTCTGACATCACCGGTCTGGGATGTGACGACGGGGCATTAGGATTTTTTTAAGGCTCCCCAGGGGATTCGAATGTGCAGACAACTGAGAAACACTGAACTAAATCTTCCACTTCAGGTTCTAAAACTCAAATCCAGGGGTGCCTGGGTGGCTCAGTCGGTTGAGCGTCCGACTTCGGCTCAGGTCATGGTCTCGCCGTTTGTGAGTTCGAGCCCCGCGTCGGGCTCTGTGCCGACAGCTCAGAACCTGGAGCCTGCTTCGGATTCTGTGTCTTCCTCTCTCTCCGTCCCTCCCCTGCTCAAGCTCTGTCTCTCTCTGTCTCAAAAATGAATAAAAAACATTAAAAAAAAATTTTTTTAACTCAAATCCAGGGCCAGCCAACCTCCCTCTGGAAAGGTCTGTATCACCTTTCCCAAGACCACAGGAGGTCACCCACTCCCAGGAATTCCAAATCGGTACCTGCCTCTTGCATTTACCATCCCCCCTAGCGACTAGGCTCCTCTAGGGCGCGGCCGTTTCCAGAGAGTGCTGCCTATCAGCACTGGCTCGTTCGCTCTCTGTGTCTCTCTTGTGCCCACGGCAGTGCTCCGAATCAGAGGACAGAACTTTCTTCTTCGGCAACACCTTTCATCCAGGGATCTCCAAGCACACGACTCCCCAGGGCCCATCGCTTTAGTCCCTTCTGCTATGCAAGATTCTGAGTCAGCCTGCAGGACGGATAATAATTGAAGGCTGACAACAATCTCTGAGTGTGAGTCCACTGAGTATCTATCAGCATTTATTTTTCCTTCATTTTTAAAAATTCTTCTTAAAGTTTACTTATTTTGAGAGAGAGAGAGAGAGAGAGACAGAGGGAGAGAGCAGGGGAGGGGCAGGGAGTGAGGGGGAGAGAGAGAATCCCAAGCAGGCTCCACAACGTCAGCTCAGAGCTCAGTGCGGGGCTTGAACTCATGCACCGTGAGATCACGAACTGAGCCGAAAGCAAGAGTGGGTCGCTTAACCGACGGAGCCACCCAGGCGCCCCTCCCTCATTTTCAAACCCGTGGTTCCTCCTGTTGCCCACTGCCCTTTGAGGGCTCCATGGATCCTGTGCGTCTGGGTTTCTGAAAGCGGAGTGTATCTCTGGGTGTAAAAAGTACAGGACTTTGGTATTTGTTAGGATCACACGAGGCAGAAGCCAGCAGCACTTAAGTCTAGCAGAGCAAGACGTGCGTTAGTGTCCATGCGACCAACTTGAGGGCTGGGTCGGAGAACCACCAGCCTCAGCTGAAGGCAGACAGTCTGTCCTCTACCGGCTACCACTTCATGCCTCATGAAGCGGAGGGACCGGGGCCACCCAGGAAACAGACCTGAAAGCCACACACCCGCAGATCCCTCTTTACGGCTCCACATCCATGAGTTCGCCCAAAAAAGTCATTTTTTAACTGTTTATTTTTGAGAGAGAGAGAGCAAGAGCACGTGCACACACGCAAGAAGGGGAAGGGCAGAGAGAGAGGGGGACAGCACAGAGCCCGACGCGGGACTTGAACTCACAAACTGCGAGATCATGACCTGAGCCAAAGTTGGATGCTTAACCGGCTGAGCCACCCAGGCGCCCCCCCCCCAAAAAAAAAACTGATTGAACCACAGTGATTTCACAAAGTCAGATGCTGATCTTTCTTGCAGGGAGTCTGTCTGTGACAGCCAGGGGAAGGTGGGGACTTCAGCTGGTGAGTCACAAGCCTCCGGGGCCCCGCCTGCAGTGGTGCTGATTCCCTTCCACCACATTCTGACCCTGGGCACGTGACCGAACCTCGCCGCATCTCCGCATCTCCATCTGTAAAATGGGGGAAGCACTAATCCTCAGGGAGCTGACGGCACATAGGAAGCACGAGGCAGGTTCGCTATTAGCCCTGTCACTTCCTGTTGGAGGGGGAATGTGTGTTTATGTGTCTGTGCATAAAATGAATCATCAACCATCGACCAGATTAAATAACAAAGCAACTGGTTTTAAGAACACGCAGCAGGAATGCTGGAGGCTGAAATGCTACATCGACGTGCCGTACAGATGTTTGAAGTTTTCTTACCAGACTATAAAAATGTTTACACAGTAATTAGGCCTGTTATCAGTACGCAAACAGATTACACTCTACAGAACGAATGAACAGCTCAGAAACCCATTTTTCATCAGGTTCAGAGCGCTTTCCTAATTCTTGGGTTTACCAAAATAAATTCACTTCCTGACAACACGGAGCCACTGCTGAGTGCCGGGGAGTGGCGCCCGGGTGGGGGAATCGGCGGAGGGCGCGCACGCGCGCGCACGCACACACACACACACACACGCACCCCACTTACTCTCTCCGGTCTTCAATTTCCCCCCTGTAAAATGAGACAACCCGAGGCCCCCTCTCCATGGCTCCATTCCATTACCATCATTCTCTTCGGAGCACTCCTTTTCATCAAGAAAGGACGTGTTTAATTATGGTAATGATGGGGAAGGCGGTAATTCTGCTGAATCACATAATGAGACTCCAATCCCACTCTCGTTCGGTTACATTAACATGGACTTTGGGCCACTCATTCCTGGCTCGTGAGCCCCCAGATCCAGTCTGCGCGACGAGGCCACGCAGACAGACGGCTCTTCCCAAACGCATCGGCAGTGGCTTAAGTAACACTTCACTGTTACTCTTTTCCCGTTTTCAAGGGACGAAAGAGTATTCTGTGGTAAGGCTCGCAGATGAACTTTTAATGAGTCTTTAATTGCTCGATTCTTTATAAGCATAAAGCGTGCTTTCAGTGAACACTCTGAATACCAAAAGGGCAACATTCAGTTTCTCTTAGCTGAGTTATGTGTTCAAGTTTTCCCAATGGTTTTGTCGCAAGGGGGGAAAAGGTCATCTGGGTAAGAGCTCGAGAGGAAGGAATTTTGCAGAGTAATTTGGATAGGGTGATTTGTTTTCGCAATATTCCAAAATCCTTCAACCAGGTATGGATGCAGGGATCTGAAACACACACGGAAAAAAAAAAATCGAACAATATATGACCAGAAATGTTAACGGTCTGGGGAACGACAGGGCAGAAAGGTACTTTTATTTTTTTTTATATAACATTTCTGTGTTGCTTTAATTTCTTATAAAAGAAAGAGAATGTTTGCTCTCCGCACTAAAAATATTTTTTAAGCATAAAACAAAGCGCCACCGATTGGACAGCTGGTGTCGAATATAAACATCCTCTTGTCTGGCCCAACCAGGACCGTGGGTTTTGACATTAACCTTTCCAGAAATGAAACGGGAGGGGGAAAGTGTGTAGCAGATAGAATCTCACAACACCCCTTAAAATCGTTTTTTCCTGATTATAAAAGAAACATGTGCTCATCTTCAGGAACGTAAAAATCATCTGCAATGCCAACACCTTTGGACAGCAGCGTTAATATATTTAGTCCACTCCTTTCCATTATTCTATACCATGTTTTTAAACAAAACTGAAATCATACTAGAAATGTGGTTTCAATTAACTGGTACAGTAGAAACCACTAAATTAAGGTCACCAATGCATTCTCTCTCCATCTGTTACTCTTAAACTCTACATTTCAACTCTGATGGATAAAAACCCACTTTATTGTACCAAGATGGTGCATGCAGAATGCACAGCTGCCAGGGTGCTCTTTTGAAAACATAAATTATGTCACTCCCCCGTTTGAAACTCTCCGGCAGCCCCCATCAAACTCAGTGTCAAACCCAAACTCTACAAGGTGACTTCCCAGGCGCCCCATAAATGAGCCCCTGATTCTTTGAACTCGTCTTCTACCACATTAGCCTCCTTCCTGTTCTTCTAATGCACCCGTCTTGTTCCTACCTCAGGACCTTTGCACTGGCTGTTGCCACCACCCAGAAGTTCTTCTCCAGATCTTTCCCAACTTACTCAGCTTAAATATGGCTCCTCACTGAGAACTTTCTTGACCGCCCAATCGGAAGTGGCACCTCCATCTGTCTCAGATCAAATCTCATTGCCGATTTTTGTTCTTTTTACTGTAAGTTACACCACAAGAATATGAAAGCACCACCTCTAATTCACCATCTTCCCCAGACCTGAACCAGATATGCTCAATAAGTATCAGTTAAATGAATGAAAATGTTTTCAGAGTATCCAGATTTGTGGGGCAGGAGATAAAGCAACCTACTTAAACAGGCCTTATTCACAGCAGCAGGGCCCCTTAATGAGACTCAAAAATAGGTCGTCACCTTCTCCTGCAGCCTGGTCATGGACAGCGGCCCACAGCACCGCCTGTGGGAAAACAAGTGAATTATTCAGTCTTGGCCAGACCTTTGTTTTGCTTATCCAGACCATTACCTAAACCGGAAAGCCAGTGGCCACACTACACCCTTCCCTTTCTCCTACCCCTACACCAGTTACTTAGTAAGTCCTCTCTCCTGTGAAGGAGATACCTAACATCTATGCCACCACCTTCTAGCAGGATCATTCCAGAAAACTCCTCTCCCCACCCCCAATGCCCTACCCAAAGCTCTGCTAATTGGACATTTCCTCTGAGCGCTTGGAATGTAGCAGAATAATGGAATGAGGAAGAGGAGGAGGAGGAAGAGGAAGGTGATGGAAAAGTTGACAGATTATTGGTGCTTCCATAGTACCCACTGGTATGGAACCGGAAAGCAAGTCTGCCTCGAAGATCCCCACCACCACCTAACTCTCCCCCGCTCCATGTCTGGTTCTTCAGCCCTGTGACTTCCCATCACTACTGCCACTGCGGTCTCTTTGGTTGCCTCAGGTTTCAGCCAGAGTTGCTGTCGGTTACCCACAACCTCGCTGGTATCCACGCCCCTGGTCTCCTGCCCGGCAAATCCATTCTCCTCCGGGTCTCCAACCAGACTTACCTAAAACTCGAATCTGACCACACTGCCCACCCCCAACAGAGAAAGGCTGAGCCCCGAGTCCTGACCAAAGGTCTCCATCGCATCGTTCCGGCCTCTTCTCTTGTTGCTCCCTCCCTCCACCTTCAAGCTCCAGGAACTGCAGACCCCAGGCTGCTTCCTCCTATTCTCCGTGCATTTTCCTGCCCCTCTCACCCCTGGCCCGCCCTATTTCCTCTGCATTGGAATACCCGTTCAAGGCCGACCGCTTCGCAATCATCTTTTAAGCTCAGCTCAGACATCACTGCCACGCTAGGCTGGATGCCTTCCGTCTCTGCTCACAAATGTGTAGCCCTAACACATGGTCTGCCTTCCCCACTAAACTGTGAATGTTTTGATGACAGGCGCTGTGTCATATTCATCTCTATATCCGTAACCACATAATAGGCACTGAAGGCATTTTGGTTAGATGTTAAGTGATTAAAAACATAATTCACTTTGAAAACCCCAGGTTGGATGCAACAATGTGTTTTCGTTTTCCTCCTTTCTGACCGTATTCAGAACTACCCTCAAACTGAGCGACCGAGGGATCAGCCAGGGCTCTGCCCATCACGAAGGATGATCGCTTGAGAGTCACGACGCACACTGTTTTCAAAAGCATCAGAGGCTATCTCTGGTGGTGCTACCTGATGGTTCTCCATCACAAGAGGACCTTTCAGACACTCTGACGACATCAGTTTAAGCCTCCAGTGAAGGGCAAAGATGCCCCCTACCCCATACCAACGTGGGCACAGGCAGAGAACGTGCGAAGAAAGCATCAGCAGCCTACAATCGAAGCAACCTGGTCTGGAACTTGACACGGCTCCGGTGTGGGCGCACCTGGAGGGCAGGGCACCTGCCTCCAGAGCTCCTCCGGTGCCTGGGCTTCCTCGTCGGGAACGACGAGCAAACACAGGGTGCCCACTAAGGGGCTGGCGCTAAAGAAGGCATGGAAGGTCAGAGGCTACTCAAACACTCTTCAGCTCATAAGCAGCACTGTGGGCTTAGACTCAGGAATCCCAGCCTCTTAGAATCAAACCCTAAACCCTGCCTCTCACCCACAAGCTGCAACAGCCTCAGGAAAGGTATTTCGCCTCCCTGAGCATCAATTTCCAAATATGAAAAACAAGGATAACGTGAACTCAGATGTGGAAGAGTGTCCCGGTACCAAGTATGGTCTCAGAGACAAGGTCGCCAAAGACCTTAAACCTCCCGAGTCCCACCAGAACCTGGGAGTTCATCTCACTGTAACAACTAGCGCCCCCTTCTGCCACCCAATGAGCACTGCATGGGCTGCCCGTACTGGTCAGGACTGGCAAAGCTGGGGCCAGCTAGGACCAGGCTCAAGGACCAGCTCACAGAGACCTCTCCCCAGCTGTTGACCCAGGAGTACACTGTCCCTCCCAACACCACTTGCTATGGAAAAGAAATTTCTAGACTGGAGCCCAACCCTGCCCAATATTCAAGCCCTGATCAGAGGCCTCCCGCCGTGGAGACAAATGTTCAACTCACCTAAGCAGCTGGCCCACGCGCACCCTCACCCCCCACCCCATCCCCGCCGCCCCTTAGCGAGGAAGGCGGGTCGTCTTCTCCACGGAACCAGCTGGATTAAACTATTTTCTTTCTAAAGAGCCCCCTCTCCTGCACCCGCACCGAAGGCCTGATTACTGGCAATGAGCAGCACTCAGAGTTCAGAGAAAGGTGATCTTGATGAACAATTCTAAGAAGATTTAGCGCTCCTCCAATCAAATACGCTAGGGATTGTGTTACCGGACTGTTTTGTTTTCATTACTCCGCGTGGATACATCCAGTAACCAACTTGGGTGTTGTGGACCAGCTTCTCGGTAAACAGAGCCTGTCTTCAGACAGCTAGTCTGAAGTGTCTGCAGTGAGCTCAGAAAGGGGGGCCACGCGGCTGGGCTTCCGCCCGCGCAGGCCGCTGGGGAACGCAGCCCCGGGCATCCACGGGGCATCCGTGGGGGCCGCCACCGCCCGCCCAAGAGACTGGCAAAGTTCCGCAGCTCCGGGAATGCATCCTAAACCGGGTGTCACCGCAGAGCCCAGGAGAGGTCGGAGTGGCCCCCTCAGACTCCAGTCAAAGCCTCAGATAAACAAGCAGCGAATACAATCCGGACTCCACCAACACTTCCTTCTTCGTCCCCCCCCCCCCAAAACTCCCTTCCACCCCACAAAGAGGAAATACAAACCACCAACAAGCCAAGGAGGAGAGCTGGAGTCCAGCTTCGATTAAAAAAAAAAAAAAAAGCCCTGCTCTAGCCTCAAGACAATTTCACACCAAGTGGCTTTAAAACCCTTCCCAAAGCTCTGATGCCTGGATTGAAAAAGAGTTTATCTCTTTGACTGAAAGCCAGCGGTGAAAGCAGCAGAACGGGGCAATCTTAGGAGTTAGTTTTCCCATTTGCACAAATGCGGGGTGTCTGGACATCCCGAGGGCAGAAACCTACCCATTCTTCCTAGAGAAGGTCACCTAGCTCTAACGCGGAGGAGGATCTTATTCGCGTGAGACTGTCGTTATTAATTAGCACGCCTCGGGCTCCGGTGGCCACGACCCAGCACGGCCACACGCGGCACCGGCTGCTGATCTCCGAGCCCCCGGCAAAGTCTCCTTTTCTGCGGAAAAACAGGCTCGGGGCCTGGGGATGGCGCCCCGGTCTTGGCACCCGGGGAACTGCAGGCACACTTCCACCTGGGCTCAGGGCTTCAAACCGACTGCAGGGAAAGGCGCCTTCTTCACGCACGCCTCCTCAGAGCGAAAAAGAGCAGTGGGAAACGCTGCTGCGGGTGGGGGCAGAGGGCGCACGTGGCGGGCGCCTCGGACGCAAAACGCGGCCCTGGGTCCCCGCTCGGCAGCACCGTCCCGTCGGCGTGGGGCGTCCTCCGCTCGCCCTGGCCCCGGGGCCCGCCCCAGAACTACCTGCTGCTGCCTAGGCGCCCTCAGGCCAAGTCTGAGGAAGTTCACTCCCCGCCGCGCCAGTCCGGGGAGGCTGGGGCGCCGCGTAAACCCGGACTGCCCGGGACAACCGGAGCCTGCCCCTGCCCGGGCGCCCGACCCGGGAACTGCCGGGGACCCGGGGCCGGCCGAGCAGCGGCCAGGTCCCAGCCTGCACTCCCGAGGCCTCCCGGGTTATCCCGCGCTCCCCGGGGCCCGCGGACCCCGGGCGGGTGGCGGCGAGAAGCGTGCGCCCCGGAGGGCTGGCAACCCGCGCCGGGGTGTGGGGGGGGGAGGGGGGGGCCGGAGGTGGAGGGAACCCTGCGTCCCGCCTCTCCCGATCGCCATGACCCCGGCTTCCCGGAGACCTGGAAGCCGCGCTGCTCTCCCACCTGGGCTGCGGTGCGGCTCCCTCTCCTCCCCTTCCTTCCCGCCGCCCGGGCGCCCGCGGCCGGGGGCGCGCAGCCCAGCGGCCCCCCGGCGCCGCGGACTCCGCGAGCGGCGCGCAGCCTGCAGCCCGCGCGGTCCGGGACGCCCGAGCGGGACGTCCGCGGCCCTTCCCAGCCCCACGCCCCCGGGCGGGCGGCCAGCAGCCACCCCCAGGGGAGGGCCAGGTGGCTCGGGAGGCCCCCAGCCCGCGCGGCGCCCTCCGCCGGAGCCAACAGGTACGGGAGGCGTTGTCCGCGGCCGGCCGGCCGCCCGCTCCGGGGCAGGGGCTCCGGCGCCGCGGAGAGGGGCGAGGACGGAGGGGAGAGGCGGGGGCGGAAGGCGCGGGAGGGCGCGAGCGGGCGGCGGCACTCACCTCTGGCTGGGCCGGGGCCGGCCGCGCGGCCCGCTGCCCCGAAGCCCGGGTTCCGAGGCGCCTCCGCGCGGCGCGGGGGGCTTCCTCCGAGGCCCGCAGGGAGGGGGCGGCGCGGCCGCAGGCGCCGGCGGGCAGCGCTCAGCCTGGCGCTCACACCCCCAGCCGGCAGCCGCGTCCCCGCGCCGGCATCCTCGCTGCCGCCGGCTCCCACGGCGCCCCGGGCCGCTCCCCAAGCGCGCGCCGGGCCGGCGCGAGCCCCTCGTCGGCTCGGAGCGCGATCCGGGCACGCTCCTCCCTGTCCTTGTCCTCTGCTCCCGTCTGGGGACGCGTGCCCCGCACCCCGGCACGGCGCGCTCCTCTACCCCTCCCGCTCCCGCTGGCCGTGCAGAGCCCCGGCGCGCGGGCTCAGCCCATGTGCGCGGCTGTCTCGCTGCGCCCCGGAGCCCAGTGGCCGAGGCCCCGCCGGAGTTGCGCGCCCTAGAAACTCCATGCAGCTCCGGCCTCCTCCCCGGCTCCTCCCCGGCGGGCCCCCCGGGGCCTGGAGGCCGCCCGCAGCGCCGTCCCCGCTCTGCCTCCGGCCGCGACAGGAGCCGGGGTCCAGGGCTCGCGTCGGCCACCCGCGCCCCGGCTGCTCCGAGGGACGGGGAGCCCCCACCCCCACCCCTTCGCCTCTCCAATGGCTCCCTTGGTTTCCAGGCAGCGCAACCTGAGGAACGCCTCGGCGCGCGCGCACTCACACTCGCGCACACACACACACACACACACACACACACACACGCACTGCACACACAGGCACACACGCGGGGGGCGAGCTGGAGCTTGGCAGACGGTCCTCCTTCTTTCCCTCCCCAAAGAAGCTGCCCACGTTAACTCCGGCAAACTGCTGTTTCTCCGTATTGGACAACTCGCCCGAGCGCCCCCCACCTTAACTGCTTCATCCCCGGTGCCCACACCCTTGGGCCGCAGTCCACACCTGCATCCCCGCCCGGGGGAAGGATGGGAGGCCGAGTCCAGGGGCGGGAGGGGGATTCAGCGTGCCCACCCCTGCCACCATCCAGGGAGGCCCGACTGCGGCCATCGCTCCCCTGGGACCCGGGAACACTTGGTTTGGCCCCCATTTCCCTTTCCAAGGTCACAGAATGGACCCGATGAGGGGGAAAGGGCGTTTGGACACAGGTGTGAGTTAGAACTCTCAAAGACTCTGTGTAACCGCCCGGTGCTGACCTCCGCCAAGTCCGTCCTCAGACCCTTTTTCTGTCTGCCCCGTGCCTCGAGGACAACATTATAGCTCAGTCCCCAGTCAACTTTCCAGTCTCCACCAGTCTACCTCTCCTGTGCCCGGAAGCTGACAGAACACGCATTGCCACGAAGGTCTGTGTCCTCAGGTAAAAGAAAGAATCAAAACACCGAGATGGGTCTCAGACTGTCCAGTAGACAGAGTCAGGTGCCTGCCAGTCCCTTTCTGCTCCTCCCAGGAGTGTGCCAAAGGGGTAAGGAACAACCCACCTGGCTGGAGCAAGCTAGTCTTTCCTTACTGCACCCTCCTTTCCACCGTCCCAAGTTTCTTGCCCCCCTCTAGGTGGCAGAAAGACCGCTCACCAGCTCAGATGCCTCCGATTCCCAGGACCAAAGAAAAGGTGTATCTGAAAATTCTCACACCAATCAGCAACCGAGCAGGCGACACTGCCATAAGCCTCTGGTCCAAACAGCTCAGCAATCACCTCTCTGCTGGCTGGGGCAGCTGCCAAGGGAATGTGGGAAATGGCCCTGCCAGCCAGACACGCAAGTTAATCAGGGTCCCCTCCTCGCCAGGCCTGCAGCCTGGGTATGGTTCCCCTGAGCCTTCATAATATTCATTGCGGGCACCAGTCCTCTGGCATTTAGCATTTGCTACCCTGCGTTATTACTGTCTTTTCTTGAGCCAGTCTTGCTTCCCAAATTATGTTGTTGAGCCACTGGCTGCGTCCTTTGTCCTTAGTTCAGATGCGCGTAGAAGTCGTTTTCAGGGGTTGTCATGAAGAGCTGTTGGCAGATGAACCAACAGAGTCGGTGATGTTTTCCTGTGATCCCTTCATTTGGATGAAAACTGCATCATTTTCTAACAATCTGTTGCTTTCTGTAAGCGATTGTTTTGTCCCTTTCTGCATGGCAACCGGGTCACCAAAGCCCCTTGGCAAGACTATATACTGTTGAAGGAGAAGGAGGAGGTGGGGGGGGGGGGAGGGGGAAGAGGTAGGAAACTGCAGGCCCAAAATGGTGTCACTGAGACCGAGTTGCCAAATCCCCAATGTAAGTGCAGTTTTAACCTCCCCTGGAAATGTAATCTTAACAGGTTGGCCAGGAATTTGTCAATCCACACCAATGAGTCCACTCCCGGGGCCCTCTCCAGCCCCCAAAAGAAGATGAGGTCATCTGCATGATAAGACCCCAGCTTTTCCCCCTAGAAAGCAGGTCTGACCTGGAATAATCCTTTCCTTTTGCTAATAACTCTCTTGCCCCTACCTTCCATCTAGAAAACCCTTCCATTTTGGGCAACCCCTCAGAATGCCTCTCTGCTTGCCGGATGGGACGCTGCCCGATTCACGGATCATTCAACGAAGCAAATTAGAGCTTCGAACTTACTTGATTGAATTTTAACAACACACACCTGACGGAGTTCCTGGTAGAATACAGGGGCCACCATTTAACCAGAATAGGATACGTCGGCAGAAGTTCTCTGCCCTTGCTTCCTGCCTGTGGGGATTTGGGCCAGCTTGTTCTCTCTAAAGCTCGCTGTCCTCGTCTGTAAAATGGGAATGATTACAGCATCTACTCTATAAGGCTGTTGCAAAGGTTAAATGTGATCGTGTGCAATAGTTCCCGTATAGAGGAGCTACACAAATAAATTCTAGGCAGAAAGTAAGCTTTCAACAAACGTTGGCTGTTGTCATGATTAGTGAGTAGTTAATACATACCAAAGACATTACCTTGGGTTTCGTCCCCAGATACTAATCTCTGCAGACCTCAAAAACTAGAGAAGCCAGGTGGCAGACTTCGGCAAGCATGCCAAAGGCAGTTTCCTGGTTCTTACCGACAATGACTATTTTGAGACTTCCAGGGTGAGTGTGTAGGTTCAACAGGCCCTGATACCCTTGCCCCAACTTTCATTCGATATATATTTATGAAGGGTCAGGCATGTGTCTTTTCCTTCCTATTAAAATGCCAAAGAAACTCTTGTGCTGATTAGCAGAATGGAAGCTAAAAGCAACCTAGAAAAAAGTGGGTGGGAAGAAGGACTGCCCTTTCTCTTGCATTTGTAGCTGGATTTACATAAGTATTCTCTCCAACCCAGAACAATACAGCCCTCCGGGCGAAAGCTAGGGATAGGCAATAACTTCATTCTACCACCTGGCTTTGGGACTCAGAGTTACAAACCGGACACCTGGATAAATAGCAGCCTTACCACATGGTCATCATTTTCTGACATGGCCAAAGTCATTCCTGCCTCTACCTCATCCCTTCCCCTATCTTTCCTTCTTTGCTTTTACTTTTTTTCAGATTCTTTTAATCTTTATTTATTTCTGAGAGAGACAGACAGAGCACGAGCACAGGAGGAACAGAGAGAGAAGGAGACACAGAATCCGAAGCAGGCTCCAGGCTCTGAGCTGTCGGCACAAGAGCCCAACGCGGGGCTCGAACTCACGAACCGTGAGATCATGACCTGAGCTGAAGTCAGCCGCTTAACCGATTGAGCCACCCAGGCGCTCCTTTGCTTTTACTCTTAATGAACACATTTACTTTCAGTGCCCAAGACACCCAAGGGTAGAGGGTAAGGAAGGATCAGTGGAACAAACTTTGGTACCTGGAAGCCTACTACCGCTATAGCAAAAACTAGAAACACTGGCCTTGGGATTGAACCATAGGCAACAGCCGTGCCTTGAAAGACTGTTTTATTTATTTATTTATTTATTTATTTATTTATTTTTTAATTTTTTTTTTTCCAACGTTTATTTATTTTTGGGACAGAGAGAGACAGAGCATGAACGGGGGAGGGGCAGAGAGAGAGGGAGACACAGAATCGGAAACAGGCTCCAGGCTCTGAGCCATCAGCCCAGAGCCTGACGCGGGGCTCAAACTCACGGACCGCGAGATCGTGACCTGGCTGAAGTCGGACGCCTAACCGACTGCGCCACCCAGGCGCCCCTTGAAAGACTGTTTTAAGTCAAAGCTGCCTCAGGATAATAATGTGACACATGGGAAGGTACCTAATGAACTCATGTATCTGACAAGGGAGGTTTCCAAGTAGAATACAGAAAGGGCCAAAAGAGTTTTTCTGGATGCCTATGATAAAAGACAAGCACAGATGCGTTAAAGAAGACACTATTCTTTAGTAGAATTTAGAGGAAATGGAAAGAACCAGAACATGCTGGTTCGTTCTAGCATCTCCGAGCAACAGTTTACAAATCTAGAGCAGTAAAATGTGGTCTCCGAAAAAGATTAAGTTAAGGGTGGGGCTATAAGATCCTTTAAGACCTCACACATTTTTAAGGGCATTCAGGGAAGAGCTTCTAAGAATCTGAGCATGCGGGGAAGAGCTTCGAAGAATCTGAGAGACATGGCCCCTTAGCACCCTCACCAGGAGCTGAAGAGAGAGAAGGACCTATTCTTAAAGAAATATGCAAGTCTGGCTTTTGTCTCCTGGATGAATTATAATTTGAAGCAAAGGAAGTCTTCAGTGGTGTAAAGAAAGTATACTAGCTTGGGACAAAAAGTGACAGAGACAGCACAAAAGGAAAGGAGACCGTTGGATCCACGATCCTCTAAAGGCAGCAAACAGGCTGCAAACATGTAAACAGGCTGCCGTTTCTTATGGAAGACAGATGATGACTCAAGAGTGGAACCGAGAGTCCAAAAGTCCGCAGTGTAAAGGCAAGAGTCAAGGATCACTCCCAAGGGGTAGGACCAGGCCCCAGTTAAGGAACTAATGACGTATTTCCAGCCGGATTTCCGTGCTGCTCTGGATCAGTGACTGCTACGGAAAATAGCTTCCACATCCTCCCTTAGTGAATGCGATGCCTGTTACAGTTTCTGCCTCACCTGTGTACGTTGAGCATTTAAGCAAGAGCAGGGAGGGGTTCACAGATCTGCAGATGGAGAAGAACTTCACCCACGGAGCCTCATCTACGCCTGAACCTGCTCTAGATGAACAGATCCAGGACCTCGAGCCTGAGCCTGAGCCTGAGGCCGGAGGAGATGAAACTTTCCGAAGCTTTTAGATGTTTCTGGGTGTTTTTCATGTAGGAAGAATGTAAATAAATTTTTAGTATGGTGGATTAAATATGGCCACAAACGCTTTGATATTCCTCTTTTCAAGAGCTGGGATCTACATCTCCCTACATCTCCCTTGAATCTGAACAGAATCTATTGCTTTTTAAATAGAATACGGAAGTTATTCTGTGCCCATTTCCAGGCCTAGGACTAAAGACATTGCAAGCTTTCATTTCCTGGCCCTTGGAACACTCTCGTGGAGCCCAGAGTCACTCTGTAAGAAGTCCGGTTACATTTTGTGAGGCAGCCCAAGCTACCTGTGTAGAGAGGGTGTGTGAAGGGAGGGGGGAAGAAAAAAGAGAGAGGAAAGAAGGAATGAAGGAAGGGAGGGAGGGAGGGAGAAAGGAAGGAAGCAAAAGGAGGGAAGGAAGGAAAGAAGGAAGGAGAAAGTGAAAGGAAAGAAAGAAGGAAAGTGAGAGGAAAGAAAGAAGAGAAGGAAGGAAGAAAGGGAGGAAGGAAGGAAGAAAGGAAGGAAGGAAGGAAGGAAGGCCTGGACAGTCTCCAACTATTCTAGCCCCTGCTGCAAGAGTCCTCCTAGCTGAGGCCCAAGATACTGTAGGGCAGAGACAAGCCATCTTCGCTGTTCCCTGTCTCAATTCCTGACCCACAGACTAAAAGAGGGAGTAATAAAATGGTGTTGTAAGCCACTTCGTTTTGGGATGATTTGTTACATGGCAACAGATAACCCGAATGATTTGCTACCTTGAAAAGAGTCCAGACTATGTTGTAAAGTGGGAAAAGCAAATTGTAAAATAACATACATGATACCATTTTTGAGAAAGAAAGCTTTGTATGTGGCATCCATATATACGCAATGTATCTGCACAGACTATGATTGTAATGCCATCTGTTACCTGACTAAAGAATCAATATTGGAGAGACTTCCACTTTTTAGATATATTATATACATGCTCTACAACAAATATTTTTAATATTGGCTGATTTTTTTATTTTTTTATTTTATTTTATTATTTTATTTTTTTAACGTTTATTTATTTTTGAGACAGAGAGAGACAGAGCATGAACAGGGGAGGGGCAGAGAGAGAGGGAGACACAGACTCTGAAACAGGCTCCAGGCTCTGAGCTGTCAGCACAGAGCCCGACGCGGGGCTCGAACTCACGGACCGTGAGATCATGACCTGAGCCGAAGTCGGACGCTTAACCGACCGAGCCACCCAGGCGCCCCTCCGCTGATTTTTTTAATGAGGAAAACATGTCCTGCATTTATTTTATTTCGAAGAAGTAAATATGTAGTATATACCTACAAAATGAATAACACACTCTACCCTTAAAAAAATAACCAAGGTTTACTCTATTACAGGCTTATTAATGGAAAGAGATTATATTGACGCTTATGCTGATAGTTCTTTTAATATCTAGGATAAAGACAAATTCAAATTATCAACAAAGAAAAAAGAAGTTACCAGCAAAGGGAAAAAAAAATCAAGATTGGCTTCAGGAGTAACACTAGATCACAAAATAAAAATGAACCCACAAACTTAGAAGGTAAAATGTTATCACCCAGAGTTAATTCATCCAGTGAGGTTGTTATCATGTATGAAAGTAAAAGAAAAATATTTTCCTAATGAAACAGGTGAGGGAAAAAATGGCTTTTTACTTTTTCTTTAAAAAAATACTCAAAAACTTGTAAGGCTAAAAGGAAAGGACTACCTCAAGGGATTTTGAGGTTTTTGGGCGTATCAGAGGCATAGAGAGAAAACGATCAGGTTTCAGCACTTCCGAGACAGCTAGGACCTGAGGGACAAAAATGCATGGGAAAGAAACGCTCAGAAAAGTGAAAGCATCGGTCTGCTCTGCTTTCCCCCTAAAGAAAGGTGCCTCCTTTGAAGCTGTGTGGGGTGAGAGGTAAAGAAGAGAACCCCCAGTGACCAAGAGGGTACACCGTGAAGAAGACTATGCAGGAGTCTCAGGGGCCTGCAGAACAAAACTTGGAGGTCACAGCCTACCAAGGAGGAAGGGGACTGATGAGCCCCCAGCGTTTCAGGTGAAGCTCTTGAAAGACTATCCACAAAGACAAGGGACAGAGCAAAAGCCTTTGGAGAGTCAAGTCCATCTTCAGACTATCTCAATTATTGGTCAGCAAAAGGTGATCTGCATGTGTTCTGTCTGCCAGATGAGAATTTCAATCTCTCTGAGGGGACAGAAAAACACGTAGAGACGCTGTAATATATCATATATAATAGCTGGCATTTAATCCAAAATTGCCAAGCATAGCAGGTGACAGGCAAATTAAGGAAAACTGGTGAACAAACAGACAAGAAAACCATAGGAGATCCAGATATTGGAGATGTAGAAATAACAAACAACCAAATTGAGATAAATTTTCAAGAAAATAAATGGTAAGACAAAGAATTCACCAGGGAAGAACTAGAATGTATTTTAAAAACAGAATTAAATAATAATAATAATCATTAAATAACAAATATAATAGCTCACTGGATGTGCTTAAAGCAGATTCAACAAAACGAAAGAGATTGCTGAACTGTTCATTAGTTTGGTAGAAAATATACTACCAAAGAGAAGAAAGAATCAAAGATAGAAAAAAGAGCTTAAGAGACACATAGAATACGGTGAATAGACAAACATATAATTGACGTTTGGAGAGAAAGAATGGGGTAGATGCAGTATTGGCTGAGAATTTTGCAAAACTGAGAGAGATATTGAGCCACAGATCCAGGAAATCTTCGAAACTCTAAGCAGGATATGTTCAAAGAAAGCCACACAGAGATAGTCATCATGAGACTTTCAAAAACCAAAGACAAAAGATTAACAGAAGCCAGTCTCCCTCAGTCTGACTTACTTCACTTAGCATAATACCCTTTAGGTCCATCCATGTTGTCACAAATGACAGAGCCTCATCCTTATGGCTGCATAATATTCCAGTGTGTGTGTGTGTGTGTGTGTGTGTGTGTGTGTGTGTGTGTCTTCCTTATACGTTCATCTAATGATGGACCCTTAGGTTGCTTCCATATCTCAGCTACTGTAAATAGCTCCACAATAAACATAGGGATGCAAATATCTTTTCGAAGTAATGTTTCATTTTCTTTGGATAAATATCCAGCAGTGGAGTTATTGGATCATATGGCATTTCTATTTTTAATTTTTTGAAGCATATCCATATGTTTTCCACAGTAGCTTCACCTAAGAAATAAGTTGGACTGGGAAAGACAAACACCATATGACTTCACTCATATGTGGAATCTAAAAATAATGATAAATAAACAAAAAGCAGAATCAGACCTGTAAGTACAGAGAACAAACTGATGGTTGCTAGAGAGGAGAGGGAAACGGGGATGGGAAAGACGGATGAAGAGGAGTGGGATATACAGCTTCTGGTTATGGAATGAATAAGTCATGGGAATATAAGACATAACATAATATAACATATAATATATAATATATAACATAGTCAATGATACTGTAATAGTGTTATACGGTGACAGATGGTAGCTACACTTATGGGCATAGCATTGTGTATAAACTTGTTGAAGCACTATATTATACACCTGAAATTAATGTACTATTGTGTGTCAGCTGCACTCAAATTAAGTCACAGAATAAAAAGTACAGCAAAGGGAATATAGACAATAATATTGTAATAATACTGCATGGTGAGATTGTAACTACATTTATGGTGAGCATCGTGTAATATATAAAATTGTGGAATCACTATGTTATACACCTGAAACTAATATGACATTGTATGTCAACTATACTTCAATTATAACATTCTTTTAAAAAAAAAAAAAAGAGGGGCGCCTGGGTGGCGCAGTCGGTTAAGCGTCCGACTTCAGCCAGGTCACGATCTCGCGGTCCGTGGGTTCGAGCCCCGCGTCAGGCTCTGGGCTGATGGCTCAGAGCCTGGAGCCTGTTTCCGATTCTGTGTCTCCCTCTCTCTCTGCCCCTCCCCGTTCATGCTATGTCTCTCTCTGTCCCAAAAATAAATAAAACGTTGAAAAAAAAAAAAAGAAAAGCTAGTTCCTTTTTCCTTTACACACACATGCACAACTTTCAAAATAACAGCCAATGACATCTCAACAGAAATGATAAAAAGTGTAACTTACAACCGTTGACATAATCTTTGGCATGCTAAAAGAATAGAACTGTACACCTAAAATTCTGAATGCGGTGAAAATACTCATTAAAAAGAAACCTGAGGAAGTTTTGCTTCTGAGCTAGTACCAGTCTTGCCCCCGACTGTTCATTAGAACGCTAGACAAAATATATGAATTCACTGTTTTCAATAATTGGACGACAGCCAGTACAGGACTCTGATCCATTTGAGAAGAGAAACAAATGAGATGAGCCCTACCATCGTCCAGCTTTCTGCCTGGAGGCATTTTTCTGTACCATTGTAAAGGAAAAAGAAACCAAAATGGAGCACAGTGGTCTCGTTGACTTGAGTAGATAGAGATCAGAGTTCATGGAGGCTTGGGCAGCTGGAATTTGTCAAGCAGAGAACTGAAGAGAGAGAGCTATGCACATAAAAGAGCTGAGAAAATCTTTCTAGGGATTATTTTGAGTTCCTGGTTAATAACTAAGACCTGCATGTATAGGAAAAATTCCATGTGGTCAGGCAAAGGTGGAGAGCCACAAGTTGAACAATTTCTAGAGGTAATGAAGAACTGGGAGGCATTCAAGTTCTGATGGACCCGAGTGGGGAAAACACCCGGGATTACAGTAGAGACTCTAGGTAGATTGCCCCTTAGTAGTTGGAATAAACTAGTATTAGGGTATTTTATTGCCCTCACAAAGCTTTAAAAACCATCAAAAGGGTCAAGCTAATTTTCAAGTAACTTAACCGCCTAACAAACAAATTTCAAAACTCCTAAGAACAACTGCAAAATTCAGAGATTCTACAATGTAACATTCACAGTGTCCATAGAAACAGAAGCAAAAATACTGGGAATGATGGAATTAGCAGACAAGGGCTTTCCTATAGCTATCATAAATGTGCTCAAGGATTTAAAGAAAAATATAAACACAATGAAGAAAAGAATAGAAACTATTTTTAAGAAGCTAATGAAATTCTAGAGCTGAAAAATATAATATTTAATAATAAAAGTTTACTGAGAGACTTAATATAAGATTAGATACCATAGAAAAAAAGAAAATGAACTTGAAAACACAGTAATAGAAACCAAAGCACAAGAAGAAAAATGACTGACTTGTAGGACAATATAAAGCAATCTAAGATATGTTCGATTTTAATACATGAGGTGTATGTGTATGGAGAGTAAATAAGGCAAAATGATTTGAATAAATAATGGCTGAAATTTTCCAAATTTGATAAAAGCTATACATACACAGATCCAAGTGGCTTATGCACCTCAAGCAGGATAAAATGGAAAACCACACCATGGTACATTATAACCAACTTGCTGAAATCCACTATCAGAGAAAATCTTAAAGCATCCAGAGGAAAAAGATACATTGTGTCAAGAGAACAGAGATAAGAATCAACTAACTCGTTTTCAGAAATAATGCAAGCCAGAGGACAATTGAACAGCACCCTGACTATAAAAGACAACAAAAATATTCTTCTAATGTGAAAGTGAAATTGAAACTTTTTAAAATATTCTTTTCTTTTAATTATTTTATTTATTTTTGAGAGGGGGGAGGGGCAGAGAGAGAGGGGGGGACAGAGGATCCCAAGCGGACTCTGTGCTGACAGCAGAGAGCCTGACGTGGGCCTGGAACTCACAAAGCGTGAGATCATGACCTGAGCCGAAGATCAGCAGAGCCACGCAGGTGCCCCGAAATTAAGTTTTTTAGATAAACAAAAAGCAAAAGGATTTGTACTTTCCAGGCTAAAGTATAATGATAACAGATCAAAACTTAGGAATGAATAAAGCTAGAAATGGATAAATATGTGAGTAAATGCAAGCAATTTTTTTTCTCATTTTTAAATTTCTTTAAAAGATAGCTGCTTGTTCAAAGAAAAATTAATACGAATGTATTATGGAACTTATATGTATAAAATAAAACGTATAGGACAAAAAAAGCACAAGAATATGGGAGGGAGGAAATAAAAGTGTATTGTTATAAAGTACTTAAATTATTCATCAAATAATGTAATATGATTTGATATTATACTGCTGTATGTTAAAGGTACATACTGTAAATCCTAGAGCAAAAAGAGATGGGGCAAATAATCTCAAATGTAAGAGATAAAAGGGCATATTTGAAAAAAATTAATAGCAAAGAAGGCATGAAAAGAGGAAAAAGTGAACAAGGAACAAAACAGAAAAGAAACAGCAAGATGTCAGATTTAAACCTAAACCTATTGTGAATTACATGTAAAGAGTCTAATGCTACAATTAAAAGGCAGAGACCATCAGGCTAGATAAAATACAATAAGACCCAATCATACACTATTTACAAAAAAATGCTCTTTAAATATACAAATACATACACAAATGGGTTAAAAGTTTAAGGATGGAAAAATATCAGGAAAATATTAATCATGAGAAAACTGGAACAGCTATATTAATATCAGACAAGAAGTATGGCCCAAAATCAATAGGGTTAATTCATAATCATAAAGGATCAATTCGTTAAGAAAAGACAACAATCCAAGTGTAACTATAACAAAGTTTTAAAATACACGATGTACACCATATAAAGAAAACAACAAATGGGAAATTTTAACACACCTCCCTCAGTAATGAATCAAACACGTAAAGATATAGAAGATTTGTCAAACACTAGCAAATAACGCAACCAAATTCAATTTATAGAGCACTGCATTGACCACTAAGGATACAGTCTTCTCAAGCACACATAGACTGTTCATAAAAGGCAGACTGTATGTTGAGCCACAGAACAATTCTCAATAAATTCAAAAGTATTGAGATCATACAGAAAACACTCTCTGGCTGCAATGGAAATAAATTGGAAATCAATAACAATAACACACCTGGAAAAATCTCCAAGTTTATGAGTAAAATACAGTATTACATAATGCAGGAGTCAAAGAGTAAATCACAAAGGAGGTTTAAAAATATTGCGAACCGAATGTAATGAAAACACAGTGTGTTAAAATTTGTGGGATACAGCTAGAACAGTGCTTAGAGGGAAAATTTTAGCTTAAAGTGCTTATTTTAGAAAAAGATGAGAGGTTTCAAACTAATTTTCTAAGGTTCCACCTTAAGCTGGAAAAAGAACATCGAAATAAATCCAAATAAAATAGGACAAAGGAAATAACAAAGAACAGAAATCAATGAAATGAAAAATGGGCACACAATAGAGAAAAATCAGTGAAAATGTCAATAAAATTGATAAATTTCTAAGCCAATTTAAAAGTATGGAGAAAGCATAAATTAGCAGATTAGACAAGATGAAAGGGGCTGTACTAAAGATCCAAAAGACACTGAAAATAACAAAAGAATATTACAAACAACTTTATTCCTAAAACGTTGACAACTAAAATAGAAGAATTCTTTGAAAAACACAAATTAATAAAACAGATCCACGAAGAGAGAGAAAATCCAAACAATCCTGTATCTTTTAAAGAAATTTTTTTTTAATTTTTTTTTCAACGTTTATTTATTTTTTGGGGGACAGAGACAGAGCATGAACGGGGGAGGGGCAGAGAGAGAGGGAGACACAGAATCGGAAACAGGCTCCAGGCTCTGAGCCATCAGCCCAGAGCCCGACGCGGGGCTCGAACTCACGGACCGCGAGATCGTGACCTGGCTGAAGTCGGACGCTTAACCGACTGTGCCACCCAGGCGCCCCTCTTTTAAAGAAATTTAATTCATAATTAACAACCTAATTCCAAAAACAAAACCAAATTCCTTTATGCCCAGAAGACTACTCTGATGAACCCTAACAAATCTTTAATGAAGAACAAATATCAATCTTATAAAAACCTCTCATAAAATAAAGGGTGATGTATCTCAAGTCACTTTATGAGGTCAGTGTTCCCCTATTGACAAAATCAGATCAAGATCTTACGAGACAATAAAATGATTGTAAATGTCAAGGACGTAACAGTATATTACCAAACTAAACCCAGGAATGTAGAAAAAGAATCATACATCGTGACAAAACAGAGTTTTTCTCAGGCATACAAAGTTGGTTTAAATTTTTAAACATTAATTAGTATAGTTTATCATATTCAGAGAAGAAAAAAATCATGATCATCCGAATGCATGCAAAAAAAGTGCTTGACAAAATCCAATACCCATTCATGATGAAAACTTTCATAAAAGTAGGAATAGAAGGAAACTTCCTGAACTTGATACAGGGCATCTCTAAAAAAAACTGCATAGCTACCATCCTCCCAATGGTCAAAGATTGAATGCTGTCCCTGTAAAACCAGGAACAAGGCATCTGTGAACATTTGTTGGAGGCCCAGCCAGTGAAAAAAGTTAATTAAAAGAAATAAAATGCACACGGATTGATAAAGGCAAAACATTTTATTCAAAGTCAACATGATCATATATGTAAAAAAATCTTAAGGAATCTGTAAGAAAAGCTGTTAGAACTAATAAGTGACTTCAGAAAGTCAAAATCAAAAATCACAAAGAAGCAACTGGAAAATGAAATTTGAAAAATAGTACCAGTCGCAATAGCGTCAAGAACATGAAAACGTCAGGTATAAGTTTAACAAAATAAGTGGAAGATCTATATACTGAAAACGACAAAACACTGCTGAGAGGAATTCAAGATTAAAAATAAATGGAACTCTGTAACATGTACTTGAATTGGAGTTCTGATGTATTTAAGATGTTAATGCTCCTGAAATTGATCTATGAGTTTCACATAATCCAAATAAAAGTGCTAGACATAATTTTCTGCAGAATTTGACAAGCTGGTTCTAAAATTTGTATAAAAATGCAAAGGACAGATGATAGCCAAAACAATTTCTAAAAAGAAGAAAGTGGGAAAGGACTACCTGATTTCAAGATTTAGTATAAAGTTAATCAAGAGAGTGTGGTTTTGGCAAAAGAATAGACCTACAGATCCAAGGAACATAATAGATCAGGAGTAGACCTATACATATGTGATCACTTGATTTTTGACCAAAGTGCCAAGTTAATTCAATAGCAGAAAGGACAGTCGTTTCGTCAGATCATGCTGGACAATTGGTTTTTCATGTGCAAATGAATGATCTTTGATACTTACTTTATTCCATAAACAAAAATTCACTCAAAATAGATCACAGACCTAAATGTAAAAGCTAGGGGTGCCTAGGTGGCTCTGTCAGTTGTGTCTGACTCTTGATTTGGGTTCAGGTCATTATCTCACCATTTACAGGATCAAGCTCCAAGTCAGGCTAGAGCTAACGGTGCAGCGCCCACTTGGGATTCTCTCTCTCCCTCTTTCTCTGCTCCCAGCCCCACTTTCACGTGGGCACTCTCTATCTCTCAAAATAAGTAAACTTTATTTAAAAAAAATAAATGTGGAGTGCCCGGGTGGCTCGACTGGTCAAGCATCCAACATCAGCTCGGGTCATGATCTCGTAGTTTGGGAGTTCAAGCCCCACATGGAGCTTTGCACTGACAGTGCAGAGACTGCTTGGGATTCTCTCTCTCTTACTCTCTCTCTGGCCCTCCCTCCCTCACTCTCTCTCTCCAAATAAATACATAAACGTAAAAAAATTAATCAATGTAAAAGCTAAAGCCACAAAACTTTTATAAGACAACATAGGAAAAAAATCTTTGCAACCTTGAGTAAGTAGAAATTTCTTAAATAAGACGCAAAGAGCACAAACAATAAAAGAAAAATATTAATAATTTACTTCATCAAAATTAAAATCTTTTACTCTTCAGAAGACACCTTTGAAAAAACTGAAAAGACAAGTCACAGAGAAAATTATATACATATATACCTATACATAGGTACATATATAGGTATATATGTATATAGGTATATATGTATATAATTACGTATATATAATACACACATGTATATATATACTACTTATAAAATACACACATATATAAACTATTTATATATAAAACATATATAATGCCATACATATCTGGAAAAGCACTTATATCAACAATATGTCAAGAAATCTTGCAACTCAATAAAATGAAAATATACAACTTAATTTTTTTAATGGACAAATGATTAGAATAACAAGATATACAAATGGCCAATAGCACATGAAAAAGTACTCAACATCAGAAGTTATCAGGGAACAGGGTGTGTGGGTGGCTCAGTGGGTTGAGCATCTGACTTTGGCCCAGGTCACGATCCCACACTTTGTGGGTTTGAGCCCCGCGTCAGGCTCTGTGCTGACAGCTCGGAGCCTGGAGCCTGCTCCGGATTCTGTGTCTCCCTCTTTCTCTGCCCCTCCCGTGCTCACACTCTGTCTCTCTGTCTCCCAAAAATAAATAACCATTTTAAAAAATTTAAAAAAAGAAGTTATCAGGAAATTCAAATTAAAACAACAATGAAATGCTACCCATACAACCAGTAGAATGGCTAAAATTAAAACACCTGACAATACTAAGTGTTGGCAACAATGTACAGCAACTAGAACTCTCCGATAATGCTGTTGGGCATGTAAACAGTTCAACAATTTTGAAAAACTGTTTATCAGTTTTTTTATAAAGTGAAACACACAATTACCTTATGATTTAGCAATATCAGTTCTAGGTATTTTTCTTAGAGAAATAAAGTCCACAATATGACTTTCACATGAATGTTCATAGCATCTTTCTTCACAACAGTTAAAAACCAGAAACAATCCAAATGTTTCTCAATAGGTGACTGGATGAACAGATTCTGAAGTATACTCAGCAATTACAGGAATAAACTAGATCCCCACAACAGCATTAGTTGAATCTCAGAAACATCATTCTGGATGAAAGAAGCCATACACAAAAGAGTATGTACAATATTACTTCATTCTTATGAAAGTCTAGCGGGTAAAATAAATCTACGGTGACAGAAATAAATTAACGGATGCCTAGGAAACAGATTGACTGCAAAGGGGCCAAAAGGAATGTTTTGGATTGATGAAAATGCTTATTATCTCTTGATTATGATGGTGGTTACAAATTTGTGTACATTGGTCAAGACTTGTCCAACTATACACTTAAGGTGAGTGTGTTTTATTAAATTGTTTTCAATGAGATTGCTTTTAAAAGAAAAAACAAATAAAAAAGTAAAGTCCAACAAATGTGATTGAAAAAAAGCTTTTTTAAGATGAAATTTGTACATTTTAAGACACACAGGTAGAGAATTTGTCATCAACCCCCATCCTAAAAGAAGTATTAGAGTGAGCTGTTCACACAGATGGAAATATGATTCCTGATGGAAGAATGGAGACAGAAAGATAAAGAACACTGGAAATGGTCAATATGTGGTAAATCTAAATAACAATTATTATGTCTGAATCTAATAATAATAATCTTAATAATGATCCGTCGGTTGTTAAATTCATGAAGAAATAAAATACGTGACAATTGCACAAAAGGTGGAAGTTGGGTAAATGGGGTCAAAGAGTGTTCTTGGCTCCTTGCATTGTAACAGTGATAAATGTACTAATTTAGGATATGTACCAGGGGGTCCAGGGTACATGTTGTAAGCTCTAGGTCAATCACTAACAAAATAATGAGAGCATATCATTCGTAAGCGGGAAATGGAAGAATAAGAACACAATGCATTCCATCAAAGGGAAG
Source organism: Leopardus geoffroyi (assembly GCF_018350155.1). Taxonomy (NCBI): domain Eukaryota; kingdom Metazoa; phylum Chordata; class Mammalia; order Carnivora; family Felidae; genus Leopardus; species Leopardus geoffroyi. Next base: position 14,943,395 of record NC_059340.1, read on the forward strand.
GAAGGAGTTAATGGAGAACGTAGAACAGATGAGATGACTAAAAAGCAAATAGTAAGATTATAGATTGAAATCCAAAATAATCAGTAGTCACCATCCATATCACCAGGCAAAATGTATTCTAACATCAAGACAAAGATTGTTAAACGCTAATATAAACATGTCCAAGGAGATTCTGTTTACAATAAATACACAATAAATATGAGGACATAGGAGTTTTTAACATGAAAGGATGGCATATGCAAAAAATCACTGAAAAAAACAACTGGTATGGGTATACTAATACCAAACAAAATGAATTTTAAGGTAAAGATGAAGAATGACATTTCACAATGATAAAAGTGTCAATTTCCCAGGAAGATAAAACATTTCCAAAACTGGGTAAACCTAATAACATATGCTCAAAATACAGAAAGCAAAATTGATAGAATTGCCCAATCTGACTGATACAGTAAATAATCAAAGATCTAAAAATAGAACATAAATCAAAAGAAGAGAATCAAAAATATATTATCTGATGGCAAACAGACACATGAAAAGATGCTCAACATCGCTAATCATCAGGGAAATACAGGAATGAGATTTAAGAATTTATTTTTTAAGGGGCGCCTGGGTGGCGCAGTCGGTTAAGCGTCCGACTTCAGCCAGGTCACGATCTCGCAGTCCGTGAGTTCAAGCCCCGCGTCAGGCTCTGGGCTGATGGCTCAGAGCCTGGAGCCTGTTTCCGATTCTGTGTCTCCCTCTCTCTCTGCCCCTCCCCCGTTCATGCTCTGTCTCTCTCTGTCCCAAAAATAAATTAAAAAATGTTGAAAAAAAAAATTAAAAAAAAAAAAAAAAGAATTTATTTTTTAAGATTTTTTAAAGTTGGGGAGCCTGGGTGGCTCAGTCGGTTAAGCATCCGACTTTGGCTCAGGTCATGATCTCACCGTTCGTGGGTTCGAGCTCCGCGACGGGCTCTGTACTGACAGCTCAGAGCCTGAAGCCTGCTTCAGATTCTCTCTCTCTCTCTCTCTCTCTCTCTGCCCTTCCCCCACTCACTATCTGTCTCTTTCTCTCTCCCTCTCAAAAATAAAGATTTATTAAAAAATAATAAAAAATAATAAAGTAATCTCTACTGCCAGTGTGGACCTTGGACTCACAGCCCTGAGATCAAGAGTTGCACGCTTCATCCACTGAGCCAGCCAGGTGCCCCAAGATTTGCATCTTTTGAAATGCACCAAGGAGACTCATGCCAAACCAACTGAATCCAAATTTACAAAAGTGAGGCCCACAGGACTGTCATTAAAAAACATTTCCATAATGATGGGGGTGCCTCGGTGACTCAGTCAGTTGAGCATCCAGCTCTTGATTTGGGCTCAGGTCATGATCTCATGGTTCCTGAGTTCAAGTCCCAAATGGGGCTCTGCACTGACAGAATGGAGCCTGCTGGGATTCTTTCTCTCCCTCTCTCTGCCCCTCCCCTGTTCTCTCCCTCTCTTTCAAAATAAAAATAAACATTAAAAAAATATTTCCATAATGAGATAACATTTTTAGCTCAACCAGTAGGTAAAAATTAAACATAATCGTGACACCCAGTATCGGCAGAAGTGTAGAGAAATAAACATGTTCATAGGAATACCGAGGGGAGAGGTAGTGGTCGGAAAACTCCTTTTCTTGGATTTCATGTTCCCACGTGGAGTCATATCAATTTGAGTGTAATTAACCCTCTGCTTCATCACCCACTTCTCTGGTCGGTAAATTTGGAGGAATGAAAAGGACTGGCAGCTCAGCCTGCCCTCCTGTCTCGCACTGTTTGGCCTTGAGCTTGCGTGTGTCCATCACCTCCTGCAACTGGCCAGGTGGTGAATGATCTAATTCTGGACGCAGTATAATGACGTTGACATTCTGATCCTCGTCTGCGTGACCTCAGTCTTTTAAAACATTTGAACCAAAGAAAAGCGCACTTTATTGATTTCTCTCAATCTGTCATCAGTAGCAAAGTCAATAAATGTAAAAATGATAGTTAACTGCTACCCACTCGACAAACCTGCCACCTTTGGGGCACGCGCCTTGTATCCTCTCTTCCTTCTTCCCCCACTGAAAGGCCCAGTGTCTCTTCCTGCCTCTGGCCCGTCCCTCTGCTGAGCTTAGGACTGCATTCCTCCCTATGTCCCAGCAACCCTGGGAAGTCTGATGACTTCTATTTGTAGCTTTTAGTTCAATAATTGGCATAACCCTCTCTTTTGAAAGCCAGATCGCTTTGGAATCATTTTTGGCTTCCTCGACCCCATTCCCAATCCATCTCTAATTCCCCGCACACGGTTCAAAATTCCAAAGTAAAAGCACAGTATGCAGTAAAACATCTCTCCCACCTCTTCTGGATCTTCTGCTTTTCCTGTATCCAGCAAGCACTCTTAGTACCTGTGTGTCTTTCCCAGAGATACAGTACAGATGTTTGCTATCTCTCCATATAAATGGTACCACACTGTATGTATTGTCTTCCAAGAGGAATGCCACCTCATAAGCGTAGAAGGAATAATGGAAATTTAGACGTCGCCATGTTAAAACCAATTAAGGAAGGATGATAGAAGCAAGAAATCAATCTACCCGTTTATGCAAGGCTTGGGTTTAACACAAACAGACAACTATAGAGGACATTACGGCAATTATGGCCATACTCAAGGAAATCTTGGAGGGGGGGACGTCTGTATGTACTTTAGTATATCAATGTTAAGTTTCCTGGGTATGATCGTTGTACTGTGGTCATGTAGAAGAATGTAATTGTTCTTAGGAAATATGTGCTAAATATTTAGGCGCGAAGTCTGTCATAATGTCTTCAATTTATTCTCCCCCAATTTTCAAATGGTTCAGGGGCAGGGTGGGTGGGGGAAGAGGGTATATGGGTGGGTTTTGTGTGCTATTTTTGCATTTTTTTCTAGGTTTGAAATTTTTTAAATAAAAAATTGAGAAAGAGTAAAAACATCGCATGTTTCTATAAGCATAGAAAAAAATGGGTTTAATAAAAAGCCAAACTGGCATCTCTGAGAGATGAGAATGAGACGGCATTAGATAGAGGAGTAAATACTGTCACATTCCTCAGCCAATTTAGTTCTGGCTTGTTGGCATTTGCTATTAAGAATGCATTATTTTTATCTTTTGTATTTTTTTAAAAAGCTCACTTTTTGTAACTTTAAAAAGTCTCCATAGGTTATTCATGTATAAATCAGAATTACATCTTTCCAAATATCCGCACTGCCCCTTACACCACCCCCCCCAGAATCCCTCGATTTCCTGGATTGAACAACCAAGGCTCAGCAGGAAGCTTCTAGAACCCTGGTAACTAGGGCTGGATGCTAAGTCTTTTGGATATCACTCCCCATAAAATCCACTAATATGTAGAATGGATGTTGAATTAAAATGATTTCACCCACATCCAGAGGTTAAATTGGACACGTAGATGTTTTTTAAAAGTTTACGATGATGTCAGACACTGGAACGAATGACATCACGCTTACACGAAGGGTAGTTTACCAAAAGCTGACCAGGTTACTGCATATCAGACTCAGGAAGAATGGAGAGACAAGGAGGAGAGGAGAACAAGGAGGATGAGGAGAAAGAAATGGAGAAGCTGAGAGAAAGTAATGTTTCCTTATCTTCCAGAGGAAAGATTCAAATGGAAACTGTTCAAGTGCCTTAACTGAAAAATATTTTTAAGAAGGTAAAGTAAATTAGTGGAACTAAATACCCACAGAATATACATTCTAAATCACCGAAGAGAAAAAAGATTTTTAAGTTGCATGACACATTATTTTTCTAAAGATAAATGCATGTAAAACTTGCCTTTTATTTTTTTTTAAATTTTTTTTCAACGTTTATTTATTTTTGGGACAGAGAGAGACAGAGCATGAACGGGGGAGGGGCAGAGAGAGAGGGAGACACAGAATCGGAAACAGGCTCCAGGCTCCGAGCCATCAGCCCAGAGCCCGACGCGGGGCTCGAACTCCTGGACCGCGAGATCGTGACCTGGCTGAAGTCGGACGCTTAACCGACTGCGCCACCCAGGCGACCCAAAACTCACCGTTTAAAAAAAGTTGAAAGTAAAAGAATTCATAGCAGGCATTCATTGGTGGGAATGTACATGAGTTAAATGTTTTTAAAGGGCTCTTTGTAATACACGGTAAAAATTAAAGCATGTGTGCCTTTTCACCCAGAGGTTTCTTTTATAAGAACTTATCTTACATGTGTATTTGAACAAGCACACAAAGATTTTCATGGAAACATTGCGGTAATTTCCAAAAGAAGGAAAAAGAACCTAGGAATGACGCTAATTCCCACTAAAGGGTTTTTTGGTTGGGTGTGTGTTTGTTTTAGAAAGTAAGCAATGGTGTATTGAGTGCAACAATTTAAAATAATGAGGTCAAGATTGGTTTAGATGTAATGATATGGAGATAGGCCCGAAATAACTGAAAATAGCAAATTGTAAAACAGCATGTTAAATGTAGTTCCATTTGCATAAAAGCAATTTTATTTACGTGCTGATATGTGCACAGAAACTCTAGAAGAACATTCACTCAATATCAGCAGTGACTATTTCTGGGTTGGGGGATTATGAATAACTTTTGTTTTCTATATAAACATTTTTTGCACTGTTAAATTTTTAGGTATGTGCTGTATAATAAGGAATTCGTCTGGTCTTTGCCCCTGGCTTTCAGCACAGATCCTCTAAAACTCTTGGGATCTCCCAAGTGATAGACACGTCGGCTATTCCTGAGCCCCTGGAACACACCCAAGGCTATGCTAATGAGGAGACTGATGGTAGGCCCTGAGAGAGCTTCAGGATGGGGCTGGTCACCAGAAAGACCAACTTTGTGATTAGAGGGTTGAAACTTTGACCTCCAAGGAGAGAAGAAAGCTGGAGATTGGGTTCAGTCATGTCACCAGTGGTTAATCAAATGTACCTATGGCAAGAAAGGCCAGTAAAAACTCTGGGCAGTGAGGCCTGGTGGAGCTCCTGGTTGGTAGATACACTGATGTGCCCTAGGACGGCGATGTGCCCTGATTTCTCAGGGAGGTGGCACAGAAGCTCTGCCATCAGGACCCTCCCAGACTTCACCCTGCATGGCTCGTCATCTGGCTGTTCCTGATTTGTATCATTTAGAATCACAAGTAGAGCACTTTCTTGACTTCTCTGAATCATTCTAGTTAATTATTGAATCTAAGAGAATATTGGGTACCACATTTATAGTTAGTTGGTCAGAAGTGTGTGTGACCTGAAAACCCCATAAGCTTGAGGCTGGTGTCCAAAGCAGGGGCACTCTTATGGAGGATTAGGCCTTTAACTTGCCGAGTTGGCGCTAACTGCACGTGGTCAGTGCCAGAGCTGAATTGCAGAACCAGGTAGGATTGGAACAGGATAATTGGCACTCATATGACAAGGGTTATCTCTTTTGAAATAGTAGCAAAAAAAGTTTTAAGTAAAAATATGGGAAATGCAGGCCAATTCAAATAATAGAATGAAGCCCAGGGGAGGCAATTCAGCTTCCATGGTAAGCATGGGAAGATCCTGAACTCGCCTCCCCCCCCCCGTGGACACAACAAAACTACAGCTACATATGCAAAATTTTCCTCTGAAAAGGACATGAAAGCTAGCTGAACAGTTTCTCTGAAACAGAGGCTAAAAGGACCACATTGAGATGGGTGGGAGAAGAGATCTGGCCTCCCTACAGTCCCCACCTTTGGTGTGGCAGCCCACAGTCAGGAGGGATCTCACAAATGTGGAGCTTCTCCCTGAGGAGTGAGGAGTTTGTGTCCCAAATCAGGTACCCAATCCCTGAGACCTTCATGGAAGAGATGAGTCCCCAAAATGTCTGGCTTTGAAAATCGAGTAGGGCTTATGTCCAGAAGAACCACAGGGCTGTAGGAAATGGAGATTCCACTCTTAAAGGGTTTGCATGCAGATCCACTTACCCTGGGACCCAGCACAAAAGCAGCACCTTGACAAGCACCTAGACCATATGAGAAGGAGATTTGTTTGCTAATCTGACAGCGTCTGCTAAAGGGACAAGATCCTGTTAGAACTCTCTCTAGGGACTGGGGCACTGGCAGGCACCACCTTTGTGTTTTTCCTGATGGTGGGGGTGCATCCTGCCTCCACACTGCTCCCACAGCCCTACCAAAGCCAGGGGGGCAGTGCCCTGCCCCTGCACCACTCCCTTGGCCCTACCAAAGCTGTGTACACAGCCCAGACAGGGGATGCGTACTGAGTACATAGCACCAGTGGATTGTGTTCAGGGCCCCATGAGTCTGAAACAATTGGAGAAAAAGCTCTTGGCAGGCTGCCAGCCCCAGAACACTGCCTAGATGGCAGACTGAAACCCACCACAAGTCTTTCTGTGAAAAAGGCCTATTTACTTTTCCTGAAGCTTCAGCTTGAGGGGCAGGCTTCAGGCCTACCATGTGTCTAAAGGCTACAGGAACGCTCTCAGAAAACATGGGCTAGGGATTCCATCTTTGTACTCTCCCTTTGGTCTCACTACAGCTTGCCAGTAGGTCCCAGAAAGGAACTCTTACACTTATCTGGAGACTTGATCTTTGCAATAGTCACCAAAAGGACACCAAAAGGATCAGGTGGTCTGGAGGACAACAAGGTTTACAATTGTGACCCCGTAGGACTGCATGCATACCTTATGCATACCTTAAAGGCTGCTGTCTGAGGGTCTAACTTTCAACTAGTCTGAAACTAGGTGCTGATACCCTTCCCTCTGGATCACTCACAGGTCTTGGCATATCCTCAACAACTGGGTCCCATCAAGGATGAGTTAGGCTGTTTAGAACATCACAAAGGTCTGAGAGACAACCAAGAGCTAGGGCAAGGTTAAATGATAAGGTTCATCTCCTACAAACAAGCAATACATATGTACATACACAGAGAGTAAAACAAAATGAGGAAACAGGAATATATTTCAGATGAAAGAATGACATAAACCCTTATATGAAAAACTTAGTGAAATAGATAAAGATAAAGATAAAGAGGTTAAAGTCATGGTCATAAAGGTGCTCATCAAACTTGGAAGAAGAGTGGATTAACAGAGTGAAGACTTCAACAAAGAAAGAAAATATAAGAAAGTACCAAACAGAAGTCACAGAGCTGAAGAATGCAATAACTGAACTGAAAAATATGTTAGAGGGGTTCAATAACATATTAGATGAAACAGAAGAAAGAATCAGTGATCTGGAAGACAGGTTAATGAAACTCACCCAAAAGGAGTAACAACAAAGTAATTTTTTTTATTTTTTATTTTTTACCATTAACACTTTGTTTATTAAACTTTTGCAAAACAATGTCTATGGCACATGCCTTGAAATGCAACTGCTTATCAGTAAAGTATATGACTGGCTGTTCAGCTTTTCAAGAAAGTGCCCAATTATTTTCCAAAGGTTATAATTATTTACATTACAGTGAGGGGTTTGTATGTCCATCAACTGATGAATGGCTAATGAGAAAGAATGAAATCATGCATTTGCAGCAATGTGGATGAACCAGAAGGTATTGCGCTAAGTGAAATAAGTCAGTCAGAGAAAGACAGATACCATATGTTTTCACTCATATGTGGAACTTGAGAAAATTAACAAAAGACCATGAGGGAAGAGAAGGGGGGAAAAAATAGTTACAAACAGAGAAGGAAGGATGTAAACCGTAAGAGAATCTTAAATACAGAGAATAAACTGAGAATTAATGGGAGGGGATGGAGAGAGGGAAGTGGGTGATGGGCATTGAGGAGGGCACTTGTTGGGATGAGCACTGGGTGCTGTATGTAAGCGATGAACCGCAGGAATCTACGCCCAAGATCAAGAACACGCTGTACACGCTGTACACACTGTACGTTAGCCAATTTGACAATAAACAAAATAATTTATTTAAAGAGGAGATAGCTTAAAGAAACTATAGGACAGCATCAAGCAGAATAACATTTGCATTAAAGGGGTGCTAGAAGTAGAAGAGAGAAAGGGGCGGAAAACGTATTTGAAGAGATAATGGCTGAAAACTTCCCTAACCCGGGGAAGGAAACAGATATCCAGATCCAGGAATCCCAGAGAAGTTTCAGATAAGACGAACCCAAAGAGACCATATCAAGACACATTATAATTAAAACGTAAAAAGTAAAGAGAAAGAGAGAATCTTAAGAGCAGCAGAAGAAAAGATAACTTGTTACAGACAATGGAACCCTCATAAGGCCATTACCAGATTTCTCAGCAGAAACTTTACAGGCAAGAAGTGAGTGGCATGATATATTCAAAATGCTGAAAGGAAAAAAATTCCAACCAAGAATACTCTGCCTGGCAAGGTTATTATTCATAACTGAAGGAGATATAAAGAAATTTCCAGACAAGCAAAAGCTAAAGGAGTTCATCACCATTAAATCAGCCTTCCAAAACATGTTCAGTCTTTCAGCTGAAAAGAAGGGGCACTAATTAGGAACAAGTAAACACATAAAACTAAAAATCCTACTGGTAAAGGTAAATATATAGTAAAGATAATGAATTAATCATTTATAAAGCTAGTATAAAGATTAAAAGACAAAAGTAGTGAAAATAACTACAGCTACAATAATTAGTTAAGGGATACATAAAATAAAATGTTGTAAAATGTGACATCAAAAACATAAGACATGGGGCCTCTGGGTGGCTCAGTTGGTTAAGTGTCCAGCTTCAGCTCAGGTCATGATCTTGTGGTTCACAAGTTCAGTCCCTGCATTGGGCTCTGTGCTGACAGCTCAGAGCCTGGATTCTGCTTCAGACTCTGTGTCTCCCCTCTCTCTGCCCCTCCCCTGCTCATGCTCTGTTTCTCTCTATATATCTCAAAAATAAATAAATATTAAAAAAATTTTTTAAAACATAAAACATTGTGGGAAGGGAGTAAAATGTGGAGTTTTAGAATGTATTCCAACTTGCTTTCAACTTAAAATAGACATACCTACACATTGTTATGTATGAGAAAGCTAAAACCTATAGTAGATATACTAAAAATAATAAGAAAGGAATCTAAACACAATGCTATCAAAAGTCATCAAACCACAAGTGAGGAAAGAAAAACAGATAAGAACAGAGAAGAACTACAAAACAACCAGAAAGCAATGACCAAATGGAAGTAAATACATATCTATCAATAATTACTTTAAATGTAAATGGACTAAATTCTCTAGTCAAAAAACATCGAGTAGATGTATGGGTGAAAGAAACAAGACCCATCTATATGTTACTAATAAGAGACTCACTTCAGATGTAAGGACACACGCAACTAACCAGTGAAGGGATGGAAAAAGATGTTTCATGGAAATGGAAACCAAAAGAAAACTGAGGTAGCTATACTTATATGAAAACCAAATTGACTTTTTGTTTTTAATTTAATGTTTAGTTTTGAGAGAGAGAGAGAGAGAGAGCACAAGTGGGAGAGAGGCAGAGAGAGAGGGAGACACAAAATCTGAAGCAGGCTCTAGGCTCTGAGCTGTCAGCACAGAGCCTGACGCAGGGCTCAAACTCACGGACGGCAAGATAGTGACCAAATGGAAGTCGGACACTTAACTGACTGAGCCACTCAGGCATCTCCCAACTGGACTTTAAAACAAAGACTTTAGTAAAAGACAGAGATGGGCATTACATAATGATAAAGAAATCAATTCAACAAGAAGATACAACGTTTGTAAATATTTCTAGATTCAGTATAGAAGCACCTAACTATATAAAGCAAATATAAATAGGCCTAAAGGGAAGAATTGACAGTAATACAGTAATAGTGGGGAACTTTAATACCCCACTCACACCAATGAATAGATCATCCAGACAAAAATTCAATAAGGAAACATCAGCCAGAAATAACACATGAGACCAGATGGACTTAATAGATATATACAGAGCATTTTATCCAAAAGCATCAGAGTATATATTCTTCTCAAGTGTACATGAAACATTCTTTAGGATAGATCATATGTTAGGCCACAAAACAAGTCTCAGTAAATTTAAGAAGAAGATAAAAATCATATCCAGCATCTTTTCTGACTCCAATGGTGTGACACTAGAAATCAATCACAAGAAGATTGGAAAAATCACACATATGTACAGATTAGACAATATGTTACTGAACAACTACTGGAGAAATGAAGAAATAAAAGGAGAAATAAAAGTATCTTGAGAAAAATGAAAATGGAAATACCTTATACCCAAATCTATTGGGTACAGTAAAAGCAGCTCTAAGAGGAAAGTTTATAGAGGTACAGGCCTGTCTTAAGAAACAAGAAAAATGTCAAATAAACAATTTAACTTTATACCTTAAGGAGCTAGGAGAAGAAGAATAAACAAAGCCCCAAGTTAGTAAAGGGAAAAAATAATCAGAAGAGAAATAAATAAAAGAAAGATTTAAATGACAATATAAAAGATCAATGAAACTACGAGCTAGTTCCTTGAAAAAGATGAACAAAATTGACAAACCTCTCGCTAGATTCACTAAGAAAAGAAGACAGAGGACTCAAAATCACAAATGAAAGAGAAGTAACAAGCAACACCACAGAAATATGAAGGATTAAAAGAGACTACTATGAAAAAGTATATGTATGCCAAAAAATTGAACAACCTAGAAGAAATGAATACATTTCTAGAAACACATCACCTTCCAAGAATGAATCATGAAGAAGTAAAAAGTCTGAGCAGACTGATCACCAGTAAAAACATTGAATCAGTAATCAAAAAACTTCCGACAAGCAGAAGTCTAGGATCAGATGGCTTCACTGGGTGACTTCTACCAAATAATTCAAGATTTAATACCTAGCCCACTCAAACGCTTCCAAAAAATTAAAGAGGAGGGAACTCTTCCAAACACATTTTACAAGGGCAGCATCACCCTGGTACCAAAACCAGACAAGGATAACACACACACACACACACACACACACACACACACACACACTACAGGCCAATATTCCTGATGGGCATAGATGCAAAACTCCTCAACAAAATATTAGCAAACTGAATTCAACAATACATTAAAGGGATCCTTCACCATGATCAAGTGAGATTTATTCCAGTGATGCAAAGATCAGTAAATATGACACACCGCATTAACAAAATGAAATATAAAAACCATGATCATCTAAATAGATGTAGAAAAACATTTGACAAAATTCAACATCTATTCATGATAAAAGTGTCAACAATGTGGGTAGAGATGAAATGTAACTCAACATATTAAAAACCATATATGGCAAGCCCACGGTTGACATACTCTACAGGGAAAAGCTGAAAACTCTTCCTTTAAGATCCGAAACAAGACAAGGATGCCCACTTTCACTATTTTTATTCAACATAGGATTGGAAATCCTAACCAGAGCAATTAGGCGGGAAAAAGAAACAAAAGTGATCCAAATCAGAAAGGAAGAAGTAAAATGGTTATTATTAGCAGAAAACTTGATTTTATATATAGTTTTATATATAGTTCTATTAGAACTAATAGATTCAGTAAAGTTACAGGGTACAAAATCAATATATAGAATTTGTTACATTTCTATACACTAACAACAAATAATCCAAAAGAGTAATTAAGAAAACAATCCCACTTACAACTGCATCAAAAAGAATAAAATACTGGAATAAATTTAACTAAGGGGGTTAAAGACGTGCACACCGGAAACTATGAGGCAATGATGAAAGACACAAATAACTGGAAAAATATGTTACCCTCATGGATTAAAATAATTTAATATTGTTAAAAATGTCTATACTACCCAAAGCAATCTATATATTCAATATAATTATTATCAAAATTCCAAAGGCATTTTCCACAGAAATAGAACAATTCTAAAATTTGTATGGAGCCACACAAGATGCTAAATAGCCAAATTGATCTTGAGAAAAAAGAACAAATATGGAGGCATCATGCTCTCTGATTTCAAACTATATTACAAAGCTTTAGTAATCAAAACAGTAGTATTTGTATCATCATAAAAACAGACACATATCACCGGAACAGAATAGAGAGCCCAGAAATAAACCCACACATATACGGTCAATTAATTTATGACCGAGGAGGCAAGAACACGCAATGGGAAAAGGACAGTCTCTTCAACAAATGGTATTGGGAAAACTAGTTAGCTATATGCAAAAGAAAGAATGCGGACCATTATCTTACACCAAACAAAATATTATCTCAAAATGGATTAAAGACTTGAATGTAAGACCCGAAGCCATAAAATTCTTAGAAGAAAACACGCACGGTAAACTCTTTGACACTGGTTATTGGAAATGATTTTTTGATCTGACTCCAAAGGCAAGGGTAACAAAAGCAAAAATAAACAAATGGCACTACATCTAACTAAAAAGTATCTGAATAGTGAAGGAAACCACCAACAAAATGAAAAGGCAACTTATTGAACAGAAGATATTGGTTTTTATTATTTTTATTTTTAATGTTTACTTATCTGTTTTGAGAGAGAGAGAGAGAGAGAAAGAGAAAGCATGGGGGAGGGCCAGGGAGAGAGGGAGAGAGAATCCCAAGCAGGCTTCATGCTGTCATCACAGAGCCTGATGCAGGGCTCAAAGCCACAAACTGTGAGATCATGACCTGAGTCAAAATCAAGAGTCAGACGCTTAGCCAAGTGAGCCACCCAGGGACCCCAGGAGAAGATATTTTCAAATCACATATCTGATAAGGGGTTAGTATCTAAAATATATAAATAACTCACACAACTTAGGAACAACAGCAACAAATCCCAAACAATTTGTCTGAAAAATAGCCATTTTCCTAAAAAAGACATATGGATGACTGACGGACACATGAAACGATGCTCAACGTCACTAATCATCAGGGAAATGCAAAGAAAAACCACAAGGAGATCTCACCTCACACCTGTCAGAATAGCTCTTACCAAAAAGACAAAAATAACACGTGTTGGCAAGAATGTGGAGAAAGGGGAACCCTCTTGCACTGTTGGTGGGAACGCAACCTAGGGCAGCCACTATGGAAAACAGGGTGGAGGTTCCTCAAAAAATTAAAAATAGAACTACCCGGGGCGCCTGGGTGGCGCAGTCGGTTGAGCGTCCGACTTCAGCCAAGTCACGATCTCGCGGTCCGTGAGTTCGAGCCCCGCATCGGGCTCTGGGCTGATGGCTCAGAGCCTGGAGCCTGTTTCCGATTCTGTGTCTCCCTCTCTCTCTGCCCCTCCCCCGTTCATGCTCTGTCTCTCTCTGTCCCAAAAATAAATAAACGTTGAAAAAAAAAAAAATAGAACTACCCTATGGCCCAGCAATTCCACTTCTGGTATTCATCTGAAGAAAATGAATACACTAATTTGAAAAGATATATGCATCCCTATGTTCATTGCAAAATAATTTACAACAGCTAAGATATGAAAGCAACCTAAGTGTCCGCTGATAGATCAATGGATAAAGAAGATGTGGTATATTACACAATGGAATACTACTCAGCCATACAAAAGGGTGAAATGTTACCGTTTGCAACAACATGGATGGCCCTTGAGGGTATTCTGCTAAGCGAAATAAGTCAGACAGAGAAAGATATATGATGTATGACTTCACTTATATTTAGAACCTAAAACAAAACAAGTGAACAGCAAAACAAAATGCAGATACAGAGAACAGATTAGTGGTGGCCAGAGTGGAGCGGGATTTAGGGATAGGTGAAATGGGGATCAAGAGATACAAACTTCCAGTTGTAAAATTAATAAGCCATGGGTGTCATGCACAGCATGGTGACTGTGGTCAATAATATTGTATTGCATAGTTGAATGTTGTTAAGAGAGTAAATCCTTGTAACTTTGGGTGGTGACAGATGGTAACCAGACTTAGGGCGGTCATTTCACTATGTAGACAAATGTCAAATGACTATGTTGGACACCTGAAACCAATATAATGTTCTATGCCAATTATCCTTCAATTAAAAAAAAAAAAAAAAAAAAGATGGGCGCCTGGGTGGCGCAGTCGGTTAGGCGTCCGACTTCAGCCAGGTCACGATCTCGCGGTCCGTGAGTTCGAGCCCCACGTTGGGCTCTGTGCTGACAGCTCAGAGCCTGGAACCTGCTTCAGATTCTGTGTCTCCCTCTCTCTTTACCCCTCCCCCACTCACACTCTGTCTTTCTCTCTCTCTCAAAATAAATAAACATTTATAGAAATAAAAAATAAATAGAATTTTAAAAAAAGAAAAGAAAGCTCACAATTTAAATACCAAACAAAACGGAATTCAAGATGAAAATGGTTAAACAGGACAAGGAGAGTCACTTAGTAATGACAGAGTATAATCCACAGTG